>NC_092560.1:80116048-80428548 GCF_037038585.1 Patagioenas fasciata | reverse complement strand
CTTACTTTTTCACATAGGACAAACAAAAGTGCAACCCATGTGATGGAAAATCTAGAAAACTGAGACATCTGACAGCATCCTTGAACTGTGAAATACTTATTTCAGTAACAGTTTTCAGGAAAAAAAAATCCTATCTTTAGATATATTTACATTTTCTCTATAACTTTCTATGAACCTTCTGCATAGCCAAATGCAAGTTTGACAGCCACAAACAGGCTGAAGTTACCTGTTGAAGGAAGGATTATATTTTATCTGCTCATATTCTAGCAGTGGCATTTAGCAGGGCTTCACCAGGAGCTCCATGAACCCAGAACACAGCAAAGTGACGGTTGCCTCTGGCACTCTGCACCCATCACCAGAGCTGCAATGATCAGTGTTTCATTTCCTTTTCATGTCAAGAAGGACTTTTTTTTTTTTTTTTTTTTCCTGGTGATCAAATTTGAAATTTTACTCAAGTTTGAAAGCAGTTAATACCACAGCAGGGATATAAAGAGACACAGGTGGCAGGGAAGAAGGGGAAATAGAATGACACTTGCTTTGAAAATCAGTCAACAGCAGGACCAATAACAAAAACTCCTAAGGTCCCTCTTTCCCTGACAGTCTGCTCCAAGTTCCACAGAAGGGGGAGGTGATGTTTTCTGAT
The DNA here is from genome assembly GCF_037038585.1 of Patagioenas fasciata. NCBI lineage: Eukaryota > Metazoa > Chordata > Aves > Columbiformes > Columbidae > Patagioenas > Patagioenas fasciata. Next base: position 80,427,905 of record NC_092560.1, on the reverse strand, counting down.
CGGAGGGTGGGAAGGGGTGCTTGGTTTTATTTGTTTGTTTGTTTGTTTGTTTGTTTGTTTGTTTGCTTGCTTGCTTGCTTGCTTGTTTGTTTGTTTGTTTGTTTGTTCGGTGGGTTGGTTGGTTGGTTGGTTGGTTGGTTGGTTGGTTGGTTGGTTGGTTGGGGGTTTTGTGGCTTTTTTGTTTGGTTGATTTGGTTTTGGTTTGGTTTGGTTTGGTTTTTTCTGAATAGCAGTGTGTCTGCAGGTGGGAGAGCAGTGGGGCTGGGTGGACAACCCACTTCAAGCTTGTGTTCATACCCAGTCCCTGCTGATGTCCACAGTTGAGTTTATTTTTTAAAATGAGTTAAAATAACATTAATAGATTGGTGAGCATGTGAAAGCGAGACAGCTACTTCGAAAGACAAAGTCTGCATGTTCAGTTGTGTTTATTTCAGCAGTGCTTAGTACAGAGAATCATGGAATGTCCTGAGTTGGAAGGGACCCACAAGGATTATCCAGTCCAAATCCTGTTCCTGCTCAGGACAACACCACAGTTCACACCATGTGTCTGAGGACATTGTCCAGCCTCTTCTTGAACACTGTCAGGCTTGAGGCTGTGACTCTTCCCTAGGAAGCCTGTTCCAGTGTCCACCACCCTCTGGGTGAGGAACCTTTTCCTAATGTCCAACCTAAACCTCTCCTGCCACATCTTCCTGCCATTCCCTCAGGTTCTGTTTTTGGTCACTAAAGAGAAGAGATCAGTGCCTGCCCCTCATTCTCCTCTTGTGAGGAAGCTGTCTCCTTTTCTCCAGGCTGAACACACCAAGTGGTTTTAGTCGCACCTCATACGGCTTCCTCTATGAAAACTTCACCAACTTCATAGTCTCTTCTGGACACTTCCCAGTAGCTTAATATCTTTTTTATCCTGTGACGCCCAGAACTGCACACAGTGCTCCAGCTGAGGCCACACCAGTGCAGAGCAGAGCGGGACAATCACCTCCCTCACCCAGCTGGCAATGCTGTGCTTGATTGCTTGATGCACCCTAGCAAGTCAAACAAGGCCAAGCAACAATTCCAGACATAACTCATTATCTCTACAGGTTGTTTTGGGTTTTTTTTGGTTGTTGTTGTTGTTTGGGGGTGGGGTGTGGTTTTGTTTGTTTGTGGGGTTGTTTTTTGTTTTGTTTTGTTGCCACAGTTGCCACTGTTTTAGTCAGAATCAATGAACTAACAGTATCTGACCATGTTTTCATGAGACATGATGGCCAAGGGCTGTTCCTGATAAGCAAGTTTGGATGTGGCCACCCCATCTTGAACAATAATGTGCTTAATTATCATGGCTGCAGGTGGGTTTGTGCAATTGATGGCAGTCCCTGTGGGCTAGTCCAGGTTCAGACATATGGAGACAGAAAGCATCACATATCAAAGCCCATCAAGTTGCCAGCAAGAAGCCTCCTGTGGATTGTCCAGACCTCTTGTCTGCTTAAAGAACACAGTGCAATTAATTTTCTGCTTCAAACTTACATCAAGCCGTTGTTCTGAGTTTTAGTCCGGGGGCTATAGGCACCAGAGCTGGATGCATGGGAATGGGGGGCTGGTGTTTTTACCTCCTAGGAAGATGCTAGCCAAAGTTCATCAGCAACCACCTTTGTTTTTAACAAAAAGGCTTTGAACTTCATAGATTTTTAACACAGTATTTGGGGGTCAGCCTACTGGTATATGCTAGTTAGATGCTGTTTCATTAGAGCATCTCAATAAACTTTATTCCAGGCATGACTTTTTTCATGGAAGTCACTATCAGTTTTTGCTGCTTTAATCATCTATGATGCTGTTGGCAAAGCTGACTGAATAGCTCAAAATGAACCAGTTATTCCTTGAACTGACCCACATCAGTTATTGCTGAACTGTCATTTCCTGCAGTACTCCTACATATTCTGCAGAGTGTTTTAAGACATGTCTATATATAAGAAAATACACACATACACGTACGTGTATGATTTCTTTCGTATTTTGTAACTTTGGGTTGACTGCAAATATTTTTCCATAGTTCTCTTGCCTGTAAGAAATAATTTAGAATATAAAAAATACTGATGATAATAATATAGTACCCTCTTCTCAAGCTATTACAAATGTATTTATACAGAAACATTTCTCTGTTATCTAGCTGAAAGACTTTCTAATACCTACCAAGTAGTTTTGTGTGAATTATTTTAAACTTCACGTTTGGGTAGGAAAGGGAGTAAAGAAGGAAAAATAGTGACCACTTTCTCTAATTGGATCCATCGTTGACTTAGAATGAGAGAGCACTTCACATCTTCCAAAGTTTGAAAGCTAGGAAAGCGTAACTTGTGTTACAACAGACTGAGACTTGCTATTCTTAAACAGAAAATATCATAGCTACATATTATAAACATCTCTCTCAATTTAAATGAGTCAGAAATAGCATTTTGACAAGCACTTTTCATACAGCAAGGACTGATATGCAACTAAGTTCAATTCTTCTTTACTTTTATCTAAACAAAATGATTCTTCCTTTGGGAAGTGAGATAAAATAATCAGTCCCTAATCAGGACATCCTCTCCATCTGGTTGTCTCTGCATGTGTCCAGAAGCTGGGGGACAAAGACCTTATCAGCACATCCTCCTAAACTGGGTTTGAGCTTAGAGTGTGATGTAGCACTGCACTGAAAGGCTGCATCAAAACATGACATTTGTAAGGTACACACTGGATTTAAAGACCTTATTGGGATAAATTTTCAGTGGATAGGGATCAGCATAAATGGGAAGAGGTTAACAAGCTGGATTTGAATGATCTGTAGCACCTCGCATTATACTGTCAAATGACAGAGGATGTATCACGCTCAGACATGATGAGAGAATAAAGCCAGTTCTGGTTGACATTCAGAAATTAGGGTGACAAGGACCAGTTGAGTTTTTACAGACTTTTTTTTCAGGGTAGCAGTTAATTTTGACACCACACACACACACTTTTTTGTTATTGAGAGTGAAAAGGAAAAACCCATTTATGTGATAAAGCCGATGATCCTAAGCAAAATTGTGGATTCCCTGTAAAACAAACTTTAGTTTAACTTTATTTTCCTGAGTGCACACAGACACACACACACACACAAATACTAATTGGAAGCAGTATGACATTTTCCTTTATCCCACACAAATGGTAAAACCGAACAACACAGAGGATCGTAAAGCAGTTAGTTATCTACTTTTTCCATAAGGGTTAGAGGAAATATCTTACTCAGTACATTAGTTTCTTGAGGTAGGAATTCACTCACTTGTCAAAAGAACATAAGTTAAGGACTTTTATGAGATTTTTTTTTTTTTATATTTTTTTTTTTTTTTCTTTTTTTGGTTATTTAGTGCCTTGCAGTTAGCCCAGGGATTTCAGTGCAAAAACTTCTGCACTGGCAGAAAGCATGAGCCAAACTCCTAGTACATTTCTATTTATTAAAAAGTGTATTTGGAGGCACTACTGAACTGACAGCAGAGAATTTGCTAGTTTATTATTTAGGCAGGAATAGTTATCTTTATTTCCTGTCTAAAAATAACAGAATTTCTTCATCTAACCAACCAGTGCAGTGCTGTGTGACTCAAGAAAGGCAAGCTCTATCAGCAGCTGAAATCCAGGAGTTTTTCAAGAAAAGAGGTGGCTGAGGTGGCTTTAGTCCTCCAAGGACTCCTCCTTATCACTGTCTACAACTATCTGAAGGGAGGTCATAGCACGGTGGGTGTTGGTCTCTTCTCCTAAGTAGCAAATGATAGGACAAGAGGAAATGGCCTCAAGTTGTGCCAGGAGAGGTTTAGATTGGATATTCTGAAAAAAATTATTGATGGAAAGGGTTGTCAGGCATTGGAACAGGCTGCCCAGGGCAGTGGTTGAGTCACCATCCATGCAGGCGTTTAAAAGGCATTTAGATGCGGTTCTTATGGACGTGGTTTAGTGCTAATGTTAGGTTACAGTTGAACTCAATGATCCTAAGGGTCTCTTCCACCCAATATGATTTTATGATTCTATAAGGGCTTTTACTGCTATCACTGATCTCCCTGCATTTGGCCCCAGGGCCAGGCCAGTTTGGGGATGTGCACCTCTGCATCTCATTTGGTATTTGTGTCTCTCAGAGGAAAGCAAAGCAAAGTTTTAAAACCATGGAGAGCAGTAATAAGAAAGAGCTATGATGATCCCAAGGAGGTGTGACCCTTGTTTCACACATCCCAGGGGAATGTTCCCATAACTGTATGGTCATGCACTGAAGTGGTGCAACCCTTCTGCCATTCTTAAATAAAAATACTTTCAATAGTTTTAGGGCATTTAACATATTCTTATAAATGCATACTAGGTTGGGCTGCAGGGTAAGGTCCCCAAAATTCAGTTGCAATTTTAACCTCCATGAGCTTCTTTGGGTCTCAAGTAGGCTCTGGTCCTTGGTAGGATAGGGTTTAGCTCATGTAGCCTCTGTGAGTTTCCATTGTGGAAATTAATAAAACAGATATCCCTGTTCACATGACAGTTTAAGCAAAGTGAGCATTAATGCACATTTTCCTGCCCCAACACAGCTCAGCTTCCACATCTGTCTCTGGGACTGCCTGAGGGTCCAACTCCACTGAGATTTTTGATCTGCTCATTCTGGCAGGAAACAAGCATTTCAGTCCACAAGACATTCTTGTGCAAAACTAATAATATTTTGTGCCAGTATCTAGAGCTTACATAAAGTGTGGGTATGGCTACTTTCACTCTAAAGGTGTTAGACTTGAAGACCACAGCAGTGTTCTAAGTTGTACTGACTGGCCCAAGGCCCAGACCTCACTCCTCTAGGCATATTAAAGAGGGACTGCGGCTTCAGATCTCTCTCCTTGGCCACTTTCGAGCCACTGATCTAATCACAGGTCCACTTTTTCTTCTTATATTCCCTCTGAGCTTTTCTGCTTCCCAATGGTTTGAGGAGCTCTATTTACTTACATGAAATATGAACATGTGGGAGAGATGTTCATTACTAAAGCAGACTCCAGCTGAAACCACCATATGCTGGTTTGTGAGCAGTGTCCCACACAAACTGAAAGAGTAGACACCTAGCCACTGTGCAAAGACAGTGACATATGGAATTCAGCATGACTTTGTACCCAAAATGGTATTTAAACTTTCAACCTTCAAGCTGCATTTCAAGCTTCAACTCCAGGCTGCATCTCATTTTGCTTTTTTCTTTCTTTCTTGCCTAATTTGTAACCAATACTTGACTTAGTAAATGCCAGAATTCAACTCTGAGAATGAGTGAAAAAGCCTCAGGAAAGTAGTGACCTCCTTAATAAAAGAATACGATAATTTTATTAGATTTAACATTTCAGAGATCTATAAAGATTGGATTGGAAAGATTTTTTTTTTCTTCCTTTCTGCAGGGGGAAAATGAAAGCCCCTGACCACACAGCTGCTTACTAGATACTATGTGTAGTGACAGATCCAGCAAGTATTGGATTTCTTTACAAGTCAAAAATAGGAAAGTAACACAAAGAGTACTTCTGAAATATCTGCCACAGAAGGCAAATTTTTTTTTTTTTTTTTTTCTAGAGGTCATTCTTCTTTAAATGGAGCTCAGAATTTTAAAGTGAATATGAGATCTGTCCTGGATGTATTTGCACTCACTTTTAGCTCTCCCTTGCAAAGAGTTTTAAAACATTAACCTTGAAACATTACCTGTTCCAATTGTCTTCTTGAACTGCTTTTTTTTTTTTTTGTGAGGCTAACATCACTCCCTTTTAAGCAGAAAATGAGACTGATTCTCCCAGCACAAGTCACCATCTCTTGAAGTCCTTGGGCTAAAAGTGACTGCAACACCAAAACTCAGTACTATCTGATAAGGAATTTTTTGCAGAGCTTCATAACAACCGGATCATTCAGTTGGCTAAATTAGCCATGTTCAGTGCTCAGACAAGGCACAAAATGAACCTATGGCAAAGTAAATCCAAGGAATCTCTCGAAAAATTTCTGTCACCTATTTACATTACTGTATTAAGTCTGGGATACATCTCACCTGGGTTTAACCATACAGAAGTGAAGCATCTCACTTAGAGAGCTACATTGGTTTTCCCTGTAATTAAGAGCAAAACTCCTGGAGATCATTAATCCCTTCCTTGAATAGTTCTGAAACAGGTGGAACAAATTGCCCTCTGGAGACAGCTGTCTCCACATACTGTCAGCAAATGTAATGCACATGATTAGCTTTGACTAGTTGCCTTAACTTTTTAACAAGATATTTGATTGATGTAATTGTTCTCTTTTAGCATTTTACTTAAAATGAGCTCAAAATGAGGGATGAGCTCGAACGTTTTTATAAATCTGATGGAACTGGACATGAAGACTGTAAGATTTCACAGTGACTTTCTACCCTGGTTCACAAGATGAAAGTACAAAACTTAAAACCGCAGACTGACCCTGCCAAACTTCATTTGGATCATCTGAACAGGTTTTTTTCCTTTTTTGGACTTTGGTCTGTTTTGATTTGACTTTTATAATTTAAAAACTTTAAAACTCAAAGGAACAAAAGGTCGTTTCTAAACTAAAAATTACATATTTTTTTCCTTCTGTGAGAAATAGGATATTTCAATTATTCAACAATATAAATAATGCAACAATTCAAAATAAAGCAGTGTTATCAATTTAAATTTCCAGGAATAATCATTCTCTGATGGTAATGTTTTACTAGAAAATGCCTAAATACACCTACTCGATGGAGAAATTAAGCATTGCAGAGTACATATAAAGACTCTGGAATAAATGAGATTTCATCAGTCTATTGAGGCTGACTGCTGTTTGTAAGATTGTTTTAAAATTCAATGACCAGAAGGTTTTGTTTATCAGAAGACAGCCAGAGGGGACTGGTGATGATCAGTCCTGTCATTAAATGCACCGTTATCCTTGATTCAAAATGCAGGCATCTTTGCATGATGCAAGCAATGTCAGGTTGAACTCCACAAGAAATGCTATGAACACTTGTAAGCATTTTCCTCACTGAAAGACAGCTTGTAAAACCCAGAAACTAAAGAAAGTGCTTTTAAAAATTAGCAAGAATAGTTCTATTTCATAAATGCATCTTACATAGTAAATGTTCCCAGTAAAAGCAATGGGAAAGCTCATGTAGGACCACCAGTTCAGGCTGTAATGGAAGGTTATGTTTAGTACAATTGCACACAAGTGAATTTACTTAGATGCAATAAGCATCTGCAAGGTTGGACCTTTTACACAAATGTCACTTAAATTCCACAGAAAATAAAGTTCCTCTGGAGTGAAACAGAACAATCATTGAACAGTTAAGCAGAGAGAAGGAAAAAAATAAAACCCACAAACATATCAAAGAAAAGGCTTAATGGAGAGCAAGAATTCACATTGGCATTTAAAACACTGCTATACAGCCAACCACCAGATTTGGTATCCTGTGTAAAGTGATCTGGGAAGAAATTATATGAAGTGCAATGTTAATACAGAAACTATATAGAAAACCACAGTACTTTGGTTTTAATACTACCCTGCACTTCATCTTGCTTATGTACATGAGAGGAGTATTAGTAAAGAATTAAAAATAGAAAGATAAATTGAATTTGTTCAAACGCAAAGATTTGAGCTGGCATCTTGGGAGCTACGGACAGGAAGCAGAAGCTCTATCTCTCGGATTCACTTGAAACTGTAGAACTGTTTTGTTGTCTGTCTAAGTCAGAACCTGAAAAAAAGCTCATGACTCCAAACTACAGCTTCACACTTCCTTTCTGTTAATGAAATATCCCTCTCCCAAATGAGAAAATCAATCTCATCTAACTAAGGAAGGCCGAGAAATGATATTTATACTCTTGCTCCATATATCCTCACTTGTTTCAAGAAAATCTGTAGCTAAGGTACCTAGTACCTAGTATCTCCAGAAGAAAATACTTTGTAGAAGAGGCCAGTGTCAATTTTTCCACTTTACAAATGGGAAGAACAAGGTACAGGCAAGATGAGATTACATACGTATGTCAGGAGTCTTGAATTGAAGCTTTAATGCTAAGCCACAGTGCTTGCTCCCTAACCTTGTCTTCTGTCTACATGCTTCCAAAAATCACCTTTCTGTACCTGCAGTCATCCCTAAGTCTACCATACCTGTATTTCACATACTTATTAGTTCTGATTCAGGTAGAATTTGTGCTTGTTTTTGCTTACAGTTGGACCAAAACATTCATAAATGCATTGCAAACACACTAAGATAGAGGCCATCCTTCTGTTTTGTGCATTTCTTGCCTACAGACACTGTATCCTGGCCCAGAGCTGCAGTCGGTACTTTACAATGCATCGTTCTGCAATCACTCTGTCTGATTCTAAATAACTGGATAATTCACAACATCTGTTGCCACATTTATAGTAAGGTATAAAATTCCCTTTCTCTGATGTTGTGTTAGTATGGCTGTACTGTGCTTTTACAATACAGTTGTTCACCAAATGTGAACCGCACTTCCTTTGGACCAACAATTCATCTTACTACAAGCATATATTGAATTTATAGTAGGACTTTGGCAGGGAAAAAAAAAAAAAAAAGAGAGAGAGAAAAAATAATATTGAGAAACATCTATGATCTGGAACATCTTCCAAGGCTATTAAAGCTCTTTTTGGACAATCAATAGGAAGAAGTTTTTGCAATTTCTAAATTAAATGTAGCTCTCCATGTATTGTCTACAAGTCTCTTATCCCTCTACAGACATCCTTATCACCTCTCTGCTTATTAACAGCTTTCTCTACTATGAACAGATCAGCAACCTTTTTTTCTCAGACTGACTGATCGACATAATGAAGTTAAACTCAGAGCAATTGTTCTTAACCTGTAGGTGCCTTTGACATATGCTGCTATTTTGGGATGGATAAAGAGGGTTGCAGACCTGAGAGCCGGCCTGTAATTTTGTTGTCGTGGTTTGCTTGTTTCCAACACAACATTTTCCTTAATAAGGCCTCTTCAGTGTGCTCCCGACTTAGTCTAACACAGTCAGGCTAGGAAAGGCATTTTGTTCTGGTTGCTTGCAGGGGGATTTTGGATGCACCTGCAGACACACAGGCAAAAAACATAACAAGTCCTGGTGCTGCAGAAATGAAGGTACTGTATTTCCCCAGGGCCTCGGTGAGAGGTGGCTTTTCAGCTCCTACTGCCACCACGAAACCAGAGTGACAACTGCTGGCAGGAGGGGATCGAGCCTCACATGCTTAGTCTCCCTTGTTGGAGGTGGTGGTGGACAGTACATGCAGAGCTTCTCTAGATTTTAGGTGGGTCAGGGGTGGAAATTTTGGGAATGCTTATTTGGCTAAGGACACCACTCTTTACTGAGTTTGCTTATTTGACCATGTGGCACTTGGGTAAATTCACGCCTTCTTGGACTCAAGCTGTTCAGCAAAGTCCTGATCCTACTGCTTGGAAAGCTGCAGAAAGAGCATCCATTGTGAGACTTTGGAAACATAGTGTACTGCTTTCATGAAACTAATGCAACAATTGATAAGTATAGTGGATAAGTATAAACACATAAAGGGAATAGTGTCTACAGACACTGAATAATTGACAAATCTCCAGAAAACATATGGATGCTGGTTTATCAAAATACAGAATTGTTTACATCAAGTCGAGAATTTTAAACTTTCTTGATAAGAAAAAAAATATTTTTACTTGAAGTAATTTATTTTTTTTAGACTGACCAACAGTCTGGCTATAATAATCTGATTCATCCAAATTTTTATCTATGAATCCCACCTCCAATGAAAGCTATTTTATTATTTTTTATTAGAACTTTTCAATATAAATCATCTATATTACCATAGTGCCCAAAGCTGTAAATGAAAATTATAATTAAGTTGACCGCTATGTAACTTTTAATGGGCTGTATCTCTAACATGAACAGGTTTCTAAAGGAGACACAATTCTTTATATACATTTATTGTTTTGTTTCTTTACTTTTATGTTAATTAGGTGAGAACTTCACTGAGACTTTCCAACTCACTACACATGTGAGAATGAAAATCCCCAAATCTCCCCAACACTGGTTCATGTGAAATAGTTGATGCCATGAACACAGAGAGAGAGAGGCTGCAGAACCTCTGCAAGGATGACAGGAGAGCAGTTTTTCCTCTGCCTTCCCTTGGCCTTATAAATAAATCAAGAAATACGACAACTCTACAGCCATATGAGCAGACATTGATGGATCTCCCTAGCACTGAGACATTGCTTTCTCTTCTCTGATTCTACTGTTTCATGTACAACACACAGGCAAATGGGAGGTGGTTTCAGTTACCTCCACTTCATAATCTGTCCAAAGGTGGGATGATTAAGGAAGACAAACAAAACACCAGAAGATCTCTTGCTGCCATTGACTTCACTGCAGAATGATGGTTGGGCTGCTATAGCACTGTGACTCAGTTTCCCCATGTATGAAACTGGAAATATCTTTTAAGAGGAGCTTATGATTGATTATTAAGGGGTGAAATTGGAACACCAGCTTCATCACCAATCTTGCCTGTGTTTTTTGGAAAGTTATTTAGGCTGCCTACAACAGCGAGCTTTGTAGCAAATTCTCACCCTCACTGCTATTTTCCATCTTTCATCTCCTTTGGGCAAGACCTTCGCTTTCTACAGTCGTTTACACAAGAAATAGAGTTTCTGCTGACCTGAGCCTTTATCTGTTGTGTAAACCATCCCTGAATCTGCAGCTCTTGTCCTGGGGCATGAGCACCCTGTGCATGAGCAGTGATGGATCTGCAGTGCTACCGAATCACAGAATTACAGAATGTCAGGGATTTGGAGGGACCTGAAAAGATCATCCAGTCCAGTCCTGACGGAGCAGGAACACCCAGATAAGGTTATACAGGAAGGCGTCCAGGCAGGTTTTGAATGTCTCCAGAGAAGGAGACTCCACAACCTCCCTGGGCAGCCTGGTCCATGCTCTGTCACCCTCACTGAGAAGTTGTTTCTTCTCATATTTAAGTGGAACCTCTTGTGTTCCAGTTTGAACACATTACCCCTTGTTCTACCATTGGTTGTCACTGAGAAGAGCCTGACTCCATCCTCATGACACTCACCCTTTATATATTTATAAACATTAATAAGGTCACCCTTCAGTCTCCTCTTCCCAAACTAAAGAGACCCAGCTCCCTCAGCCTTTCCTCATAAGGGAGATGCTCCACTCCTTTAATCATCTTTGTTGCCCTGTGCTGGACTCTTTCCAGCAGTTCCCTGTCCTTCTGGAGCTGAGGGGCCCAGAACTGGACACAATATTCCAGATGGGGTCTCACCAGGGCGGAGTAGAGGGGAAGGAGAACCTCTCTCAAACTACTAACCACCCCCCTTGTAATACACCCCAGGATGCCATTGGCCTTCCTGGCCACATGGGCACAGTGGGTGGCTAAGCCTACCACTTCCAGGTGAGGTAAAAGAGAATGTTATCCCATCCCCCAGACCCAGCTGTTCTGCCAGTTGAATTGTGCATCCCCACATGTCTGCAAGGCAGGGGAGCCAACAAGGCAGGGCAACAGACAAGGCAAGCCTGACTAATCTGCTTCAGACAGAACTCCAGCTCATGGCAGAGCAGATGAACAAGTCACAGAAAGCTGGATCCAAGGGAGTCCTAATCTCCTTTAATGATGGGACATTGAAGGCTTTTTATATTCTTTACCCCATTTAGGTAGATGTTCTCTCCTAAGGCATTAGCAGGTAAATCTCTTCATTATACAACATCAGCAGGGAAATGAGGCCTGTGTTTTCATAATTCTGCTCTCAGTTCCAGCTCCTGCCTTCAGGGTTTGTAGTTGCCATCCCAGAAAAGTCATAGAGGAAATATCAGTGGCTGAAAGCAGCTCATGGTACCAAAAACCTGCCCCCTGAGTACAGGGATAAGTAAGCCTAGACTGAGAGTAAAATCATTTTTAGCTATCCATTTATTTCAACTAGTCTTAATTTATGAAGGAAACTCATGCCAGGCTATGTAATGCTAATAATCCCAAACTGTTAGTTGTCTACCGTGCTGCCCATTCAGAGTTACATTTACTAGCCTAACCTCAGCAGCTAATACTTCAGCAAATAAAAGCAGGTGGTACTAATCCCATGAAGAGATTTGGCATTCTCAACACAGATGATGGCTAAGGTAGTATCCTTATTTCCCTCGAATGATGGGAAATAGAGGAACTGGTGCTGAAGGCTGGATCTGGCCAGGGTACTGCGTGAGACTGACTGTCCCACTGGGGTCAGTTCAAGGATCTGAATTGTGCAGCCAAGGCAGGAGGGAGGCTAGGCACTCTACATTCAAAACCTCTTCCCCTTGATTTGTAAAGCTGGGATAGGGCTACACAGATTGAGATTTACAGATGGAGGGTACAAAAGCAGAATATTATGATATAAGAAGAAGCAAGTTTTATGGTCTTCCCCCTGGGGAGGGGGAAAAAAGTAAAAAAAAAAAAAATTGCTTAATTTTGCAGTATTTTGCAGGGGTAAATATTCTTCCTTGGTCCAGAATAAGGAGTCGTGGAACATCCTTCAGGACCTCCATATGCTTGCCAGCTGTAAGCCTTCCTACTTAATACCAGGAGAACAGTGACTGCTGAAATATCCTAACTTGAAAAACCTTCCTATTGTAGTGTTTGTTCTTACACATCAACATCTCTAGGTCATATAGTTGTGACATATGCATGCACAGACATGCTACAGACAAATTGCTATCTTTGGATACTCTTCCCATCCCCATAGGAAACTTGCAGAAACTGCCGGCAGTCAATAAAGAAAATCAAAGACAGGGATAAATCATAATATTAGGTTAGGTAGGAACAGACCTTGAATACTGAGCAACTGATAGACAGTGTAATACAATTTAGGGTGTTTATTATGCTAACCCAGGGCAGGAGTGCGTAGGCATATGATGTGGCATTTACGACACATTTGCTGCTGGTTGAGCAGGAACACAGATGAGAGAGCTGGTACAGAGATCTTTACGTTCACAGGCTGCTTAATGGCTTAATCCTTTTGCTAAACTGAGCTGAGATTTGCTTTGGACATGACACTTCCACATGGTCATCCAAGAACTGACACAGAGACATTTATAGACACATGGTCCGTCATTATCAATGGACTTGTACACTAAGGTTAGTTTTGGAAAAATCATTATAATGAAAAAAGACCAATCAAATAGGTTAATTCAGGAATGCCAAACTCTTAATATGAGTTGGTGCTCATTAGTGTGACAAGTGTCACATTAATTGAGTTCTTTTTTGGTAGCTGTCAGTATATCGCTGTGTCTTTCGCAAATGGGTTTGGTTTTTGTTCTTTTGGGGTTTTTTTGTTGTTGTTTTGGTTTGTTTTCTTTTCAAGACTGTTTCACTCTAGGGACCAGTTTAGGCAACCGTCAGATGAATTAGCTAGTGAAAACTGAAAACTGCTTTTTCTATGAGTCACTCAAGGGGTAGCACTACAAGTAAGGAGCCTCAGCAGCTCTATTCCATTCTCCTGCAAACCACCCTACTACATTGGACCCATATGGGCGTGACTGGAGGGTCTGTGAGTATCCCATGCTTGTTTTAAAACACTTAATTCTCAGATTAAGCACTAACATGGACAATCACAATTTTGGCAACTCAGCTCCAAATATTTACTCAATATTGCTCAGTCTGGTTTTGAAATGAGACCAGGTTTAATGTTACCAATATTAACCTAATGATTTCAATGTTAGCTCATGTGGTCTAGGAAAAATAGAGGGAACAATAGCACTGACATAAGCTCCACTCTGTAGGAAAATTACTGCTTTGTTAGAACATTAAAAGGTCTTATTTTTTGAGATCAAAGTCTATCTAACTTGACTCAGAATGACATGTCAAATTGGAAACCTAAGACTAAATATATATTCCTGCTGTTTGTTATTTTAAAATCCTGTTTGTCTCTCTAATACTTTTTCTCCCTGACACTAAACAAAATAATGCTGTTGTAAGATGGATGTTGATCATCACTGGAAGAAATACATGTGCCTAAAGCCCAGTAGGACACCATGTCACTCAGCTGGACTCATTAGCATGGCAGCAGTTTTGCATTTACATCTCTGTACAGCTCCTAGGGAAACATAGCTCCAGTTCAGAGCACAGTGTGTGTCTGTTTGCAGCTGACAATGTAGACGTGCCCTTAAAAGTGAGGCCATTCTTCAAGTAGCAAGTGAAATGGGCAGCTGCAGATAGGCAGTGGCAGCTTTTGTTGTGCAAAGGACAAGGACAGAGTGAGTAATTCTGGCTGACTCTCTTGATCCGTTGCAGATAGTCTCTGCAGCCTTCAAAAAATATGTATCCTCACCTGTTCAACAGAAACATGTAGGTGTCTGGGGTTCAACTTTACAAATAATTTAATTGCCTAACTATACATCACTGGGATCATTTCATTTCTCCATGTCCTAAACAACCAAGGTAGGTAAAAGGTCAGCAGGAGACTCAAAATGGAATTCCTTCATCTTTTCATGCTTGAATCCTTGGAAATACCTCGCCCTCCAGATGGACTCAGAACCCACCTTCAGCTCACAGCAAGCACTGAGCTGAGTAGTCACAGTGATCTTCATCATTAATGTGGCTAGTAGGAGCACCATTTCCTGGACCAAGCCAGTTTTGTACTCTGTACACTCAGACAGAAGAGATATGAGTTTCCATGTCTTCTTTTGTGGACGAGCTTCAAACTCCTATCTTCTTTTATTCTAGGGGGTGTCAGCCTTTTGGAAAGCCCAGGAAGAGCAGAAAGGTGAAGCACACAGGGAAGCCTCTATTCTTTCTGCGCACATTTGCAAGAAAGAAGCCAAGATTTCAGGTGCCAGTGATCAAAGAAGAAAAAATTGTGTAGATATGCTTTGGTGCAAAAAAAATACAAGCAGCTCCCAGATAGGGATGGAATTGAGGAGTCAGGATACCTTAGGAAAGCCTGTCTTGATCTTGTTCAGGTCTCTGGGTTTTGTCTCCTGAACCCAGCAGTGGGAGGAGATCACAGATGTATTTTTGGCGTGCCTGAGGTGTCCCTTATGTCTTTAGCCTCTACCTTGGCTAATAGGAAGCCCCTTCCCATATAATGTCTAGGTGTCTTTGTGGGATTTGCACAGTAGCTTCTCTTAGTTTCCCGTCTGGGCTTTGGGGATTATTTCTTTGTCTCACCTCCAGGCTCTTTTGTGATATTAGTATGTTAACAACTACAAGTCCTTTGTAATGACAGCAAAACAGCTAGACAGACATCTAAACTCAGGAGACCCCTTCAGAACAGGCAGAAAGACTGTGCTGAGTGGGTCAGTACCAAATTCCTCAGCCTGAAATTGAGACTTCAGACAAATACTTTTTACACTGGAAAAGTAAGATCCTGTAATTTTAGCAGCATTTCACAGATTACCCTGGTCTTTCTAGGAAACCATGTGAAAGGAGAACATCACAACTAATAGGTACACTCCAAAAGACTCTGAAGTGATGTTGCTAAATGAACAATGGTGGTTTTGCTCTTGCCAGCACAGGTTAGTACAGGTTGAATTGAAAGACTATTTTGCAATAAAAGAGTTGAATGGGCTTTCATTTTTTCAATCAAACCAAGGTTGCCTTTTATGAAGGAATATACATTCCCTCTTTGACCTTAATAAAAGCAAGGAAATCTTCGTGGAAAAAGCAAAAAAAAAAAAGAAAGGTAATTAAATTTCCAGGGTTTTTATTAGGAAATAAAAATAAAGGGGGAGATGGGGGCGGAGGGCAGGGAGGGGGTAAAGATGGTGCTCAAAATGTGCAACTAACAAACATTAAAGCAATAAAATATTGACCCTAAATTTTCCCTTTATCTATTCCCTCCCAGCTCCAATATTTGAAGCAGTAATAGTAGCTAACAATCAACGAGTTCCTAATGAGAGCAGCTCACTCCATATCCATAATAATTATCTTTTGAAAAGTCAATAGTGAAGGAAACATGAAAACAATTTGATACAAGGCGCAACTTCCTCTATTTCTGTTTATAGAAAAGATCCTCCTCCTCCTGCAATTTCCCCTACCTTAGAGGCAGGAAAGATGACTCCATCTTGGAAGAAAAACATATAATTCAGATGTATGAGATGTGTCTGCTCGTGACATGTGAAATCAAAACATGATGAAAGAAACAACGCAAGAATGTATAAAGGGCCTCCTCACCCCAGCAATAGCATTTGCTGCCATGAACTATATCTTAAATCAGAAAAAAAAACCCAAACCTTTCATAATAATCGTACTGTGTACAATGATATTCACAACAGACCCAGGATGGGGTGGCTGAGGAGGTATCAAAATACAGAAGTGATTTTGCTACGAAATACCTAGGAAATTACATCCTGAACCTCTTTCTGCTGTGGATGCTTCAATCAGGACTGTGTCATCACTGTTGATCTAGTTTTCACTAGAAAATAATTTAATAAGAGTGGAATGAACACAGAATTTCTACATAGTTCCACAGATATAGATTATATCCTCTGACTCCAGGGTGATAACTTGGTAAAACAGAAAAGCTTTGAGTACATTTGAATAAATGTCACAAACCAGGCCAGCAACTGAGTATTTCCATGGTTGTGATGAAGGATGTAAGTGCTACCTTTGCCATATCCATCTCATTGACCCTTACTTATCCACCACCTGAGCAAAGGAGTCTGTCTTTCTAATTAGAGGTTGAGAGCATAAAAAGATTGGCTACAATGAAAACCCATAACAAGATATAAAGATTTTGAATGTACTAAGAGTAGAAAATGCAGGGACTACACTTCCGTCTGCAAAGTACCAGGCTTGATGTGAAAGTTGTGGGTATAATCCAAGAAATCTTTACAACCTGCTACAAAAATAATGCTGGTTATGATGCCATCTGAAGCTAGTTCAAATTAATCCCCTTTAATATTGCCAGGCAAAAACTAAGGTAGGAAAGAGTGTCATTGGAAAATAATTAAATCTGAGATTTCCATCTGGCTAAAATATAGGGTGATGGTGAGCAATTAGACCTCATCTACAACCCATACAAGTAGGGCAGGAATAGAAACATCCATCCAGTCAAACTGAGCACCCTCCTACTCTTACCACTCACTCTCTGCTTTAGCATCAGGATGTCTCAAGCTTTAAATGAAATGTCAAATATAATTTAGCTCTGGATACACAAGATATATGATTGCCCTTGGAGAAAGTTGATAACTCAGCGCACTCTGTGTCAAATGTGAATCTACCTGATAGCTCACTCCATAAAAAGCACTAGTCTGCTTTCCCTCAACTGTGTAAAATAGTCAGACTCCAAACAGGCCTGCCTGCAATTTGCACAAATAGGTCCATTTTGAAAGAAAACCTTCATATCAGAAAGGAGAAATGCCTCATTGAAAGTTGACTCCAAGTTAAATTTCCAAATGGCATCACTGCACATTACATTAGCATTCAGTGACTGCGAGGCAGTTACTGTACCCACTGCAGATAGCTCGGCATCAGATGAGGAATTATGTTAAATGACACATTTGGATTTTCTTCAAGACTCAGTTTGGAAACTTCAATTTGGAAGCATGGTGAAATTTCAGAGAGGTTTTAACTGCTTGGAATCCAAGCAGGGCAGAAAACACAGAGGGGACATATATATATATATATATGATTATTGATGGCTTCAACGGTCCTTACAACATCTACTGCATCTAAGTTTTGGATGCTAAGAGAATGGAAATATTATCTGAACCCATTTTCAAACCATCTGGTTTAGAAAAAACTTTAAAAATCATGTAGCCGCTTTGTACACAAACAAATAATAGGTCTGATTTAAAAAATATTTTAAAAAAATAATCAGTATACAACTTGGTTGTGCGTCTGTACTTGCTATATTCAGCTGGTACTAAAAAAGTTATATTGCCAATGAATCTTTTCCACACTTTTGCCTGTTGATTGCAGCCACCACTCAGTAAACATTATTTCAGTGTGATTACTTTGTATTTTTGTATTTTTTTTTTTTTTGCTTTTGATCTCTCATGCAGCGTATCTTCGAAATTGGAATGCATCATCCACTATTAGCATGCAAAATACACTAGAAGAAAAACTCAAAATTTGCACTTTGCCATTTTTGAAAAGCGACAGTGGTTAAATGTAAAGTTAGTGACAGATACTGTGCAAAAGGACATGAATACATAGGCAATATACTTGTAAGTCACAGAACATGAGGAATGCCTTACATACCCAAATCAAAGCTTGTAACTTAAGATTATCAGACATAAGGTTTCATATGTGAATATTTTGTCTTCTTATTCCAAGAAGAGAAGATAATAAGTTCGACTGCTATATCCAAATAAAATAAAATAAAATAAAATAAAATAAAATAAAATAAAATAAAATAAAATAAAATATCTCTACTTTCTTAGCTAATTTAGTGGTACTCATGCTTGAGAATGAAAAGACATTCAATTAAAACAGCAGTTTATCTTCATTTTGTTCTCTCTCTTCTCTTTCTTGAACAGACTGACTATTTGGTATCTCTTTGGCTACCTTGTTTCCAACAAGGTAAAGAGCTGGAATACATCTTGAATTAACACATGATCACTTCACACTGATTTCAAGTTTTAGTCGTTATTAAACCATGTTGCTGTGTATAATCCCTCCTTTTCCTCATATTCCTTGGTCCAGCCTGGTGTTTCATTTTCTCTTTCCTTTCCACACTCTCAGTGGTCTTTCACATCTTCAGCTGTTTCCCCATTATTCCTGCTCCACCTCTCCAGTCGAGCAACTCAGGGGAAGCTTTGATCCTTGTTCCTGAAGAAACCAAATTTCTTAAATCTCCATCTTCTGGTCTAGCTGACCATTCTCATGAAGTCATTGCTAGACCACTCTCCATCATCTTTGCCAAGTCTTGGAAAATGGGAGAGGTGCCAGAGGATTGGAGGAAAGCAAATGTCACTCCAGTCTTCAAAAAGGGTAAGGAGGAGGACCCGGGTAACTATAGACCGGTCAGCCTCACCTCTGTCCCTGGGAAAGTAAAGGAACAGCTTGTCCTTGGTGCCATCTCAAGGCACATCAAGGATAAGAGGGTTATTAAGGGCAGTCAACATGGCTTTACCAAGGGTAAGTCATGCTTGACCAACCTCATAGCCTTTTATGAGAATGTAACAAGGTGGATGGATGATGGCAGAGCGATGGATGTGGTCTACCTTGACTTCAGTAAAGCCTTTGACACAGTCCCTCACAGCATCCTCACAGCTAAATTGAGGAGGTGTGGTCTAGACAATAGAGTAGTGAAGTGGATTGCAAACTGGCTTAAGGAGAGAAACCAGAGAGTGGTAGTCAATAGTGCGAAGTCTAGTTGGAGGCCAGTATCTAGTGGAGTGCCTCAGGGGTCAGTACTGGGGCCAATATTATTCAATATATTCATTAATGATTTGGACGAGGGAATTGAGTGTACTATCAGCAAGTTTGCTGATGACACTAAGCTGGGAGGAGTGGCTGACACGCCAGAGGCTGTGCTGCCATCCAGTGGGATCTGGACAGGCTGGAGAGTTGGGTGGGGAATAACCTGATGAAATTTAACAAGGGAAAGTGTAGAGTCCTGCATCTGGGCAGGAACAACCCCAGCTTCCAGTATAGGTTGGGAAATTAAATATTAGAGAGCAGTGTAGGGGAAAGGGACCTGGGGGTCCTGGTGGACAACAGGATGACCATGAGCCAGCACTGTGCCCTTGTGGCATCCTGGGGTGTATTACAAGGGGGGTGGTTAGTAGATCGAGACAGGTCATCCTTCCCTTCTACTCCGCCCTGGTGAGACCCCATCTGGAATATTGTGTCCAGTTCTGGGCCCCTCAGTTCAAGAAGGACAGGGAACTGCTGGAGAGGGTCCAGCGTAGGGCAACAAAGATGATTAAGGGAGTGGAGCATCTCCCTTATGAAGAAAGGCTGAGGGAGCTGGGGCTCTTTAGTTTGGAGAAGAGGAGACTGAGGGGTGACCTTATTAATGTTTATAAATATATAAAGGGTGAGTGCCACGAGGATGGAGTCAGGCTCTTCTCAGTGGCAAACAATGATAGGACAAGGGGCAATGGGATCAAGCTGGAACACAAGAGGTTCCACTTAAATTTGAGAAAGAACTTCTTCTCAGTGAGGGTAACAGAGCACTGGACCAGGCTACCCAGGGAGGTTGTGGAGTCTCCTTCCCTGGAGACATTCAAAGCCCGCCTGGACACATTCCTGCGTGACCTCACCTAGGCGTTCCTGCCCCAGCAGGGGGATTGGACTAGATGACCTTTTGAGGTCCCTTCCAATCCCAAACGTACTGTGGTACTGTGTGATACTGTGATTCTCATTCATGCCCTCATGAAGCTGTTATATTCTTCAAAGTGGGAGTTTCCAAAAGCTGAAAAGCTTCCAACAGAAGATTTTAATCTATTTTTGGCTTTGAATTTAAGAATGAAATGTGTAGTTTAACTGGATTCTTAGG
This sequence comes from Patagioenas fasciata, assembly GCF_037038585.1. Lineage (NCBI taxonomy): Eukaryota > Metazoa > Chordata > Aves > Columbiformes > Columbidae > Patagioenas > Patagioenas fasciata. The sequence goes on along the minus strand of NC_092560.1, from coordinate 80,407,477 downwards.
TCTGAAAATACCTCAGGTGAATTCATTTCATTTCAAGATAGAGAAAAAGACCAAAAATATAAAGAAATATTAGTAAATATAATGCATTATACCAAATTTCACAGAAAACTGAGAAGATAAACTTGTACTAAATGCACAGATGTAGAAAAGAAACATGTCTAGAACACCAAGGTAACCCAGGATCTTTTAACTTTGTCTCTTTTAGCCTCCAAAAGTCCTACGCTCCATCTGTCCGTTTGATGCTATTTCGAGGGCATTTATGTTGCCATGTCAGTTGAGAAGAACTATAAGTCTTTCATTGGAGAAAAGTTTCTCTGTTTTCTCTGAATGCTGCCATACACTTAAAATCTATAGCCATCTTCTTTGAATATTTGATTTTGAGGTTGTCATTTCCACAGACATACAATTTTAATTACTTGTGTCTATTCTGTATATTCATTTATTTCTGTAAAACCAGTGTTCTGTATTCCTTGTTCCTCTGCAGTCTTTCAGTACTCTTATTACTATGAAATAATTTCATTACTATAAAATACTAATATTAATATAGAAACAAACAATAACAGGCTGGCATTGCAGGATAGTAAGCTCCATCTATGTCCTCCTCAAAATGCCTAACGCAGAAGAAGAGAAGAAAAACAGATGGCTTTGCAGCATAATCAGAAGGTTAACAAAGCTAGACCTTTTCCAAGAAGCTGTAAGATTATTGTTGCTTTTCTCTCTAGACCAATATTGATTATATGTTCCAATTTCACTCAGATATTGAATTTGTTTTAATGGGCAAACAACTGCAGCCTCTGTTGCCCACGCCTTAGCAAATATTATTTCAAACTTCTTTTGAACTCACAATGCACAAGTCTGACTCTGCTGTACTCAGAACAGCTTTTCCATCAATTGATATTGGTCCAGGGTCAAGTAACTGGTCCAAACACAAACTGACATACCAGTTTTACTGAAATATGACTTCCCTCTGTCTTTCTCACCATGTAAATGAATGGCTCAGTAGTTGTCCTCCCATGGGCTGCATGACACTGATTGTCCATCATGGCAGTCAGGTAAGTTGTTGGCACTGGATGAGAGGACCTATTTCCTGAATATTATCTTTATGGTCAGTAATTAAAGTATCTGGTTGTCTCCCAAACAAAAACACAGCAACCATTAAAACTAGAGTGCTAATCATAGTTACATCTCTGGGGAATACAGGAGTTGATCACTCTTCTTCAATCACAGCCTTAATCTGCTGTATTTTTTTTTAATTATGACTTCTCTCAGAAATAAATGATGTATGAATACAGAGCTTTTGAGCACCACTTCACTTGACTTCCTTCAATTAATAATCTCCACTCTATTTCCTGTGGTGTTTTGTCAATTTCATTTCAAGAAGTGGCAAAAGCAGATACAGAAAAAAACAGGCATGAAGTCAGAAAAGGTATAGTCTTGGGTAAACTTATGTTGCAGAACTGAAGAATTTTAACTCAAGTCACTTCCATTTACATAAAGAAGAACATGAGAAGACAGATTGCTACCATTAAGAGCATGGTTGTTTGAACACTTGGGGATTTGGGTACCAACTATGGTCATGAAGCATCTGGGAAGTGATACTATGCAGAAGTATCACAACTTCACACTGGTGTCAGAATTTCAGTCTGTTTTCTTAAAATTATAATTAATCTAAAACATTAGAAAGATCTCTTTAAAATCATCTTTTTTGATGTTGTGAAATGTTTAGGTTTCAACTTTTGTTTTAAAATTATAATACAGAGGAAAAAGTATAGCTTTGAATACTTCCTTCAAAAACATGCTCAAAACATTTCACTCCAAAATGTCTAAACAAGATGTTAAAATATTGTCAGAGCTTCATCCCTTCACCCAGCCCCTTCCTTGCGGTTTCTCTGAAACAGTGCTCTCATTATGTAAAGAAAAAGTTTTATTTCAATGGAAGAACATTTTATCTAAAAAAGTGTTGTGCTAACTTTTTAACCATGATTTCTGAGAACAATGTTTCAGGAAGCTTTAATATTCCAGCCAAATGAACATTCTAAGTAAGTTCACCTATGATACAACATTGGGAGGATCTGTTTATACTCTCAAGAGCAGAGAGGTCCTGCAGGGGACAAAGTGGAAAACCGAGCAATCACCAACCACATGAAGTTCAACACGGGCAAGTGCTGGATTTTGCACCCGGGACATGGCAACCCTGGTTACACATACAGACTGGAGATTGAGATGCTGGAAAGCCACTCTGCAGAGAGGGATCTGGTGGTTCTGCTTGTCGACAAGTTGAACGTGAGCCAAAAGTGTGCACTGGCAGGCAAGAGGGCCACCCATGTCCTGGGTGCATCCAGCACAGCATTGCCAGCCAGGTGAGGGAGGTGATTGTCCCACTCCGCTCTGCACTGGTGCAGCCTCACCTGAAGCACTGTGTGCAGTTCTGGGTGTCATAGGATAAAAAAGTTATTAAGCTACTAGAGAGTGTCCAGAAGAGGCTATGAAGTTGATGAAGGGTTTGGAGAGGAAGCTGTATGAGGAGCGGCTAAAGTCACTTCGTTTGTTCAGCCTGGAGGAGACTGAGAGGACACCTCATCATGGTTACAGCTTCCTCACAAGGGGAGAAGGAGGAAGGGTAGGGGCTGATCTCTTCTCTTTAGTGATCAAAAACAGAATCCGAGGGAATAGCAGGAAAATGTGACCGGGGAGGTTCTGGCTGGACATTAGGAAAAGCTTCTTCACCCAGAGGTTGCTGGACACTGGAACAGGCTCCCCAGGGAGGTGTCACAGCCCCAAGCCTGACAGTGTTCAAGAAGAGACTGGACAAAGCCCACAAACACATGGTGTGAACTGTGGGGTGTCCTGTGCAGGGACAGGAGCTGGACTCAATGATCTTTGTGGGTCCCTTCCAACTCCGGACATTCTATGGTTCTATTAATCTTCTGAGGCTAGTTGATCAAAGTTATTCCAGATTCTGTGCAAAGCTAGTCCTGTGAAATACCCAGATTATTTCAGAAACATGAGAAGTTAAAGCATATAGCTTGTGATTTTCACCATGTATTATTTATATTTTATTGATACAACTTGTTTTTTCTCATAAGACCTCCCAATTTTACCTTGGTTGTTTAGTTTGTCTGGGCAACATTTGATTAAGTAGACTCTAAGGATTCTCTCTAGCAAAAAAGAACCCACCACCTTTTTTTGGTTCTGATTTCTGCTCTTAACATTTTAATATCTATAAGAAGACACAAACCCTATGTGACCCTCAGAACAATTCTTAAAAATACTATAGAAGAAACTGAATATGTTGTTAGACTGTACAACACAGACTGAGAAAGCATTTATTTGAAAAGCTTATAGTCACTAGAATACTGACAGAAATCTAACAACTTGCAAAAAGGAGTCCAAAGACAATGAAACAAATTACTACAGAGGTAAGGTGCAGATATAAGCATTTATAATTTACTTGCAGATATATACTGAAATTGCAAAGCTTTGTGTCTTAATATGAAGAGGACAGACTTAAAGTGGTTTCTGTTTTCCCATCACCCTCCTAGCTTCCTTGCATCTGCAGAAACGCACATAGAGATGAACAAATCTTTCATATTCAGAGCTACTCACTGAATGTGAGACTCATAAAATTTGACAGATATAAAAATGGAAGAAATATCCATTACATTCTGATACATTACTGAAGACATGCAAACAGGGAACAGACCAACTAGGTTAAGTATTGATATAAATTAAACAGAAAGCACATTTGCTCTAACACTGGCCTTTCAAATCGAGAGTGATGGCATGATTAAATAATTGAACCATCTCACCTTGCACAGCCAGACAGAATTCCAATAGGAATAATTATTCCAAAATGGATATAAAGGCAAATCAAGCTCTTTTCCAGCTATTACAGCAGCCAGCAACTTGACTTTTTGCTGCTTTGTGGGTGAAAGTGGGATCAGGATCAACAGGTCATTTTTCTTCAATTTTGCAAACGTGCCAATTACTTCACTAGGGCCGATCCCTCCGTTAGTAATTTTATTTGTGCAGACAACGTTTGGTTATTGCCCATGTCACATAGTGCTGCAATAAAATACCCTTAAATCTTCATGTATCACAGTATCACAGTATCACAGTATGTTTGGGATTGGAAGGGACCTCAAAAGATCATCTAGTCCAATCCCCCTCCTGGAGCAGGAACGCCTAGGTGAGGTCACGCAGGAATGTGTCCAGGCGGGCTTTGAATGTCTCCAGGGAAGGAGACTCCACAACCTCCCTGGGTAGCCTGGTCCAGTGCTCTGTTACCCTCACTGAGAAGAAGTTCTTTCTCAAATTTAAGTGGAACCTCTTGTGTTCCAGCTTGATCCCATTGCCCCTTGTCCTATCATTGTTTGCCACTGAGAAGAGCCTGACTCCATCCTCGTGGCACTCACCCTTTATATATTTATAAACATTAATAAGGTCACCCCTCAGTCTCCTCTTCTCCAAACTAAAGAGCCCCAGCTCCCTCAGCCTTTCTTCATAAGGGAGATGCTCCACTCCCTTAATCATCTTTGTTGCCCTACACTGGACCCTCTCCAGCAGTTCCCTGTCCTTCTTGAACTGAGGGGCCCAGAACTGGACACAATATTCCAGATGGGGTCTCACCAGGGCGGAGCAGAGGGGAAGGAGGACCTCCCTCGATCTACTGACCACCCGCCTTGTAATACACCCAAGGATGCCATTAGCCTTCCTGGCCACAAGGGCACAGTGCTGGCTCATGGTCATCCTGTTGTCCACCAGGACCCCCAGGTCCCTTTCCCCTACACTGCTCTCTAAAAGGTCATGCCCCAACCTATACTGGAACCTGGGGTTGTTCCTGCCCAGATGCAGGACTCTACACTTTCCCTTGTTAAATTCCATCAGGTTATCCCCCACCCAACTCTCCAGCCTGTCCAGGTCCTGCTGGATGGCAGCACAGCCTTCTGGCGTGTCAGCCACTCCTCCCAGCTTAGTGTCATCAGCAAACTTGCCGATAGTACACTCAATTCCCTCGTCTAAATCATTAATGAATATATTGAATAATATTGGCCCCAGTACTGATCCCTGAGGCACTCCACTAGATACTGGCCTCCAACTGGACTCCGCACCATTGACTACCACTCTCTGGCTTCTCTCTTTAAGCCAGTTTGCAACCCACCTCACTACTCTGTTGTCTAGACCACACCTCCTCAATTTAGCTGTGAGGATGCTGTGAGGGACTGTGTCAAAGGCTTTACTGAAGTCAAGGTAGACCACATCCACCGCTCTGCCATCATCCATCCGCCTTGTTACATTCTCATAAAAGGCTATGAGGTTGGTCAAGCATGACTTACCCTTGGTAAAGCCATGCTGACTGCCCCTAATGACCCTCTTATCCCTGATGTGCCTTGAGATGACACCAAGGATAAGCTGTTCCATTACTTTCCCAGGGACAGAGGTGAGGCTGACCGGTCTATAATTACCCGGGTCCTCCTTCTTGCCCTTTTTAAAGACTGGAGTGACATTTGCTTTCCTCCAATCCTCAGGCACCTCTCCCGTTTCCCAAGACTTGGCAAAAATGATGGATAGCGGTCTAGCAATGACCTCAGCCAGCTCCCTCAGCACCCGCGGGTGCATCCCATCTGGACCCATGGATTTATGGACATCCAGACTACTTAATTGTTCCCTAACCCAGTCCTCATCGACTAAAGCAAACTCCTCCATTAACCTGGCTTCATCCGGGGTCTCAGGGGTACAGGGTTCCCCAGGACAGCCTCCAGCGGAGTAGACAGAGACAAAGAAGGCATTCAGCAATTCTGCCTTAATTCCTGGGTTTGCCCAACACAGAATTCCTGGGTTTGCCCAACACAGAATTTAGAGCCCAAGCATCAAATCTGTCATCTTGAAGGTTTTTCTTTCTCAAGTCCCCATCCTGCGGTTTAAAGATTGTACATGACACAGAGGCAGCACCAGTCATGCCAGCCAAAGCTCTCCCACCACTTCGGCAGGCAACCTGTAACTGCACAAACCTCAGGGTGGCCATGTGAAAGTGCAAAAATTGCTACGTGAGCCACAGCTCGGAACTCTATGAGATGACAACTAAAATGTAACTTCATATAAATTGTTCGTAAAAGCTTCCAGTGAAAGAAATTCTGTTATAAATTGGCTGCCTTAATTTTTACATCCCTTGAATTTTCAAAGATCAGTATTCTTTGCTGAAAATTAAGCTGATACATTCTTCTCCTACAGCATTTTATTATTCAAAAGTGCACCTACAAGGGTTTCTGTCTGAGTACCTGTGATTACAGGTACACAAGACCTTTCTTTCCTTCTCCTTATCATCACCATTGTATCTTGACTTTCATTGGTTTCACTGAGCTCATTTCCTCTAGTCTTCTGAACTTGGTGGACTACTGTTTCAACATTCCTCTTTAATTTTTTCTTTAAACTTCTTTTTCTTCTTAATAAATATAAGTATATTCAGTTATTCTTCCCAGACTCATGAGAAGAATAGTCCTCATTCTCTAGATATATGCCTACTTTTGTCCCCTCTAAACTAACGAAAAACACTATCTCTGATCATTGAAGCTTCTCTGAATCAGGTAACCTTTCTGATGTTACCACTGTGTTGAATGTTTCTTTATTGTTGCTTTAATGATCCCTTCCTGAACAAATATTAGTAACTATTCTCCGTCCTTAATATTTTTTTTTTTTTTTTTTTCAGTTCTGCAGCTTGAAATTCATGCTGTCTTTTTGTTTGTTTGTTTGTTGGGGGTGGGGGGGGTGTTTGCTTTCCACCCACCTTCTTTGAAGTGTGCTGGTAGTTTTTCTTCTTATCAGTCCATGCATATTTTCCATCCTATCCCCTGTCCTCGTGGTTCAACGTAAGTCTGGATTTGATCTTTCTATGTTCCTGGTCAACCCAAATCCTTACCATCCTCTTAGCATCCTTCATGCTTTTATATCCATGTGTGTCTTGGTGCTCAGAGAGTTTGAACAAAATGAATTCTTTGTAAGTTAACTGTTGAAGAGAAGAGGTCAATGTTACTTTGTGGATTTGTTTGTTTACACAAGTTGGAGGTGTAGAGGACAGTAGTAACTTCTACTTCCTTTAAACCACTTATTAATATGCCCTAGACAGTTCAGTACACTAAAAAAGTAAAACACAGTGGATTTTTTCCTTTTTTTCTTGTTTCCCATCATTCTACACTGAAGTTATATCATCACTCAGTGTCCTAACTTTTCAGTCTGTGCAACAGTTGTCCCCTGAGAAGAGGAAGAGACCTCATTTTCGTGCCTTTGCAGTTAGAATAGAGTAGAGACTATATCACTGGAAGCAATCCTGCATGAACAGAGGGATGGGGCTAGGTAATTTCACTCCTCTTCTCTTCTCTTCTCTTCTCTTCTCTTCTCTTCTCTTCTCTTCTCTTCTCTTCTCTTCTCTTCTCTTCTCTTCTCTTCTCTTCTCTTCTCTTCTCTTCTCTTCTCTTCTCTTCTCTTCTCTTCTCTTCTCTTCTCTTCTCTTCTCTTCTCTTCTCTTCTCTTCTCTTCTCTTCTCTCCTCTCCTCTCCTCTCCTCTCCTCTCCTCTCCTCTCCTCTCCTCTCCTCTCCTCTCCTCTCCTCTCCTCTCCTCTCCTCTCCCCTCCCCTCCCCTCCCCTCCCCTCCCCTCCCCTCCCCTCCCCTCCCCTCCCCTCCCCTCCCCTCCCCTCCCCTCCCCTCCCCTCCCCTCCCCTCCCCTCCCCTCCCCTCCCCTCCCCTCCCCTCCCCTCCCCTCCCCTCCCCTCCCCTCCCCTCCCCTCCCCTCCCCTTCCCTTCCCTTCCCTTCCCTTCCCTTCCCTTCCCTTCCCTTCCCTTCCCTTCCCTTCCCTTCCCTTCCCTTCCCTTCCCTTCCCTTCCCTTCCCTTCCCTTCCCTTCCCTTCCCTTCCCTTCCCTGTCCCTCACCTCTAGGACTTTGGGATGCACTGCATTCCTCCTTTCTTTGTGATATCTGTGACACTTCCCTGCGGACATAACTATTAACATGCCAGCTGTGCAGCATAACAAAGCAGAAATGTTCCTTGCTTTGGGAGTGCCTTGGCAACAAGTCGACAAGAACAAAGATTGAGCTTATTGGAGCAGTGGACTAACATGGCAAATATTCACCTGTCTTTAAAGAAAAGGTATTTAAACTCCACAAAGGTAATCATACTTGACACTGAAATCACCCAGGCAACCACTGTTGCATGGCCTTCCCTTCATAAATGCCAATTATTTTCAAGGTTTAACACACAGCAGTGAACAAGCTTTTAACATTTTGATCAGAATTATTGTTGAACAGAGAATCCTTTATGCTTTGTGTCATCTCTTACAGACACAAACCACTCATTTGTGGTTAGCAGTGGCAGTCAATAGCCTACAAAAAGAAAATGTGCATAGAAAGAGCTGCTTTATTTACCTTGCAGTTCACTTATGGGTCTGCTCTACATTAAAAGAAAGGAATAAGAAGGAGCCCATGATGGAGAATTATGTCCTTTCCCTTCGTCTACTAGTCAACTGGTATGAGAATAGATACTCAGTTGTGGGGATTTAGGGAACTAACAGTTTTTGACAACCTAGATCTTAGGTTCTGAAGCTCCCTTTATGTTGTAGATAACTGTACACTAGAGAGCAGTCCAACTGAGCAGACAAATTTAAGTTTTTCCTTCCACTTGCACCAGGTGGCCATCTGAAAGCTAACCATTAGCACCCAAGGAACAGTAGACATTGAGGACAGCTGGCAAATCAGGCCTTAGGGCTGCTTTTGAAATAGTGTGGGTGTAACCTTATGCCATAAATTTATTAAAAAGACAAAAGCAGTCCCCAGTAGAGGAAAGTGATTGTCAGGATATCTCTAGCAATCGTTCTTAGAGGCTGAAATCCAAGTAAGTAATTAAATAGAGCTTGGTTTATGAAACAATAAAAAGCATATTCCATGTTTCAAAATCCTTTCTCTTTAACACTAAGATGCTAATGAATTCAAAAACTACCTATTGTTTTCAGAGACTGATTCTAACCTGTACAAGATCCTCCTAAAGATAAGACACCTAAATGTGAATATTCACAGGTCAATGGAGATCTGCTTACTCTAGTCAGTGGAGCTCCAACTATTCAGCAAATTAGTCACTGGGGTCAGGCTTTAATTATCTACATGCAAGTCTCTGGTGATATGAACCTTTTGTGGAGGATGGCAGATGTCATATGGGAATTATGGGACCCTCCAGCATTTTTCAGCAACACAGGAAAGTCAGACTACACCTGAATACTTTTCAGATAGCTCTGGATACCTATGTGTGAACAACCAGGCTCTAAATTTTCATTGATCATAACAGGAGCCACATGTGGCTATTTACATGTACATTGGCTTTTTTAACCTTCAACTAACTCTCAGGTTAGTTGACTCATTCAAGTTAACCAAGTAAGAAAATATTTAGTTTTCCAGTTAAAACTGAACTCAGTTTCCCAGTCAACAGGGTGTCTTCTGAAATACAAAGAACAGTGATTTACGTTTTCTGGCTGTATCTGTGTTCTTTTGAGAGCACGCACCTCATGTACATTGAGATAGGATCAAATACCTCAGGGCTAGTGGACTCGGTTCATTGCATCTATATTGAGTGCAGAGGAAGAGAAACAGCAGGAGTTGGTCTTTATCTTTTCTGTGGCTCCTTTTACTCACTTTTCATTTGAAGCAGAACATGAGTAAAATTTAAGTAGCTCAGACCATCTGAGCATTCATATTGAATTCAGGACCAAGCCCAAGAAGGCAAAGGAATCTAGGTGTGACCAACATTTTCCAGTTTCTCATCCATAAAGTAGAGATTCTAAGGGTTTGGTGTTTTAATTTCAACACCATAGTCTTTGTGAGGCTGCCTCAGATTTGCACTGTAGGTTTGTGCAACATCAAGCAAGAAGAGTCCCAAGCGCTGTTATAAACCTTCCTCCTCTGTTCTATAGATAAATGAGGCTCACAAAACCCACTACCTTCATAGCAAGTTGCTCTTTGTGCTTTGGCATATACTATCTTTAAACCCCATTATTATTTTTTCTGATTTATGACTCAGCTGATTCCTCCATGTGACTGCTGTCTCTTTTAAGGACAAAGAGCAGTCTTCAACAGACAGTCATCTTATACCCAGTGGATGTGTCCAAACAGCTGGAACTTAATTCTTATTTTCACAGCAGTGACTTTCCCTTTTTGTCTCATTGTCTTTTTTTCTGATACGCTTTTGCCAGCTGACCACATGAAGCTATTGGTAACATTTCATTTCAAAGGGCAGACTTCTTTGTGTGTTGGTTTTTTAAAGGTCTCTTTTTTCTACAATATGCAGTAGAATGAGGTGTCTCCAGCTGCTTTGTATTTTTGTGTTTATCTGTAGAAAGATCACCTTGCTCCTACATTGCTGAAATACAAAAAATAAATAACAGAATCCAGAAATGGGAGGAGAAGTAAAATACTTTCTCAAATTGTGGGTTTATTAGAAGAAAATACTTTAAAATATTTTTTTTTAAAACTAGGAAAGAGCAATAAGGTGGCACAGTATTATCACACTTAACCTAGTCTTTCGTTTAGTTAGTAATGCCTCAGTTATTGAATTCCATTCAGCGCATAATCAGGCCTTAAGATATTTCTACAAGTCAGGATTGGGGCACCAGACACTTAAAAAGGACACAGTTGGTTAATCGTGCCTTCCAGCGGCATCTAAACTCACAGAAGGTGTTATCTGTTTGCTTCTATCAGCACATCGATGAACTGCTAGTTACTCTCTGAAGAGTTCTGCAGACATAAGAATTACCTATCAGCCACTTTAACAGGCTAATGGCAGCTGACTGTGTTTCCTCCTAAAGCAAGTAATAACAAGGGTAGCATTTTTGCTTTTAGTAGCTTATGCACAGAGCAAAAAATGAAATAGCTATGCACATCAATTTGCCTGTACACTTCTTTACATACAGCAATGATACCTTGCATTGAAAGAAAAAGAAAAAAAGGAAAAATAAAGTAAAAAAATAACAAAAACCAAACAAACAACAAAAACCACAACAATTACAACCAAACAACCAAGCAAAAACACAAGGCAAAACTATGCTGTCATTTGCTTCAGCTGAATAAACTAAAAATATTACAATGTTCACAACTAAAACATCAGGAAAAAAGAATCAAAACCCAAGGAACAAAAAGAGATTGCAAGATCATAAGAAAAAGCACAACATGACCAGTTACGGGAGTTGCAAAAAGCCCTAGGCATATAAAACCAAAGCTTAAACCTTTATATTTGTGATACAATGGGACTTTTTGACAAGTTACCACAGTGATGCCATGTATACTGGAAACTGGTTGTTTTGTAAAAGTCTGATCCTTCAGAAAATAACCCTGATAGGCACCTTTAATCTACTAAGCTACACAACAGCCTTCTTAGCTCACCGATTCCTTGGTTTGAGTTAAACTTGCATCAGCAGCTGTGCTTCCTCTGAGGTCTTAGGTAAGGGTCAGTCTTTTGCTTTTTGACTGTCTGATTTATTTGATTTTCAAAGAAAAACAGAATTCTCAAGTCACTGCATTATCCATGAGCTTGGGGCATTTAAAACTAACCCAGCACTGATATCCAAGACAAAACTGTGAGTGCTGGCAAGAAATTATTTACATAGATCACAGTTCAGAGCTTCAGTCTTCTATAAAGATGCTTTACTCCCATGACTATCCTTACAGGAGTCAATATAATGGATCACCTTGTATAAGGGTTACTAAACTACTAGTGAAAACACATTCATTTGGATAGTAGGAACAGAAATATTTATTTAGTTTTGTAATTTTATGATTTTTTTTTCGTAGCTACAAATGACAGTAGAAATTCATACAGAAAATAACAGAAGTCAATTTAAATTCTCAGACTTCCGTGTAATATTGTTCGAAGGCAATGTAAATAGGGACAAAGCCCAAGTTTATTTAAAACATTTATAGTTCAATTGCATAGCGTAAAAAGCCTGTTTGCACCAAATGGGGATATAAACTATGCCAAGAAGCAGTCACACTCCTTCACACAAATAACTCTTGCCTTGCAGACCCACCTGCAAAGCACTTGTCACAAACAAGAGTCCGTTTCTGAACATTCAACCCTAAAACCACAGTCATCTCGTTTACCCTTTCATTTGTACGCTGGTGAGGAGTGCAAATGTCAGCTGGGACAATAATGTGAAACTGGAAACCCTAACCTATCCTTTTTTCCCTTTTTTTTTCTTTTTTGGCAATTAACTGAGTTTAATGTACAGTTTTGCTGTCATGGGACTGGAAGGAGGGACACCACCCTGAGCAAAAATGCTAAATTCTGGCTAAGTGGAATCAAAGTGAAACATACTCTTCACTGTAGAAAGGTTAGGTTTTCAGTCTGGAGTGTTATGAGTGAGAGAAGAGAGATGGAAAACTTGCTATGACTTATGAGACAGAGGAGAGCCTCACAGGTAACTTTCGTTCTCCTTTGCGTAGTGAAATTTCTGCTCACGCAGGATACTTGATTTATTTTAGAGCTGGTTTTAGCTGCAGTTGCAGGCTGAGAATGCTTCAGCAGATGACAAGGTTGCCAGTGCTGAAAACCTCAGTGTGCTGTGTGGGAGACACACTTGTTTCTACATACAAAGGCGCAGTGAGGTATGATGTGGACGTTTCAAAGGATCAAAATGTCCATCAAGTCAAGGGCATGCATTTCCTATGAAATCCCAAAGACATGCTAACAGCCTTTAATCTGCTGTCGTACACTCATTCACATTCACATTCAAAGGTCTCGAACTACTACTCTTATTCCTAGGAGTTTTTTTAGCGAAACTACCCCTCAACTATTTTAGCTTAACTTGACCTTTCTATTGCTAAAATTCCTGGTCCTCTCAGTGACCGTAGCAACAAATCTTTAGTGATAGCCATTTCCCCTGAATTTATCAAGCCTACAAAAAATTACACAGCATGCATCCCATTAAACCTGTAAGACTTCAACCACTGACACTTGAGAAATCATTAGCTCCTGTTTTACCCAGAAAGTCAAAGGATGCTAGATAGTTCATCAGCTATCTCTTTAAACACGTTGAAGCTGTTTAAATAGCAGTTAAGGGACAGTCAGATGATGAGCTGTGTGGCTTAATATCACCAGTGTCTCAAAAATGTGTTTCACTATGTCAGTGAAAATCATATTCTATTGACTTTAGAACACTGAAAATCATTACTGCCATTAATATTGGTTTGTATACTGACTCTTAACACGGGAATGTAACCTTAGCAATTTCAAATCTATTGCAACATTCTGATACTGAATTTAGAAGAATAACCATTATCAAACCATCATGTTTTCTTGATAAAATCTGATACATAGCCAAGCCTTGTTAACATCAGTCTTTATTTTCCTTGTATTATTTTTTTCTATCAGTCGCTGGGTTGTCCAATACTGTAATAACAGGAATGGGTATTTTTGCCATTCTTTGATTATTCTAAAAGAAAAACTGTATTTCACACACACGAGTTACAATTATGAGATACCACATAAGTTTGTGGAAACAAAGTTAGCAGTTCAGCTTTTCTAGGTTCCTTTAGTAAGACGTTTAGTACTTGCCTAAACTATCTTCCTTCCAGATCAGCTGTATCCCAGTTCAATCATAGTGGTTTATTATTCATTATTCACTTCCTCAGATCTTCACAGACACATTCTTACCCCAGAGTACTTGAACTCTTAATTCCTTCAGTATGAACAGCACTCAATTCATGTGCGTCAAACATTTTCCCTCTTCTTTTTTGTTACTGAATTTGTAGCAACTGTATTCTCTCCTTCTCTGTAAATACTCAGACACACTCTTGAAAGCCTATTACTGAAATCAGCAGTGTTATCAGTGCAAACTGCTTCTGTTCAGCCTAAAAAAAAAAAAAAAAAAAAAAACAACCACCACACACACACACAAAAAAAACCAAAAAAACAAAAAAAAGACAACACTAGACACCCATGATGGAATTAGCTTATTTTATTTTTCATTCACACATATTTTACTGTTGAGAGAAAAATACCTCCACTGGAGCTTTTTCCTAGTGACTTGCAGAGGCATTTTAGTTGAATTCATGTAAAACAAGCCAATAATTGTGAGACAAAAGAAATAATACATAGAGTAAAAACTCTTCTAGAAAGCTGAATTTCATACCGACATCAGCAGAGGTAGGTAAGGATTATCATTACCATGCTTTTGTAAGTACTGTCTCTAAATAATTGAAAGACTCAGGCTAAATAGTTAACAAGTATGAGTGGCAGTTGACACAGCCCAGGAATGCATAATTAACATTCAAAATGTCTTGAAAAAATAAGTGTTTGGATTAATGAAAAAATTATTAGCTCCTCAAAAGTAAACAACTTCCGGTATTAATTTTGAAGAGTGAGATATCATCCTCAATTTAAGACGGATTCTTTCTTACCTGTTGTTTTGAGCTTATGCCTACTTGACTTCTCTGCTAGAAGTCTTAAAACAAGGAAACTTTACATGGGCTTCTTACAGCAATGTTATTATCTAAAAAAAATTTTAAAAATACATGCTTGGAACTAGAACTAGAAAATTCTTCAAGGCAAGTATTGGAAACACACAGAGCATTTGTTTGTCAATTCCCATAAATTAAGGAGAATTTTATTACTGATTGCAGTGAGAACACCCAGTCATTAGAGAGTTACTTTGAAGTTATTGAATTCAAGAAAAGTATTTCACAACTGTGATACACATTAAATCAGGAAAGGCACACCCCAGAGTTGAATATCAATAAAAATTTAAGCAATTAACAAAATAAATATTGTAAATCTTTTCAGCTCTGATATTTCTCTTCTTAAAAAATGAAAAAAAAAATTGATTAATGACAAATAACATGAGTAGTGTTTATGATATTTAGAGTACATTACCTTAGGTAACCTTCCAGTTGAGCTGGCATCTTGCCATTTCCTAACGTGTTGGTACAATCCTTAGGCAAGTTGTTCTGGAGGCTTCTAAAAGAGATGCCTAACATTTTGTGAGCTTGATATTGTGCCCAGTGCCCTTCTACCCACTGCTGAGCACTTTTTACAATGGCAGGGCTGTCTTTTAGTGCTGCAGATACATCTTAATCTGATGGTGTCCTGGCAACATCCTGGTAAAGAATTGCCATTCCTCCTGGTATCCCCAGGAGCTCAGCCACCACCTTACGATAGAGACACTCTTGAAAGCCCTAAGAACTGTGATCCAATTTGCTTCCATTTGAGGATTAATTAGCTCTTCCTGCAGCTTGCTCTTGTAACTCCTCTGTCCCGATTAATTTTTGTAACTGTTTAGGAACATACTGGAGCTACCCAGGGAAATTTCAGGGGAGAGGTGAGTGTGCCTCCTTTGTGGGTTGGTAGGATTGACTCTTTTGGCTTTGATTCATATCAGATCGATCTATATATCTGAGCCCCTGAGGTTTTGCAACAGATTAAAAAAAAAAAAAAAAAAGGCTAAATAAATAAGTTAATAAAAATTTTAGAATTATACTATGTTTTCAGTAACATTTCTTCATGCTTTTTTTTTTGGGGGGTTGTTTTTGTTATGTTTCTTTTTTTCTTTTTTTTTAACTGAGAAACAAATGCATTTTACACTATTTGGCTTGAAAAATAACTGATGCTTCCTTGCAAATGCTTATTAATATCCACATTTGCGAACGCAGTACTTAGCTCCCTCCTCAGACATGTAGATTATTCCTCTATCTAGTGTTTCAATTTTTCTGCTTTCTTCACAGCTAATAGCCATTTAGATGAAGATAAGTTTCTCTATGGAAATTTTCTCCTAAAGGACTCACAAATCTGTTACGCTGCAAGCAAACTTGCGTCTGCAACGTGGTGCAGTATGTGCACATATTTGCACGAAAGATCCTGAGAACCACTGATGCACGGGAAGATCAGAACCCAATTCCCTGGCTGGCTGGGGTGAGAGAAGGAAGCCAGGCAGCAATGAGGACAACACAGGGCTCAAGACAGTCTTTTCTATCCTTCAGTAAATCCAGGCCTGAAAAAGCCTGTGACAGTGAGGACTGTGGGTCAGGAAATAGGTTTACGACTAGTGTTTGGTCAGGTCAGACTGACAATGGGAAACATCCTTTCACTGAATTGTGGTGGGGTGACAGTGTGCGAATATCAGCAATTCTTGGTCAACAGCTGCATTTTCAGAACTGTTTGTAATAGGCATTCAGTAAGGGAATGAAAATGGACATTTTATAAGCCTTATGTTTTCATCATTAAAAATAAAGTCTCAAAAAAGGTTATCCCTGTTACCCTGTCCTACACATGTGTACGCCTTCAGGCTTAGTACCTTGGGCACTGTTGCAGGAGTATGGGTAGATTGTGTGTGGCTCAAGCAACTCGTATCCAGCTAGCTGAAATGTACACTGGGAACAATACAAATATGATTTTGTGCCTAGCTCTTCCCTATCTTCAAGCACAAATTGGTGAAGGAGGTCACTTATTGTGAAGTATTTGGATATTACAATTTGGGCAAGATGTTTACATAATTTAATCAAGGTCTTCTGTTATTAGTATTTGTAAAAAGAACAATAAAAAATTTAAAAAGAAAAATAAAGCTTCAAAGATTTTTAAAGGAAGCTGTCATGGAGGCACCCTCAGGTTAGTTCAAGGGACAACAGGGTCCAAAACAACTTTTATTAAACCAGTGAGAAACAGGGTTTTAGCATTCCAAAAGTGACTTAAATACAGGTTCGAATATCAGTTGAGGAAAATGATTAAGGGGTAACAACTAATACAACAGGTGATCCACAGA
The DNA here is from genome assembly GCF_037038585.1 of Patagioenas fasciata. NCBI lineage: Eukaryota > Metazoa > Chordata > Aves > Columbiformes > Columbidae > Patagioenas > Patagioenas fasciata. Next base: position 80,390,690 of record NC_092560.1, on the reverse strand, counting down.
GTGTGTACACGTGGCTTCACCCAAAATAATGCTGGAGCCGCCCCTGAGTCTGGGAGGAATACACACTTGCCTAAACACGGTGTGGGATTATTTTTAAAGAGATACATGTACTCGTAATGAGTACGGAAAGTGTACACTCGCGATTCTGCGAGGGTATATTTATAATACACTCGCAATCCTGCGAGGAAATAATTTATACTCGTGCTCATATTGAGCACAGAAAGTACACGTGCAAATGTGCACGGAAAGCTACACGTGCTTATGTGGAAGCATGGGAGGAAAATACACCCGCGATTATGCAAGGATTAATTTTACACATGCTCATATTAAGCACAGAAAGTTACACGTTCAAATGTGCACGAAAAGTATAAATATACTCGCAATCCTGTGAGAAGTTTTACTCACACACGTGGCTGCAAGGCAAGCAGAGTCTCCATCCTGGGGAGGGGGGGCTCTCGGTGGCAGCATCTCACTCGTGCTCTGAGAGACCCACGACAATGGGCCAAGTCTCGACGAGAGTCACTTTTTTTTTATAGGCTGATCAGATCTGACTGTAGGCATTCCAGAAGCTTCTCTGCACCCCCACACTGGCTTTGGGGTGCCCCTAAAGCCTCCAAACATCCCCCACACTGGCCATAGGTGCCCAGCGGCTTACTGATGCCTCGGCACTGCCTTCTCCTAATGGCCCTGGCCAGGGTGCTCTGGGGCCAAACAAAAGAAACTGTGAGCCTCAAACAGCAGAGAGAGAGGGAGATGTGACTGCTCCTTCCATACTGAAGGAGGGAGGGGAGAGAGAGTGGGGTTTGCATCCTGCCACAGAAGCTCACCATCAAATTTGGTAATTCCAAAATGGGGCCCAATTGGCATCTTTCACTGGACTGCATCACATAAAATACTTGAGGTGGATCAATAACTGGCAAAAGTAAAGAAACATCATCTTATCTTTTTGGACATAAATGAGACTTCTTTTCATATATGAAAATGAGGGTTTTTTTTTCTGACAACAGATTAGAAGACTCAGGAACTTTAGTTCACCTGAAATGAAAGCTCTGGAAATCAGCATCCTCTGGAGGACAAAATCTGATCTTGCTTTCTTTTTCCAAAGCTGATGTTTTAGTCTCATTTCCTTCAGCTGTCTTTTACCTGCCATTCCTCTCGGGTAGTTAATCTGAGATAGCTAATCTGAAATGAAGCAAGATAGCACTACATCAGTTTTCATCCCAACTCTGTGCATTTGAACAATGTGCTCTAGTTGCCCCTCAGCTGGACTCTCAGCAGACATGTCCCCCATCAAATTTATTTTCCCACTTCGCCTTGTTACCATTCTCCAAATGCAAGTGACCCAGTATAGGAATCACCCTTGAGATACTTCAGTTCAACATTGTGCTTGTCAGCTGCCATGTCTGTAATCAGCATGGAGCAGATGTGAATCCAGATCTTTGTCTCTACAAGCACAGACACCAAGTTGAAACCACTGACATAATTAGTTTTTTCACCAGGTTGTGGCTGCAAAGTGGGGAATAAACTTTTCATTCACCAAGAAGAATTACAGGAAGTGGCATGGAGAAATTTGCATTATAGATGTCTGTGAAAGACCTAAAAAGAGGGATAAAGAGCTGTGATGCAGAGGGCAGCTGAGCTCAGTCTTCCAGAAAGACAGTCAGCCACACAAATGCTAAATCTTTCAGGGATGCTTAGCTTCCAGGATGTTTAGTCTTGTTTCTGCCATTCAACTGAATTTAGTAAATACCTCCCTCTCCATATTTCTCGAAGAACAAAACAAGGTCTGAATAGTGATGTTCATCATCACTCCATATGGTGAAGTGAGGCAAGATGGATGGGATTCAAAGCCCAGGGCAGCTGCATTGCTTTGTTCTTCTTCCACCAGCTGAAGCCAAGAAAGTATGAGGAAAAAACATCTGTGCAGAAGAGGAAGAATACTTGTATAAGACAGAAAAAGAAATTGTTGGCCAAGTGTATATTATAACCTGGCTTTTTGATACTGAAGGCTTGGTTTTACTGCAGCTTCCACTTCCCACCTGAATTATTCTAATTCTTCTGTTTGGCCAAAGAACAATTGGCAATAGAACAATTTATCTCTCACATGCGACAAGAGTATCTGATGGCAGCTGGACTGTCATGTCTACCAACATGCAAGTTCAGAATTTCCTAATGCTTCTTGTATCAAGCTTTTCCCTTGCATTCATCGCCTTGAATTTTCATTTCTTAGCAGCAATGAGTTTGCATAGTGGGTTTTCTAAAGAAGATCTTACAAAGCAAGAAACAGTGAAAACATTTTAATTCTTAGAGAAGATCAAAAAGAAGGTATCAGTCTAGAAAAGCGAGCAGTCCCAGTGGACAAATAATTTGAAACTGCTTTGATTAAAAAAAAAAAAAAAATCCTTCTTCAAGAATAGCAAAAGGCACAAGCAGCCAGAAGCCAACAAGATGTCACGTTGAAAGTTAGAGAGATATTTTCTCGCTGTCAGCTGGAGTACCACACTCCAATACAGGGAAGACAGAGAGCTGTATGTGCCACCAGAAGTGACTGATAGGCTCAGACATGCTGAAACAGTCACTTTTTCCAGATGCACAATTCACAGAAGAGAAATACTACCCAATTTATTCTTCAGTGTCACTGGGAATGGATATTGACCCTGTATCAACAACCTTCAAGTGTTGTTTTGTTGTTCTTTTCTTGGTTTTAATTTTAAAAACTGAGTAAAATTATATGGGTGGAAAGATTTGACAAAATTGACTCCTATGAACAATAAAATCTGTGTTTCTTGGATCATATCGCCATGCATTTAAAGCAATAAACGTCTTTGTCCTCTTATTTCAGTGTGTAAGAGTAGTTTGCTACCATCATCCTAGTTAATTAACTTTTTCTAAGACAATATCCAAACATTTTATGAGTCTCTGTGTGTACTAGTATTCCCATGCCAAAGATGCATGGAAAGACAAGTCACTTGTGTCTCTCAAGTCATGTCATAAATTCTACAGAAACTCTTGCAAAACAGCCCAGCATCACAGAATCATGGAATCATAGAATATCTCACCATGAGTGTTGAGATTTAATTGCATGATTGGATCTAAATTAATCTCCCTAATCTCCTTACTGAGCTCCCCCAGTATCCTCCAAGGCACACACTGTGCAGTCCAGACTCATCCAGACCTATAATGTGTAGCACGCTGTGATTGACTGAAGCTTTCAGGCACTCACTGTGTCTTACCTGTTGAACTTCAGTTTAAAGAGGGGTAAACAAAAAGTAAATAAGCCATGAATAACACTCCCAGTGCTGAGGGAAATGCTGCCCCTTTAATGATCCAGCAGCTGGAACAAATGATTGCTCACTCATAACATACACATTGCAGTTGTCATAGAAACGCACTTAGCAACAAAGAATCCCTGACCTTTTCCCCATCTGTTTTGAATCTTCACAAAGGCACATTAATTTCTACATACTGATTTTTCGTTGTTTTTTTTTCTTTCCCCCCCCAAGAGGGAATTGCCACATTTTGCGTGTCTTCCAGACACCAGCAGATGTCTTATGTACCTTCAGGGGGAGCACTGCAGAGGTGTTTTCTCTCCTTACCCCTGCTCAGAGCAAGGTACCAGCTAGTTCCTGACAAAAAGATATCTGCAAATTAGGCTGTACAACTGGGAACTCCACCTCAACCTGTAAACTTGAGAAACAATCTGTTTCAGTCTGGGAGATGTTAGGAAAGCTCAGAGCTCTGTGGTTTTGGATATGAGCATCGAAAGTATATACAGTCACAGCCTGTAATTAAATCAGAACGTCCCCTTCAAATAGATACAAACCATGCAGGAAACAAGATTGCGTTACCAAAGGACAATATGCATATAGCAACACCACTGAGATGAAAACAGCCTTGATACAAAGAACATTGCTAAATTCCCAGAAGAAACAGAAATGGATGAAATTAATCCAGACTCTGAGTAATGGTGAAATCACTGCATGTTCTGAAGGCACAGAGATTTTATATAAAGCTTGGCTGAGCTAATCGGATCGTCAGATTAGATCCCTGGGGACTGTGGGTTTTTGCAACAGGTATCACCCTGTGTTTACCATTTGTGATAAAAAGAACAAACTTAATCACAAATTATCTTTAACTAAAGATAACAAAAGGGAAAATAATTTTACAAACTACAGTCATTTTTGAAAGGTTCTAGGTTTTGGTTAACATTCTTTTTTTTATTTTACACCTCTCAAATTGATTATTATAGTAGGATAATTTCTCTCCTCTTCCAAAAATTTACATAATGAAGGAAAGAAGAACGTACACACACATAAACATACACACACAGTTTGAACATCTTCAAAGAAAAAAAAAAAATGACAGCTTTGAAACAACTAGGGCTTCTTGTGGAAAATTATTGAAAACATCATTTTCCCATCAAAACACCCTTTTGAAATAACTTAAAATAAGACCATACACATTAAATATTTTCTGAATTATACAACAGAGAAGGGATTGTGTAAGAACACATGAGGTGCAACAAGGCACTGTCAGCTTTACCCAAGCTTCCAAATCCATGGATTACTGTTAGGGTTCAAGATTTTTTCCTGCAGTGTCACAATTCCTTAGTATCATAACTTTCATCTGGAAAACATATACAAGGAATTGTATGGGTTATTATGATTTTGAAGATTGATTAGGGGGGATCTCTCAGGTCATTTTTTCGTCTGCACACCACAACTTAGATATCAGGGGTGGAGGAAACTTCTGTCTTGATTGAAGAGGCAAACAATGACTTTCCATTTTATCTGTTCTGAGTGTACTAAAAGGGAAATAAAAAAGATACATAGCTGTGAAGACTTGTAATGCGATCAAGGAACAAAAGACTGCATTTTGAGAACTGAGAAGTCCTAAATTCCAAGCTTTATGGTTTTTTATTTGCTGTTCAGCTGAAAACAGATGAGGCATGTCTGGGTCTAATGATCCTCAATACCTGTCATTTAATTGTCAGCTGGAAAAAATTGTAAAAAGAAGAGTTAAAGATGGCAAAACAAAGTGCAAGAAAAAGAGAAGCTAGAAGAAAACACATAAACGCCAAACTAAACCAGGGATACATTCAATAGTAACATGAAGATGATGCTTATACCTTCTCAGCAGGATATAGCCATATAGGTGCATCTCCATACTTCATCAATCACCCCAAAACGCTAAATAAGTTTTGTGTTTTTTTTTTTCTACATTCTCTGTGACATGAGAAATTTGGCGGGTGTAGGGAGGAGCAAGGGGCTGGCAGGTGTGTGTTAGGTCAAAATATTGCTTACATGCAAACAAAAAAACACACCTGATACATAAAGCCAAGAGCTGGTTGTTAGCATAACTGAAATCTTAAAGATCTAACCTTAGAATCATTACTAGTCCAGACTAGTTTTCACCCTTGGTGGTTTCTCTTGTGGTGGGAAGGTAGGGGGAACGGTTACAGTAAGTCATGAGCTTCTGGAGTCCTTTGCTGGGAGAAATATAGTGTTCATGTAGGATGCTTTCTTCCTTCTTACTCTAGGCTCCATTTGGGGTAATTTTATTTTTCCTAGCACATTTTTACAACTTTTTCTTTGTTGATTTGCACCTCCACATTACATCTGAATTTACTATAAATGCTGCCTTTTTCATATATTAAATAAGATTGTTCTCTTTGTTACCCCCAAAATCATCTCCATCCATCTGCAGTTCTGCATTTCTTTAACCACTGGTGAGTTGTTTATAGACTCCGGGACTCCAGTGCCATACCCAGTGCCACAGCCAGTGTCCCCACCTCTATTTCCTAACACGTTAGAGTTATAACACTATGCTGGCACCACACAAAGATATACAAAAGTAAAATGTATCAGCCATAAATAGCAGTTATAACAATTGCAGTTACAGCTAGAAAAAGCAAAAAGAAGCTGCAGACTGGTCAAGAAACTTCAGAGAGGACAGGTTGGATAAATCTCCATCCTGGTGTCGCAAAAGCTCAGCCCATGGTCTGTCCCCAGCAATGGCAGTGCTGTGTCACAGGGCTGAAGGGTTATGGGCACTCATGATGTTCAGATGTCTCTGCTGACTCATTAGTGTCTCTTCTTTGTGCTTTCCGAGCTGAATCAGGCATCAGATTTACAGCAGAAAACTTTCCTGTGATGAAGCCAGAAGAAACCCCTTCCTTCCTTCCTTCCTTCCTTCCTTCCTTCCTTCCTTCCTTCCTTCCTTCCTTCCTTCCTTCCTTCCTTCCTTCCTTCCTTCCTTCCTTCCTTCCTTCCTTCCTTCCTTCCTTCCTTCCTTCCTTCCTTCCTTCCTTCCTTCCTTCCTTCCTTCCTTCCTTCCCTCCTTCCTTCCTTCCTTCCCTCCTTCCCTCCTTCCCTCCTTCCTTCCCTCCTTCCCTCCTTCCCTCCTTCCCTCCTTCCCTCCTTCCCTCCTTCCTTCCTTCCCTCCTTCCCTCCTTCCTTCCCTCCTTCCTTCCTTCCTTCCTTCCCTCCTTCCTTCCCTCCTTCCTTCCCTCCTTCCTTCCCTCCTTCCCTCCTTCCCTCCTTCCCTCCCTCCTTCCCTCCTTCCCTCCTTCCCTCCCTCCTTCCCTCCCTCCTTCCCTCCCTCCTTCCCTCCTTCCTTCCCTCCTTCCTTCCCTCCTTCCTTCCCTCCTTCCCTCCTTCCCTCCTTCCCTCCTTCCTTCCCTCCTTCCCTCCTTCCCTCCTTCCTTCCCTCCTTCCCTCCTTCCCTCCTTCCTTCCTTCCTTCCTTCCCTCCTTCCTTCCTTCCCTCCTTCCTTCCTTCCTTCTTTCCTTCCTTCCTTCCTTCCTTCCTTCCTTCCTTCCTTCCTTCCTTCCTTCCTTCCTTCCTTCCTTCCCTCCTTCCTTCCTTCCCTCCTTCCTTCCTTCCCTCCTTCCCTCCTTCCCTCCTTCCTTCCCTCCTTCCTTCCCTCCTTCCTTCCCTCCTTCCTTCCTTCCTTCCTTCCTTCCTTCCTTCCTTCCTTCCCTCCTTCCTTCCTTCCCTCCTTCCTTTCTTCCTTCCCTCCTTCCTTCCTTCCTTCCCTCCTTCCTTCCTTCCTTCCTTCCTTCCTTCCACCACCCTGTATTGCCAGATCAGAATTTAGACTGTGTTACAGTCCTGAGATACTCACCTCTTCTGCCATCTTAACTAATCTCTGGAAGTTTTCTGAGATTTTATTGCAAGTCCTAGCTGTGCTGGAGCATGCTGGCTGCAAGTGAGCTACGTGAGGGAGGGTGGTCAGTCAGTTACTCCACACTATCCTACTGCACAACAGTTTGAAGTTTCCCATTCCCTTTGTCTACTCCTATAGTCTGTATCTGTAGCTATCCATGTGATGGTGTCCTAATAAGTGCAATTTACTTTTCCTATCTGAAAAACAAACAGAGGAAAGAATGGTGTGGCAGCATAGAGAGCAAATTGGTGCATTTTTCAGAGCTACTAATTGTTGATTTTTACATGAGCTCTTTTTGTGTTCAGCATTTTTTAAATGTTTGGTGGTGTGTATAAATGGAGAGAACAAAATCATGACTTAGGTTCTTGAAATTAATCATAGCTGTGCATCTATCAATCAGTACCTAGATGCTGACTTCAGGCAGCTTGTTCCATACTCTAAGCATGCAATCAGAATCTCAAAAACATTGAAATTGCTTTTTTTGGGTAGAGCTGGCTTCATGTGTAGTTCCCTTTGGTAACAGAGATCGTAAGCCTCTGAAATAGTTAAATTCCTAAAGAGTTCCAAAACAGACTATGAATAGTGTATTTGTAAACATGCACCCTTGCTAGAGAATTATGAGTTACTTTTCTTGGGAATATTAAAACAAACAAACAAACAAACAAACAAACCAAAACAAAAGAACAAGCTAACAAAAAAATCATCTAGAAGTCCCATAGACACTCCTGAATTTCAGGAAAAAAAAAAAAAAAAAAAAAATCATGGAAACATTTCATCCAAATCCTGAAATACTCATTTTGAAAATCCAGTTTTTCTGGTATATTGTTATGGTCATGGTCAGGTTAGGTCATGTCGATGAGTTCAAGTCCATTTTCCAAATGCTATTAATGTGCCCAAGATATTATCTGGTATCCTGAGATATATAGAAAGGAAGTAAACAACAACCATTGCAGGCCGTGCTGGTGGAGGAACATCTCTGGTGACTCCCAGCACAGTTCAGACACCACACCACTCGCTCCTGAACAGGGTCAGAAGGTGAACTTCAGGTACTGGGGAACTGGAAATACTTAGTTCCTATGGAGATGAGGCTTCTCCAAATTTAAGTGTCTGTTGTTCAGCACAGCCCAATGCCAAAAGTGTTCTGTGCAACTAGCATGCATGAACTTGTCCAACTCTCATTAGGAGAGGCTTGAGCTGAATTTTCCAAGTGCTTTCACGGAGTTTGGACCAGTTTTCTGCCCAGACAACTAAATGAGCCCACACAGATTTTCTAAGTTCCTCCATTCTACAGTACTTTTAATCATGCTGGTATTATAGCAGATGACAGAAAAGACAGCTATAATGATTGCAGATACTTCTGTTTATAGGGATTTAATAGAAACCCTCAGCATAAATCCAGTGAGCAGCATCTTGCTATTTGAACAGTTATATTTTAAACAACATTAAACTTGATGGAAATCACAGCACACATCCTCACATAAACCTTTCAGTAAACTTCAAATGTGGAGGCAAATTACTCTCCAATTTGGGTGGGACGTCATGGCACAGTTTCAGAGGCCATCTCACAGTTAATAAAGCCATTCAGCCTGAAAGACATAATTTTTTTCCAGAAGAATCTCTCCTCTGTAATTTTTCTTCCTTAAAAAAACAGGTAGGGAACTACTACTGAGAAATAAAGTCTCTCCGTTGCTGAGAGGTTGCTGACTCAGTGGGCTATGGGACACAGAGGTGTTTCTGCCACCCCAGCCCCAGAAAGCTGGGATGCCATGGTCCCACATCCTCAGACACTTGCTGAGATCTGGACCCTTGAGACACTGAGACTCCTGGTCCCACACCAGGGTCTGTACTGAGAGCTCTTATCCTGCTGCTGGTCAGTCCCATCTGAAGTTGGCAGGTGTCACACATCCTTTAAGAGCATGCCCATGCAAAAGACAATCAGAAAGAGCAGTTGGTAAGGATAGAGGACAAGCATGGGACAAGGGTGCTGGTCAGTCATGTGTCTGCACTTGACAGGCCCTTTTTATCCCCTTTCCTTTTATTTCCCCATGATTTCTGCTTCCCAGTTTCCCTTTAACCCCTGTTGCTTCACCTGTGGTCCTTCCCCTGAACATCCCATTAGTAAATCATGCCCATAACCCCCTTAAAACATACCACCATCAATTTTACTCAGTATATTCTCTTCTCAGCACTCTATAATGGTTCCTATACCCTTGCAGACAACACAAGGCAACACAGGGTCCTGGACCCTTAAGCCTGAAAGGTCTTTGGGGAGAATTTATTTGGTTGTTTCCCTTTGGTGGGTTTCACAGGAGGGAGAGTGGGCTCATCCTTCTCCTTTGATGGCCTCAGAAGTAACCAGTTCACTGCTCTCCATTTTCATCAGTTACTGGGACTTCTTGAGGTCCTACACCTGACTCTCTGCAGATCTCTGTTTACAATAATTTGCCATTAATCAAAAATCCTAAAGATAACCTTCCCACTGCAAATAATACATGGAAAATCTGTGGTGGAAAGAGAACATTTGCAGCATGGGAAGTGAGTTGACTCTTTGTGCAAATACAAAAGACCAGTCCAGTTCTCAGATGGGAGTGAGGCAGATCTACTGCCTGATGCCCCCCAGGCATCATTTAACTGCTCAGATTCACAGGCCCATAGCCCAGAGCTCCTGATGGGGTCAGCAGAGCCACGTTGGAACAAAGGCCTTTGTTCCCTTAATCAAGATTTGGCCTGGACTCGATAGAGAAAGGTAATTTATTCATTTGAAATCACAGTGTCAAATAATTGCATTTAAAATGCTTGCCATAATCCTCAGGGTATGAAACATGGGCCTCAGAGGAACAGTCCTAGAGCTCTTGTATGTTTCTAAGGGCTAGTGAGGGCTTAGGGAAAAGTAATATCTCCTATAGATGGGGAAACAGTCAAGCTTTCTGACACAGAAGCTCTTCTTTTGGTATGAAAGAGAAGCAGCAACTGCCGGTGTTAAGTTCAGGTAGAGAAAATTGCTCTGAGCTGAACTTGATAACAGTAATTAGTTAAATCATCTGAGAGAAAACACTGCTGGTATCTGTAAAGCAAAAATGAGTGTTTGCAGAAAAAAAAAGGGTGAGGAGGGGACTATCTCCTATGGGGAGAGCAAAGACAGGTGATTTATCACCTTCAGGAAAGGTAGGAGGTGGCAAGGGGATGGAGGAGGAAACAGAAACACACCTTAAGCCAATGTCTCTCCTGAGTCCAGGATTTTTAGTATCTCATGCAGTTTTGAATTCCGGTTCACAGACTAATTTTTTGAAGGATTTAGAGTGCGGTTTTTGGAGCGAGCGGGGTACAGAGTAGATATCCTTCGAGATTCAGGACTGAAAAGCCAGAGCTACAATGGTTATTCAGTGAGAAATCATCTTTCCCTGATAAACTGGTGGTTTTGTACCTTATTGATTATCCTTAGAAGCCTGTGCTGGTGCATAATGATTGCTTCTGCACACACAGTTTCCAGAACACATTTTGCATGGGAGGATGTACATGATATTAAAGTATTATCCAAGTGGCATACAAGTAAAACTTACAAGTTTCGAAGGCTGTATTGTGAATGCAATTGGTTATGATGGCTGTGAAAATATGTTTTCAAACTTTACTTGACTCTCCTGGAACAGCCTGTCTACATCCAGAGTGTGTGATGACTGATAAGGAAGTGGCTTTTGGTGAAGAGCTCTGAGAAGCTCGTGAATGCTTTGTAGAGGCTACAGAAATCTAGGAAAGTACATGGAAAATCATTGTGTATAAAAGGTCGTTACCATACTAAGCACAATGAAGCAAAGAATAAACTGCTGTTGATCCTAAGAAAAGATTTCTACTATGTATATAATAAATATAAATGGGTGTACATGCAGTTTTGTTACATTAATGACTGCCATCAAGTGGTTTCAAGAGGCAAACACAATCAAGCTAAAACTAACTGCAAACTCTTTTTCTGCCCACACAGGTGAGGTGACCAAGAATATTAACCAAGTAAAACTGGATATAGATTGTGGTGCCATTGCCCAGGGCAAAAAGCCTCACAGAGCTGGAGTACCCCTGTCTGTTTAAAAACATGGAGGGAAGATGATTATTTTCTAAAGTATATATTAATGACCCCCTCCATCATTCATACTATGCTTCATCCTATTTATACTTCCAGCAATTATTGGAGTGACCATCCTACTTGCAGAGGAATACGCCCGTGCTGATGGAATACAACAACGCACAATAAACTAATGAGGTAAGACATTGTATTTAATTTTCTTAGGGCGCACCATGTCTAACTTGGTCCTTCCCACAGTCCTGATCACAGCTGCACCCTGACCTGTGTTACAGGTGATAAAAAGCAAAACTAAACCATGAAAGAAGATCAGTATGAGTAGTTTCCTGCTCTGTAATACTTCTGAAAGTGCAAGTTCTCTATAAAACTACTTTATAGTGGAAAAGTGAAAGAGGTTTTATAAATCTGAAACTCTTAAAAAATATATCTTTATGAAGGAGCTAGAAAACCACAGGGTTTGAAGTGCCCCAAAGTGGCAAATAGGCTCCCTTTTTCCTTCATTATGCAAGAAAACAAAAAATACATTGGTTGTAATTCGGATTTCACCTGATCAGCTCCACTGACTGTTAGAATTACTCTTGTTGACACTAATACAAAAGGATATCCTGACAGATCCAAGCAAACTCAGACATATTAAAAGCAATAAATAATTGTTACGATCCCAGAGAAGCAACATCTACTACTCTATTTGTTTTGTGTATGACTTCAGAGATTAGGGGACCCTGCTACTTAATTGCTCGGAGGGACACTAATCTCATAAAGCTCTATTCCTAGCAGAAACTATGAAATAGAAGCAGGACTCCTTAATAAAATTATAGTTGTTAAATTCTTTGTTTTGCTGGGAAGTTACTAGGTCCAGAAATAATTACTAAAACCAAAAGAATAACCAGGCTGCACTATCAAGATCTGAAAAATGTAGACAAGCTAAATCTGAGGGTTTAGCACACGCTCCTTCCTGTATGCTTATGTTATCTGGTCACATATGCTTTTTTCTTCCTGCAAACAGAATTTTCACACCAAGCAACAGTCGTGGCAGGGAAATTACTTCTCAGCCTCAGCCATCCTGGGAAGGAGCAGGCACCACCCCTCCAAAAAACAGCACTGAGGGGAGAGGCAGCCACAGAGCATGCTCTAACAAGATGGGGGGCGTGTCAGGAATGTGGTTCCTCAAATTGCTTTCGCATGTGCGATACGTTTCAAACCCAACAGGTACAATTTTTTGTACCAATTACTTGTTAACTGGCACTTCAGCCTCCCTTGGAGAAATTCTGAGTAACAATGGGTTTCCAGTAAAATAGTAGTGAGAATGTTTTTTGTCCATGTAAAAAAGAAATATTTGAAAAGGAGTTGTCCCTAGGTTTGTTCTGAGACATGGTTGTAGATATCTGACCTGGAGAATGTGACGGTAAGTAAATTCTGGGCAAGTCAGAGGTAGCTTGAAATGCGGTGTTGTAATACATACATGAGTACATGCCACACCCACACCTTCAGGTCTGGCCACTTGCAGATGACTGGGGAATAACAGGACCAGCATTTATGATACACCCCTGTGGTAGTTGCACATCTCCCTCTGAGAACTGGAGCCTTCAATGGGGCGGTTAATGGCTCTTTTGTGGTATTCAGAGTAGGTTGACAGGGTTGTTAACAGTGGAAGGGCCCAGAGAAGCTGAGAATCTTCTGGAATGCCCATAGTCAGATATGATCAGACTATAAAACGGAGTTCCCATCAAAGATTCCCTTTGTGTGGTCTTCTCAGAGCAGTGGGTCTGTGTCGAAGCCCTCCCCTTAGATGGGAATGCCGTCTAAGGAAACTTCTCGGCATTGGGAGTGCCTCACCTCCTCATTTGTCTGAGGGATAATCTACTCTAAATCCTTGCTGAACCAGGTGAGTGTTTATTTCCTATGGGTATCTGGGAAAACCAGAGGGCTCTGGTTTTGTTTCTTGTGAGTGTGTGCATGCACTCTGTGGATCCTCATTATTCTCATTTGCCGCACCCCAATAATCTCCTCAATTGATATCTGAATCTTTATCTTATGTTATTGGAGTGCTAACTAATTGTACAAACCCTGTTCTGGTCAGTTCATTGGCTGTACTTTTCCGACCAGAATAAAGTCTGTTTTGGAACTTGTTGTCCACCTAAAACTGACTTTGAGGTCCCTCCATAACAACCCCTCAAATGCCCTTTGTCTGCCTTCAGCTGAATGGCAGTAAAGGTGGCTTCAGATTGCTGGAGAGTCCATTTGTGCTGCTAATGATAACAACAGAAAAGAAGGAAGGAAGGGAGCTCCTTGATGAGGTCATGGATTGTGTTTAGCAGGTAACTTTCTTTGAACCTATTTGTGTGGCACCCAGAACTGGTGCTCTTGGTACTACCAAATTACACAGGACAGATCAGCCAGAGATACCTGCCGAGGTTCCACTCAGTTCAACATGGCTCCCACCACTTTTGATCCATCTGTCAAACCTAAAGCAAAACATACCATCTGACTGCTTGACTGAATGGGATTCAGTATGGAAAACAGATCTCCTGGAGGCCCCTCATTATTAATAATTACAGCATAATAAAAAGCACACAGTTAATTGCTGATCCTCTGCTGTAACTTGTTAAGATTAATAGAAACAGTTCTTCTCAGGAGAGTAGGCTCACTTTCACATTACAAAAATAATTAAAATGTAATCAAGTGCTGAGAAGTCACCCAGGAGGTCTGTGCATAATAGCCCACGCATACGTTTTGCCTTTCGTGTCATAGGTGCTCACAAGGGACAAAATCTGTTCTGCCGCAGAGTCTGGATTCCTCCCTTGCACATGAGAAAGGAGCAGACAGACCATGATGGGACAGCTCTACCCTTTCACAAGGGGTCTGGCCCTACTGTGGGCACAATCCCTGATTATACCCCATCAATCAAACAGAAAAATCTCCCTGAGTTAACCTATATCCTGTAACTGCACATCACTACACATCCCTTTTGGATATGAAGCTCAGGAAGAGGTTGCAACAGGAATGTGTTTGTCTGTCTGTCTCATGCTAAATAGTGCTGCTACTACCCCACTGCAAGCCAAAACGTGGAAGGGACAGAGAGGACACCTCCCTGGGGATGCTGCCTGGGTCCTCCAGAGGAAAACTCACCCCACAGAGCCCAGTGACCTGCTACTGCGAAGGAAAACACAGGAGCTCGCGCATTCCCTGGGTATGTTTGTCCCTCTTCTGAGTCACTCAAGCACTTCCTTCTGTCTCAGTGCAGTTGCTAAAGATGCCTTCCCAGCATCTAAAATAAACTGAAAGATTGCTGCAGCTCCAACAAAAGCAGCACAAAACCAGAGCTTTAAAGTCACTGATCAATTAATCTTCCTGTGGCTTTTTTTTTTTTTTTAATTACGGTTTTAATCTCAGAAGTAATTTTCAGAAGGAAGATCAGAAGAAAATTTCTACTCACACACACTTCTCTCTCTATAACCAATTTGCAGCTTCCTTTTACTCCAGGGTGAAAATGTACTTCAGTTCTCATCGTTTCTATTCCCCGCACCTATGCATGAAGTCAAAACTCCTCTGCAGTCACCACAATGTATCCACAGGGTTTCAGACAAGACTCTTCATTATCTTAAGCATAAAGCATTAAACACTTATTCACGCATTGGTCTTCTTGAAGAAAAACAACAACAACAAAAAAGCAAATAAAAACCAAAACCAAACAAAAAAATAGAAACAAACAAACAAAAAACCCAGAATGCGTATCTAAAAGTCAATTACTGTAATTACGTTTAGAAGAAGAAAAGAATTTTCAGATCCCTCATTCTGGATTTTCCATTCTGATTTTGTGACAAAGAGGAAAATATTATGAAAATACTAACTCACCAAAAGACCAAAGTACACAGGTTGAATTTCACAGATTTTAAAGGGAAAAAAAAAAAAAAAAAAAAAAAAAAAAAAAAAAAAAAAAATGAAAGGAATCATTACTTTATCCTGTCTGACTTTTTGTCTTCTACGGACCACTGCATGTGCCTTCAATATGTTATCCTGATCTCACACCTCATTTAGAGCTAAGCATTTCAGTCCTTGATAGTCTAAACTATTGTGTACCTCTGAGGAACAAAAAAAAGGACAGACAAAGACAGTACTAATGTCCAAGGCCCAGATATCTGTTCAGAGTCAGCTGTACCGTAATAAAAAAAAAAAAAACAACAACTCATACTACCTCCTTACCCCCACCCCAATTTGATCCTTTAACACAATGATCCCAGACCTGAATACATCAGGGGTTTGTCCTGGGTATGAAGACAACAAACACCCAAGAGTCTGAAGAAAGAAGATTCACATTTCCATTCTTCAATTTTATTCTACTTTGGCCTATATCCTTGGTCTCCTGGTATGCTGAGGTGGTCCTCATACTCTGAACCATCTTCTATATTTAATGTCGGGACTCTCAGTTGGATCTGTCTGCTTTGCTTTTGTGTCTTTACAGATCCTTTATCTTTGACATTTTTAAAATGCATTCAAGCCATGCATTCTGTATCTTACTTTCCAGGGTAGCACACAGAATTCACTATATCAAGCACCTTGTGCCCACTATAGCTTCTCCCAAGGAAGTATTTTCAATGAGCATGAACACGGCTTTCAGACCAGGCAAAAGGGACTAAAGACTGGTCCTAGTATGAGAATCCTATTTTGATGTCATTAGGAATTCCTTACCAGGCAGAACTCTGAATTCACTGATTCTGGCTTGGGTCAACAATCAAATCATTTTTTCCATTCTCACAAATGGCACCTGGGGAAACTTCTTCAGAAGCCCCCACACGCAGAATGCAACTCCCATGTTTCTGAGATTATCAGTGGGGCCTAAAGAGTGGGACTAGAAGATAGAAGAGACAATGGTGCACCTGAATGCTTTAAAAAAACCTGTGCCTACTTGACTTCAATTTCACAAATATCAGATTTTCATCTCTTACATCTGGACTAAAAGAGTAGTGTCACATTTCTGTAATAGTAACAGAACAAGAATGGGGATTTTTCTCTAAACCTTTTTGACATGTATAACATGCTGACTTTCACATCTAATTTTTTTTTTTTTAATTACTGTCTGGTTGGTGATTATTTACATAAGATAAAGAATGTTTGAAGGCTTCTACAGTAATTAAGTTTCATCTTTTTAGACTGTTCTTTACATGTAAAGGTAATTGCTTTTAGTTGTTATAAATCTTGTGTAAAATTCCTCAAGCAATAAACACAAGCTGTATCTCAGTAATTGTCTATCGACTACACTTTCCAGTATGCATTAATTTTCAATTACGAACTTCTTTTCTTACTGTATCAGGTTGAATGTCTGCATTTTGAACATGTAGATATTCTCATCTTGTGTAGATCCATCTCACATTACACTGGAAAAAAGAGAGATTCATTGAGCAACCATCAGTCTGAATATCAATGCAGCATGACATCAACAGTGTATGTCAAAACTCAGATTTCCTCTGCAAATTCCCAGACAGCAACAACGACCCATTTCCAACCCTAATTATTTTTATTACTGTTACATTGTGCTCTACTGTTTCTTTAAAAGTTAATCGCTTGATTAAGAAGGGGACCTAAACTCGGCAAAATTTTCAGAGCAACTACAAATGAAATCGATTTCTACTAAGGTAACCAGGAATATTTTAAAGGGTAAGTATTTCAGTTACCTAAGGGGTAAGTAGGTAATCCTCGGCGGAGCTATCACATCTCCTTCAGAACAAGAAGTCAGAGACAAGAGGAGGACCTTCCCAAATGTTCATCTGAAGTTAGGTGCCCAGTTTGCTGTTGTTTTCAGAAATGCCCCAAGGTACTTACTTGCATTTTTAGGTGTGGAATATTCTAATTATAGCAGCTAAATTCCACCTTCAAAAGCTGCATGGCTCACGCAGCACCACAAAGCAAGGTGTGTAGCTGCCTGGAGGGTATATGCCACGACGAGGGAGGTGCTTGGGGACCAAAACCAACCAGCTGCCAAAAACCTTCAAGGGGAGACACAACAGGTGCTGGTTCAAACGCAGGAATCATGCTGTAAGGAAGTTCTGCTGCCAGAAAAGGACATCTCCATCCTTCTTCCTTGTCCTTCTCTTACAGCCATGAGGTCCCACCCTCCCTTCAGCTGATTCTAGACCCTATGCTGAACCAATCTAATTAAACAAAATAGCAGAAAACTACCCCACTCTTTCCTCCTCCAAGATATTTTCTGCCATTTTAGTGAAGTAAATTAGCTCACCCAAAGGTCCTAGTAGTGTCAAAGGCAGTGCCAAACAAGTGTCAGGAGAAGACACCGAGGAAGTTGAAATGAGCTCCTACCCCAGAGCCACATGTAGACACTGAGGTGAGCAGCCTTTGCATTTGTTCCCTAGAGGACTGATGCGTCTTGAGTTTACAAATGTCTTGTAACTCTCAGGGAGGAATAGTCCCTTGTGATTTCCCACCTGGTGCCCACACACTTTCCAACAGGATATGGGTGCATCAGATTTTCTCTGTCTTATCTGCAGTGGTGCCCTGGATACCCTGTGTCATCTCAGCTGGCCCTGGACATCCAGGTTTAGGTACCTGAATCTCACCATCAGTGACCCCAAGTCACTGCCACCAAAAATTTGTTAATCTCAATGGCTTTAAAGAGGTGTATTTAATACAAGAAAAGCAGATATATTAACTCTTCACAGATGCATAAAGTACAAAAGAACAAGGGTGTCTTTAGAAGCAGTTCCAAGCAGGAGTATATTGAATGATTTTTAAAGTACAAAATAAGAACTAATACATAAAATATTTCTTTCATACATTTATGTGTTCAGTGTATTTGCATTTTAAATTCCTGAATTTCTGCTTAGGATTGCTAATAAGTTTACCAGGCTCAGCGTTACCCAATTTCTGACACTAAAGCAAAAAGCAGACCCACACACACACTCATATCTATACATGATTTCATATTTGGGCATTTATTTAACAAGAGGCATTCTCTGGTACTTTCTATAACTGAAAAGAATTTTTAAAAAGTAATAAAAAGTCAGATATTCCCATTCATGGAAATCCTGCGAATGGGACTGAAGAATTGAAGAGAAAGTGGCACATAAAATGAGGCTTTACCATGTCATTTGACCATTGTGATATGAATAGCCCCATTAGCAAGGATTGTCCTTTCCCTTCTATTTTTCTTGTGTGAGACTTGTCCTCCTGCTTGTGAAATAAAGATTTTGGCTAACAGTGCCACCAGATGGGTCCTTGGTGGTACTGTATTCCCAAAGTGTTATCCTAATGGAAAAGAGTGGAAAAAAGAAAAACCCAAACTTCAGCATTTCTGCTCATTTCACTCTATCTTTTCACCTCTCTTCTGGAATTCTCTTTCCAGCAAGAAAATGAAGGCTTTATAGTGTCTTACATAATAAGGTGAAAAGACCTTGGTTTTACTTTTCAGTGCAATATCTTAGTGGCTTGCAAATTTCTCACTTGAGGTTAATTGTGTCTTCAGAAAGTGTGACCCACATTACAGGCAGACAGAATAAAACAGTTATGTATACTTTGAATGGATTTATTTAAAAGGATGAGCAAGCAAATGCTCGCTTAAGAGCGTCTATTAGTGAGCTAATATACTACATTTTTACTAGGATAGGTCACAATTAAAATTAAATCAGTAAATCAATAGACTCTGAATGATCAAACCAGTGCATTAATACAATACATAATGAAATCAAATTATTAGGTTGATAGCAGATTAAATTACTAGATGATAGTCTCTGGCTGTGGTTGTATTTAACAGAGGCTGTTTCCTTCCAGGAGGACCCCACTGGTGGGGTACCAACATGTTGTTGACCCAGCAGGTAAAGGAAGCCAATATCCACGTGTGGCTCTGCTGGTCTCTTGGTAGTTTGTCCTGGGAGAAATCTAACAGCTGATAAAGGAGACTTTGCTTAGACTTAAAAGAATATCTCCTCGTGTGTGATTTTAACAGGCCTTCCTCAACTCTCACCACTATTAACACTTTGCTGTGGTTGCTCCTAATTACTACCCT
Organism: Patagioenas fasciata; assembly: GCF_037038585.1. Classification (NCBI taxonomy): domain Eukaryota; kingdom Metazoa; phylum Chordata; class Aves; order Columbiformes; family Columbidae; genus Patagioenas; species Patagioenas fasciata. The sequence goes on along the minus strand of NC_092560.1, from coordinate 80,371,434 downwards.
CTGATTTTGCAGCATAATATAGGATTCAAAACAGAATTGTTGATGTAGATATATGTCATAGTGGCTTTGGGAAAACAGTCTTCCTCCAATGCAGAAGAATCCACTCACTAAATCACTAGAAGTTTTCTGTTTATTTTAGAGAATTATTGAGGTGTCATCAATACTATTCTCATATGTTATTTAAAATACCTGTGAGTATTCTTCTTTAAATGAAGAAACAATAAGGAATACAGTTTCAACCACTGGCAACATGAAAGAACAGGAGAAGCCTGATTCTTATGTAAAATACTCGATCTCATAAAGGTTAATTTTTTTTTTTATTTATTTTGCTATGCCTTTGGAGTCAACTGGTACATGAACTCAAGCACTCTGAATATTCAACATGGTCCAGTACTTCAGTCAATACTTGTTAATATTTAAGGTTTTGTGTCATGGTAGGAAAATCAAGAATCAATTTATCCATTTCTGTCTGCTACAGCAGCTGCAGCCATGACAACGGTCCAGAAGAAATGAAAGGTCTTTGATAGAATGGTATGGTGCCAATATTTCAGCCAATACAGCAGATGTGAGATCTTGAAAATAAAGCAAATAAAGATCAATATATTATTTCTAACTCAGTTTTCTTTTCATGGCAGTTCTCTCCGTGTTTTTTAGCAATTTCTATTTTTTTCTGGATTTTTTTTTTTCTCAGGTAAAACTTCAGGAGCAGAAATTAATGACTTATTCTAATGGCTTTTGATCTCGAAAGACTTACAAAAGCTTTTATATTTTTTTATCAGCATATGCTTTATATGTGATGACAACATTTGGGGTGTTTTCCTCCCCAGTTCAACTTAGGTTCCCTAAAATGTCAACAAAAAGAGACAGAGAGTTCCAAAAGCAGTATTAGTGACACCACTCTTCCTCAGAAAGCACCTGTCTCCACTGACTACAGGAGGATAACTACAGTCTAACTTGGCTGTGTCCATTATGCTAACCTAAATTATCTACCCAAAAAGACACAGTCAATCTGAATCAAAGCTGAGAAGCTTTATCATTCAAGTATTATCTCTGTTCTCTTAAAAACTATGCCATTATTCCCATCTCTCATAATTTCAGACCTCTGGTCCTAACTTCTAGAACTCTTTGACGCAGTAGTCTCGCTTTAACCAGTGAACAAAGGTCTAACAAATAATTAGACAGTGACAAACTGTCATTCCATCAGCTGATTGAATAGATTTACCCAATTTTAAGAGAAACAATGTAAGTGTTTTGGTAAAAACACCTATAAGTATTTAAAATCTTATTTTTCCAGTTACTTATCTCATTAATGATCCATTTCATCCATTTTAATAGGTGTTTCCTATTAAAGAACTTCCAGAAAAAAACAGCTAAATGTGATTATCTTTATAAACATATAATAACAAAATAATAAATATAAAAAATGTAAGGTTGTTTGTTTTTTTTTAAATTGTCTCAACACCACAGGAGTAGTGCTCAGATATTATTTCAATTGTTAAGCAAAAGGCTTAGGAAGCCAACTGCTAAAGAGAAGAAACACACACATTTCTTCGCATCGTAGTATTATTGGGTGAAGCAGACGGATTATGGTATTGAAACAGGAGCACCAACAATCCCCACATTATAGAGCACTAGCCTGGTGTTTTGTTCTGGGCCAGTCCCTATGGCCCTTTGCTGTATCCCTGTAAGAAAACAGAACTGCAGCTGCAGTGATTTGTTTTGGAGCTGTAGCACGATTTTTGAGACAAATCCCCAGACGGCCTCCATTTACTGTTCACTAGTTTTGTTATCAGAGCAGTTTAAAACCCCACTGATTTCAGTGGGATGGGGAAGGAGACAATGACCTTAGTCAAGCACCAGCAAGGACCATCAGGTTTCTCCAACAAGACACACATTTACTGTGTGATCTTTAGATCATGCAAGTTGCAATTCATCTCACCTAGCTTCAGTGCACGAGTATCTAGTCCGAACCACTAAAACAGGTTCCTTGTTATTCTGTAGACATCTGTTTCGATACCACATGCCTGTTTCTCCAGTAAATGACCAACCATGCCTAAATTCCTGGCTTTCAAGTCTGTTAACATGCACTTCCATTCACTGCCCATTTCGCTGACAAACAGTGGAAATTTCAGTGGAAAGTTAAAGCGGAAAGTTACATTTCAGAGTCGTTTTGGGTCTGTGCCAGGGTTTTTGTTTCAGATATACCACAGGCTAGCAACCACGCAGAAGAGATAACTATTCCTGACCAAAATCTGCATCGCATGACAGAACTACTATGGCTTTGGTGTGTCTCACAGACCCTGTGCAAAGCTGTCAAAGAGATTATCTCTAGCAGGAGATAAGAAGGCAGCAACCTGGGCTTAAGGAGCAGGGCAAGCTTAGTTTAATATCAAGGGTGACAAGCAGTTCATGTGGCCACTGAGTCTGCGGACTGACAACCAGCAATTCGTAAGCTCTACATGGCTGGAGTGGGTAGGGGGAGGGAGATAATAACTCACAAACTTTCTAAACAAACATCAAAAAAAGATCTGAACACAAGAAGGTTTTATACTATTATATTAAATAAAATCCATGACAGATAGCTAAGTCACAAGAGGCCAGTAGCAAGCCTTTGCTGCTATAAAGTGATTAATTTCAGTAAGAACATCAAAGAGAAGGAACAAGAAAAACGGATGAGATGCTTGCTGCTTAGGAAGAGACAGCAGTAGGGGATTTTGCCACATAGCAACTGCAGCCCTATGCCCAGAGCTGCCCTAACACGTCGTAATTGCCATTGCATTAGACTCACATAAACTCTATAAAAGCTCACTTTTCCGCAGGGCAGTAGTTGACAGCAGGAGGTATAAGCACTTGAGGGATGCAGGATAACAATGCTGGTCTGCCATTCCCCACCTCGAAAATCATGAGATCAAGTTTAAGAATCACAGTATTCAAAAAGAAAATAAAATCCCTGTGTTGTGATTTGCAGCCTTCAGCTTCTTCTCAAATGGAGACTGTGAACTCTTCTCTGCAACTGAGAGATATTTTCATCTTGAAAAAAAAAAAAAAAAAAATCAAAGATTCTTATGTAAATAAGCTGAATCCAGCTGTCAGAGGTTTATGTGAAAAGGGACTGACAGGCATGGGAGCCATAATGATTGTTGCATTTCTGTGGACAACGCACTGTCTAGAAGACCCTCCAATTTTACTGTTGTTCATTGGACGCTGTCAGAATGGTCTAGAGAGAGCGGAAAAGGAATGTACCGGTGAAACCTGGGGACAATTGTAGCAGATCAGCTTAGCAGATGGAAGAATTTTTGAAGCCTGATTCTAGCTTCGTATTGAAATTCTGGAGAGGCTTTGAGAAGAACATAGACTTCAACGAGGACTAAAGCCTAATTTTATAATGGAGAAAATAATGGGTGGTTTTTGTTGTTGTCATTTGATTTGGTTTGTGTTTTTAATTTTTTCCCTTGTGGTTGAGAGTTAGACCTTCACCAGAAGGGACAGATGTTATTTGATACTTTGATCATCATTGTGAAGACCCTAGTGTTTACGATAAACTCCATCAACCCAGCTGGGTGGAGTTTGAACTCTCCTTCCTAAGTGAGTAATGAAACACAGAGTATCAGTCAAAAGGGTGAAAATGGCCACTTTCTGAGGGGAAAAAAAAAAAAAGAAGGAAAAAGGAAAATAAAATTTAAAAGAGAAGAAAAAGTGTTCACTTTCTAAAGAGGACCCCAGAGCTAGGATTTGCATAGATATACATGCCCATTGCTTTCAGACACACCTCTCCTACTGTGGGTTTTTCTCTGCTGCATTTAGAGGAGTTGGACCCACCTTTTTAAGCCATTGGATTCTGCAAGATAGGAATCCAGGCTTCTCAATATTGAAGCTGTAGAGCCCATTTGGGTGATGTAGGGCAAAAGCCTAAATTTGAAAGAACTTTTGTCTTCTGCCTTCTTGGAAATAGGATTTAACCCACAGATACTATAATGCAAATTCTAGGGCTCTAGCAACTTGGGAGTGCCAAGATGACACTGCAGATTATTACAGTTTGTGTGGAAAATGTATGTGTCCAAAGGCTAGATAACTTTTGTGAGATTAATACAACTGCAACCAATTTCACATCTGGGAGGTCTGGGACTTCCCTTCACATATGCGGTAAAATACATAGCAAATGGCAACCTTAGAACACCTACCAGCAGAGATTCACAGATCTCGAAAGAGAATTGATCATAACCCTCTGCAAGCATGACCTTCTGTTTAACACAGGCCACAGGATTTCACCCACCATGGCAGAGGGAATTATTCTTTCTTTCTTTCTTTCTTCCTAACTGAACACTATCAAGCCAAATAACTTGCTGGTGGCTGAGCTATAGTTTATCATTAAGTAAGACATCCAGTCTCAGCGTAAATGCTCCACTTTCTTTGGTAAGCTTACCATGTGCTTAAACACCTTGACAGGATTCGTACTTCTCCATTTGAATTTATTTGACCTAAACTTCTTGCTATTCAATTCTATTATGCTTCAATGCAGTGGATTGAATACCCTTTAATATAATTTCCCTGGTTAAGATTGTTATACGAACCACCACACACCACTCACTGAAATGGACACTTTCTGTGATAAAATATTCTGTGTCAACAGTCTGAGGTGCTGCTCCCTGGCAGGATACACTAAATTGGGACTGCCACAAACAGACAATTCAGTGAGTTCAGACCAAAGAAATCCCATACTATTAAAGCAATGGATCAGGTTTTTGTTGGCTTGCTCCCTGAACTGGGTAGTCACACGACCCTCTTAGTGCTGGAACAGGGAAAGGAAGCTCTGACAGACTGAGTTAGGCTGTTATGAACTCATACTTTCAGGGAATCACAGTAGATTTGCACCATCTGTGGAGCCTGGTCACACAATACATAGTGACCGGTAGGTTACACATGATCTCAAGGAGATCCAAAGATGCAGTCTTGAACTTAATGCAAGGCTTTAAAGAAACAACCAAATCCAACCCAATGCAATCCAACTCAACCCAACTCAACCCAATCCAACTCAACCCGACCCAACCCAATTCAACTCAACCCACCCCAACCCAACTCAAGATAATCCAAATCTCATTGCTCCAACTGGTGATTCCTAAATTAATCTCCAGTACATTCAGTGCCATGTGCAGGAATCCTGGTACCATAAGAGTATGGAGGCAGTGACACTTTACAGATGGAGTTTGAAAACCGAGATAGAAGACCAGACCCCTAGTCTGTCTTGCAGACACTATATCCTGAAAAACCACCAGAACTGGTTCATGTGTCCAAAGTGAACTAATGCAAGAAAGATTGATGGACTGGTCTGAATAAAGGTGATCCATTTTTCATATGCTATTAAAATATTATCTTTCCCCGCTTCTTAAATAAAACGTCTGAATATTAAATCAGCCAAGTGCATCACTTTGATGAAAACTATGCTAATCTTTATACATATAAAGGCATCATCTATAACATCGACAGTCCAGATAAAGGCTTTAGCTTCAGTTTAAAATAGAAGTTCCCAGTATGGAATGTAAATACAAACATTTGCTTTATTTTATTTTTTTTTAAGTACTTTGAATTTTGTACTCTGACAGTTATAAATTCCATGGATAATTTATTGAAATCTTCCTTACCCACAAACATGGTCCTCTCCACTTGAAAAGACCCCCTAATATCATAGGAGCCTGGCTAGCAATATATAACTTGGGGGGCAGTGGGAAAGAAGATACAAAACACAGAGAAATGACACAGATTAAAGCAAAATAAATAGCAAGCAGCAATTCAAATTACACAGTGCTGTGAGTATTAAAAAGAAATCCATCATATGTGCCAGGAAAATGCATGTACTGTATAGCATTTCTGTGCTGGTCCTTCCCTTCTAACTTGGGGTCACAGTCCATCTTTTTTCTCTTCCAAAGGGAACTGGCTACTACTGATGTGACCAGCTCAAGCCCTTGCCTATCAAGAAAGCAAAGAGCACAGCAGGAAAGGATGAAACTACTTACACTTCTTCTGTTTTCTTCTCTCAGTACTTTCCCATCGCCACTTCTTTCCTTTCCTTTCCTTTCCTTTCCTTTCCTTTCCTTTCCTTTCCTTTCCTTTCCTTTCCTTTCCTTTCCTTTCCTTTCCTTTCCTTTCCTTTCCTTTCCTTTCCTTTCCTTTCCTTTCCTTTCCTTTCCTTTCCTTTCCTTTCCTTTCCTTCCCTTTCCTTCCCTTTCCTTCCCTTTCCTTCCCTTTCCTTCCCTTTCCTTCCCTTTCCTTCCCTTTCCTTCCCTTTCCTTTCCTTCCCTTTCCCTTTCCCTTTCCCTTTCCCTTTCCCTTTCCCTTTCCCTTTCCCTTTCCCTTTCCCTTTCCCTTTCCCTTTCCCTTTCCCTTTCCCTTCCCTGTCTTTTTTGTATCGAAACAACAGTCTATGGTGCTGTTGGATAAAGCAAACATGTACAAAAATAAATTAGAGAACAAGGTTGCATTGTTGTTTGTTTTGTTTTGGTTTTTTTTTTTTAACATAGATAATTTCAGAGACCTGATTTAAACTGCAACCCCGTACATAGTTGTATCAACACAGCTGAAGGGATGGCAGAGAACTTGGCACGCTGCAGAAAAAATGTAGTATAACTACTTCTGGTGGAGCCATTGAGTCAAATGGTTTGCTATGCCCATCCTGCCTGGGGATAACAAACTTTGGGACAGATTTAGTTCAATGTGATTGCACAGCAGTTAGGACCTTGCTAAATGCCAAAGTGCTGCATGGTGGTGTTTTGTTGTTGTTTTTTGGGGGATTTTTTTTTTTTTTGGTGGGGATTTTCTGTTTGGTTGGTTTGGTTTTGTTTTTTGTTTTTATTTTTGTTTTTTCCTGAGTTAATATGCATGAGCAATATTTTTCAACTAGAGTCTTCAATTTTGTCTTTACAGAATCTAAAAAAGCAGAAGAGGACACTATACTGCAAAAATGTAAATCCAAGGAATCATCTAAAGACCTGAGATGCTGTATCATTAAAATGACTATGAATTAGATAAACACTCAAGTTATTATGTACTGGAGGCAGCAGAAACAATTTTGTCTCCCTGAATAACAAAGTAGAAGGCAGGTTAGAAATCCTACCCTTTAAAAAACACTTGTGTGCAAAACAGCACAAAACTCACCTTTGACAGGGTCTTCTATAAACTAAAAATATGGAGCCCAGAGAACTTCACAGGTCTGTAGACATTTCATCACCATCAGATACCTACACTGAAAGAAAAGGCCAGTGTATTTCTTCCTGTTTAGGTCAGAAATCACTTAAAGATTCAGTTCAAAAACAGGGTCTCGTCATATGCTCTGCAGACCTTCTGTTCAGAGAAATAAAGCATTCTTCCCCCTGCCTTTTGTACATTTTAAAAATCTTCTTTGAAGAAGATAAAGATCCATATAAGAGCCAGCACACAGAGGACTAGAACACTTCATTAGCTTTTGCTAGGATGTTACAGAACAGTTCTTACTTGATTACTTTAGGGCTTAGTCTCAGCCTCTAAGATATGACTAGGATTCAATACATGTTTTCATAAGTTTGCTTGAAAAAAAGCTAAGAATCAGAGAGATGGCTTGACGAAACTATCAGTCTTTATCTCACAGCCTACAGTTTTGAAATTTAGTAATACAGACAGATGGTGGCAAAACAAGCCAAGTTCCATGGGAAACTCAGAACTGAAACCATTTTCACATCATTGTTAGGTTCTGTCAGTAAGAACAAGCTTATTATGCACAAAATGAACACTCAGCCTGCAAACAACTGAAAATTATAGTGGGTAACACCATGGACTGCAAAAAAAATTCTTGAGGCAGATGGTACAACATCCTAGGGCAATGTTACCCTGACACAGCAAATTTTCCGGGTTGCTAAACTTATCTGATTACAAACAGATACTACACCTGGGTCAGGATGTATCTCACCTTATGCTGGCAAATCTAAAATTGAGACATTAGGAGTTTTGGTCCCCCTTTACAACCAAGAGAGCAATAAATAGAGCCAAAGACTGTTGCCTCATGTGTCTTGAAGCTGGCACCACAGGTAGGAAATGCCCAGCCCTTGGTGTGCCCAGCTCTCCACATCTCCCATGGACAGCAGGTCTGTACTCCAGCAGCACTTCAGAGCAGCCTTCAGACTGTCTTATACATTTTAGAATAGAATCATAGAATCATTTTAGTTGGAAAAGAATCTCAAGATCATTGAGTTCAACCATGAAACTAACACTGTCACTAAACAATGTCCCTAAGAACCTCATTATGCATCTTCTAAGCACCTCCAGGGTTGTTGACTCCACCACTTCCCTGGGCAGCCTCTTTCAATGCTTGACAACCCTTTCCATGAAGAAATTTTTCCTAATTTGCAATTTAAATCTCCACTGGTGCAACTTGAGAGCATTTCCTCTCACCCTATCACTTGTCACTTGGGAGAGGAGACCAACACTCTCCATGTTACAACTTCCTTTCAGGTAGTTGTAGACAGCAATAAGGTCTCCCCTCAGCCTCCTGTTCTCCAGGCTGAACCCCCCAGGTCCCTCAGCCACTCCCATCACACTTGTGCTCCAGCTCCTTCCCCAGCTCCGTTCCTTTCTCTGAAATTTCTCCAGCACCTCAAGGTCTTTCTTGTTGTGAGGGGCCCAAATTTTACACCCGGCTTTGAGGTTTGGCCTCCCCAGTGCCCAGTCCAGGGGACAGTCACTGCCCTGGGCCTGCTGGTCACACCAGTGCTGATACAAGCCAGGATGCTGGTGGCCACCTGGGCACATGTTGGTTTATGGAGGAACAGCCCTCCCTGGATGCCATCACGGGGTTTTCATCAAACCTTAGTGACTGTCCCAAAGCCCTACACTGAGCCACATGCTGTGCAACTTTTTCATCAGTACTCTCCCTCCTTGCTGTACCAAACTCTTTCATTATTCCTTTCTTTCACTTTTTTTTTTTCCTCCCAAGCCTCCTGCGTCCCCCATCAAATCCTCATCTCGCCTTCACTCCCTGATCTAATTATTTCCTACAGACACCTGGGTTCTGCAGGCTGGACTGACATCTTGTGTGATGCACCAATCTTTTGCTCGATTGCCTCAATTAGCTTCCATTTTACACCTGGGCATGGCATTAACATGATGTCTGTACAGTGCAGGGAATGTCTGCTTCATTATGGAGCTTTTCCATCACTTCTCAGAGAGATCCCTCAGCCCAAGGGATCATTCTCTGCTTCCTTGTCTCCCACACAGTCACTCAGCCTCTCTGCAGTTGTTGAAGGTTGGAGAAAATAGGTCCTCTGTGAGAGATGTGAAATAACAAAGCCTCAAGGCTTTGGAAATAGTAATTTATTAGAATGCTTGTAGCCAGAACTGTGGAGCTGGGTAAAGTTGGAAGTGTTGCACCTTGACCAGACTCTGTGTAGTTCCAGAGAAGCATAGCTCTTCACCCTGTTCATGCTGGCTATAAAGTTCAGCAGCATCTTAAGCTGAATAACAGGACTTCATAAATCTTAATTAGGCTCAGAGTACCAACCACATGAAGTTCAACAAGGGCAAGTGCTGGATTTTGCACCTGGGACATGGCAACCCTGGTTATACATACGGACTGGGGATCGAGATGCTGGAAAGCAGCTCTGCAGAGAGAGATCTGGTGGTTCTGCTTGTTGGTAAGTTGAACATGAGCCAACAGTGTCCTTGGCAGCCAAGAGGGCCACCAGTGTCCTGGGTGCATCCAGCACAGCATTGCCAGCTGGGTGAGGGAGGTGATTGTCCCGCTCTGCTCTGCACTGGTGCAGCCTCACCTGGAGCACTGTGTGCAGTTCTGGGTCCTATCGAACGAAAAATATATTAGGCTACTGCAGAGTGTTCGGAAGGGGGCTACGAAGTTGCTGGAGGGTTTTCAGGGAAATCCGTGTGAGGAGCAGCTGAAGTCACTTGGTTTGTTCAACCCGGTAAAGACTGGAGCAAAGCAAGGGTCAATGCTCTTCTTAAAAATGGCAAGAAGGAGGCCCTGCACAATTACAGATGGTCAGATTGTCCTTCTTGGGAAGGTGATGGGTTAGTTTATCATGGAAACCCTTTCCAGGCCCATGAAGCACAGTAAAGACAAAAGGAGTAGCCAGCACGGATCTGCCGAGGGCGATGCAATATTGACCAATGTGCTCACCTTCTGTGGTGGAACGACTGGCTTTGTAGATGAGGCAAGAACAGTGGGCATTGTTTACCTTGACTTCCAGAAGGATTTGAAACCTTCCTCCCACAGGTTCCACACAGACAAGCTGGTGAAATATGGGCTACATGAAAAGCCAGTGAGGTGGATGGAAAAGTGGCTGAATAGACAGGCCGTTCAGTGGAACAAAGTCCAGTCAGAAGGCAGAAGGTGGTGAGCAGCAGAAAACAGTCTAGTTAGAAGGTAGTCACTAGCAGCGTACACTGGGGTAGTTCTTCTTTATTTATCTAGATGATGAGGCAGAAACACTGCAAAACCTGAAACGGACGCCAATACACCAGAAGTACTTGCTGCCATGCAGAGGAGTCTTGATAGGCTGGAGAAATGGGCTGTCAGGAAACTCAGGAAAGGAAATTGCAGAGACTGACATCTGGGGAGAAATAACATCATGCACCAAAAAATGCTGGGGGCTGACAGACCAGACAGCAGATTTGCAGAAGTGTCTCTGAGAGAAGTGTGGCAAGCCAAAAATCCCATGCCCCAGCAATGTGCCCGTGGGGCAACAAAGGATCATGGTGTCAATGCCTGCATGAGGAGGGCTGTGGGATCTCAGGTCGAGGGATGTAATTCTTCCCTCTACTCAGCACTAGTGGGCCCACACCTGGAGTACTGTGGCCAGTGCTGGGCTCCCCAGTATGAGGGACACAGTGACATACTGCAGAGAGCCCAGCAAAGAGCCACAGAGGTGATGGAAGGGATGGAAAATTTCCCATCAGAGGAAAGGCAGAGAGAAAGATGACTGTTTGCAGTAGAGGAGAAAGGAATAGAAAAGAAAGAAGAGTTTCAGTCAGAAGGGACCTACAAGGATCATCTAGTCCAACTGCTGAGCACTTCAATAAAAAGGTAAGATCTGGGGGGAGTGTGTCAATGTGCATAAATGCCTGAAGAGAGGGTGCAATGAGATGCCGTCACAGTCTTCACAGTGCTACCCCAGGACAAAGCAAGAGACACTGGACACAAACTGGAACACAAGAGTTTCCTCACGGAGATCGGGAAACACTTGTTGACTGTGGGAGTGATGGGGAACTGGCGCTCTTGAGCAGGGGCTTCCACTAGGTGACCTCCAGAGGTCCTTTCTAAATCCGGCCATTCTGGGATCACTGGCTGGAGCTTTCTCACAGCACTGCGAGAGGTGAGTCCTTCTCCTGTGACAGCCCCTGCGAGAACCTGGTCAGGGCACTCTTCTTGCACCAACGAGGTTACCAGGGTTCCTGTGCCTGCATTTTGCTGCACTGCCCATTGCTGGGCTTTAATGGTCAGGGCCACCGGCCTCACATCACAGCACCTGTCCAGCCTGAGCTTAAACCAGCCCCGCAAGACCATAAGAAAATGGCAAACAGCCTACAAAGCTGGCTTTTCCTGCTTTCTGGTGTCTGCATCCCTGCATGGGCAGCAGTTGGGGGGCAGCCCTGAAGACCCTTGTGATGTCACAGGGTAGAGCCTTTGATGGCTGTGACCTCACTGCTCCTCAGTAGCAACTGAGCAGGCTCTGTCACACGGCATTTGGTCCAGAGATTCCGTGAGTGCACACGTGTGACGTGCAAGCTCCAAGAAGGCTCTGGTCTTCCCCTTGGAGGGTGCCTCTGAGAAGCGTTTTGGTCGGTGCGGTGGCTGCAGTCCTGCAGAGCAGCTGTCCTGAGGCTGTTGGCACAAGGAGGCTGCCAGGACCCTGAGAACCTGCAGGTACCCTGGGCTGGCTGAGCTGGTGGTGGTTGTCTGCAGAGAGCACAGGGCTCTGCGGGGTCTGGGGCTGGGTAGGAACACGTCTGGGGCAGCCGAGGCAAGCATGGAGGCCAGCTCTTGCAGTTGGCTGGCCCATCATGATGAAGCTGCTGCTGACGCTGCTTTCCAGTCCTGAAGGAGATTCTACAGGAGGCCCTGCCCTCCCCTCTGCCACTACTTTCTTCTGCTTGCTTTGCTATCTTGTTCAAAATGCAACTACCGCTCAGGAACTCTGCACGTCTTTCTTGGCAGGACAGGCCACCAGGTGCCCAAGAGGCTGTGGAGCAGAGCGGCTCTGCAGTGATGGCTGCCCCTGGGCAGACGCAGCAGGCAGGGCAGTCGGAGACAGCGGCAGATGCCCGGTGCACCATCTGCCTGGGCACCGTACGCAACCCAGCCTGTGTGCCCACCTGCTTCCACCGCTTCTGCTTTCGCTGCATCCGGCGCTGGGCAAGGACAACATCTACGTGCCCGCTCTGCAGGGAGCCTTTCGACCGACTCCTGCACGCGGTGAGAGCCGACGATGACTACCAGGAGTATGCCGTCGGATCCTCCGCCCGCCAGCAGCGGAATGCGGCCAGGACCAGGGTGCGGAGCAGATCCCCCCAGCGTCGCTACAACCTGCGCCCAAGGCCCAACAACAGCAGGCCTGCAGCAGAGAGAAGGGTGCCCGAGGGCAGGGGTGCTGCAGCAAGGCGCATTGTAACGCTAGTGCCCCGTGACGATGTGGCTCGGCAGGATGTAGAGGGGGTACAGACCCACCCCTATGGTGACCTCCTCATCATCAGACTGGAGCTAATGAGGTGAGCTCTGCCTTTAGGCTCCCTGGAAGGAGAGACCAATAAACACTGGGAGCCTTTCTAGCACCACGGCAGAACTCTCCAAGCCCCTTGGACACCAGCCGGGCAGTGGGTGCTGAAGACCTTCCCATTCAAGGGCCTTGGGAGCTGTGTCCCTGCTGGGGCCAGCTGCTACCTCCACACCTCAACTCAGGCTGCGCCACCAAGTAGCCCAGCTCCTCTGCCTAGCATGGCAGGGCATGGGCCAAAGCATCTCTGCAGAAGCGGTCCCAGGGCCTTCAGGAGCAGCAAGATGCACAGCACCAGGAAGAATGTCTGGAGCTTCCATCTTTGCGGATACTCAGAAGACTTCTCAACGTGGTCCTGAGCAATCTGCTTTATGTCACGTAGGCTGAGTAGAGGGGTGGGACAATAAGACACCTACGGGACCTTTCAGCAATCATTGTTCTGTGTTGTTTGTTTGTTCGTTAGGTTTTTGAAACAGGTTAATAAAACTATTTCTTAACGAGACAAAAGCTGACAATGGTAATACGAAGTCATTTTTGAATGAAACGAAACATTTAATTGAACTTTTCCCAAGAGGTCATACATAGTCAAGTACCCCTTATAGATTGGACTTGAGGGATTGTTTAGTAAGTTTACTGATGTCACAAAACTGAGAGGAGCTGTCAGCACTGTCAAAGGCAGAAAGGCCCTGCAGACACACGTGGAAGAACTGGAAAACTGGGCAATCACCCACCACACCAAGTTCAACAAGTGCAAGTCCCAGAATTTGCACCTAGGACATAGCAACCCTGGTTATACATACAGACCGGGGGCCGAGATTCAGGAAAGTAGCTCTGCGGACGTGGGATCTGAGGGCTCTGGTCGACGGCAAGTTGAACATGAGCCAACTGTATGCTCTGGAAGCCAAGAAGGCCACCTGTGTCCTGGGTGCATCCAGCACAGCATTGCCAGCCGGGTGACGTAGGTGATTGTCCCACTCTGCTCTGCACTGGTGCGGCCTCACCTGGAGCACTGTGTGCAGTTCTGGGTGCCACAGAATAAAAAGATATAAAGCTACTGGAGAGGGTCCTGAGGTGGGCTACAAAGTTGGTGAAGGGTTTGGAGCAGAAGCTGTATGAGGAACGGCTAAAATAACTTGGTTTGTTCGCCCTGGAGAAGAGGAGACTGAGAGGTTACAGCTTCCTCACAAGGGGAGAAGGAGAAAGGGTAGGGGTTGATCTCTTCTCTTTAGTGACCAACAACAGAATCCAAGGCAATAGCAGAAAAATGTGTCAGGGGAGATTCAGGTTTGAAATTAGGAAAAGTTTCTTCACCCAGAGAGTGCTGGACACTGGAACAGGCTCCCCAGGCTCCCCAAGCCTGATAGTGTTCAAGAAGGGACTGGACAACATCCTCAGACACATGGTGTGAACTGTGAGGTTGTCCTGTGCAGAGACAGGAGCTGGACTCAATGATCCTTGTGGATCCCTTCCAATTCAGGACATTCTATGTTGCTTGCAATAAATTGCAAACCAGGATGTTCAGCGCGTGGGTCCAGGCTCTATCATAAATATTTCACATTTGCACCATGGAACTGGCTGGCCATATTTCCCTCATGTTCTTCAAAAGGGCATTGAAGACAGTGATAACAATATCCTCAGAAGGTGAAACTGCAGACAATGGTTATTATTTCAAATATAACATTAACAATAATAAAATGTGCAACAAAATAGTTTGTTCAGTGCAGGTGAGGAAAAATGAAAGTTAATGCTTCCTAGAAAAGATGTCGGCTTTCTCCCTGGATCCAAAACTATTCAATAGTATTCTTCAACAAGTCACCATGTTGCGTTCATAAATCGATTTTTTAGAAAAGCCAGGCTTCTAATTGACCTTATTTTTGGGATTGGTATGGAAGAAATTTGCTAGTGTAATTTTATTTCATGGACAACAAAGCTAAGAACAATACTTAACGCTGAAGCTGGAAGGTTTATGTTATCACTTTTCATCCATCTGCCCATTCCTCACACTACAACTGCTGAAACTGTTGGCCAGTTACAACTGTACCTGGTGGATCAGAGAGGTCTCAAAGATATATGAGTGTATGCTTTATGGAAATTAATCTTTAATCAAGAAGCAGACTGATTAATCTCTCTGTTGATTAAAACAGTTGTAGCTGCACCAGAAATTTTTATGAAATTCCTAGCTTTAGAGAAAAAAGAACAAACAAACAAACACACACAACAGCAAAAAAACCCCACACTGTCACTATTTGCACTTTAACAAGTACAAGAAAATTCAGCTGAGTGACTGCTCTATAATAGCCCAGTCTCTTCAGTTCTTTAACACTTCCAGTGTTCAAAGAAAAAGTTGTTCCAGTGCATTATTTTGGGGTTCCAAGAGATGCACCCTTCGATTTGGTTTGTACTTAGAAGTTAACAGTTTAAGAAAGCAAGAAAGTAATGGGTGATCACTGTGTTGCATTAAAAACATTTGTCTCAGCCTATCTACCCAGTCTATGATGAGACATCACAGAAATTGCTGTGAATTACATATCTCAGGACCTCAGCTGATTAAGTGGCAATCAGCACCAGACACACTGTCACCTCATTTCTAAATGGTGACCCCTTTTAGATGTAGCTAAACTTCGAGGTCATGTGAAGTGTCCTGCACATGTCTTCTCACACTCTTAGGAGGAAAAAGATGATGCTAGAATAAGACTTCATGTTTACTGTTAATTTCAATTTTTGTAGTTGTCATTTTCTTCTATTGTGACTGTTTTATTGCTTCAAATTCACCCCCCCCCTCCCCGCATCAGGTCTTTTCTTCCACAAAACAGAAACTGAGCCACTTTTGCAAAATAGGCCTCATAAGGCCAGAATTAAACCCAAGAGGTCTCTTCAGGTTCTTTGAGTTGGCCTTTTTCTGTCATTTTTCTCCTTTTGTAACTAATTCTGTGTTGATTTGTTTACCTGTCTTCGTATGTGCATGTGTCCTAGAAAACAAGTTTAATTCACCAAATTCAAATTCCAGAGGAGACTCCTACAACTTTGCTGACATGCCTGAGCCAAACAGAGAAGTCCAATGCTTTTAATGGCTATTAAACCCTTTGTTTCCAAGAAGTCCAATCCAACCCATCAAAGGACTCTCTGCCTCAGAGTTGTCCCACAGGATTATTTGATTATTAAAATTAAATGCCTAAGTGTCAGGCTGAATGGGAGCCAATCTTCTAAACCACCTTCAGCCCACGATTAAATTTCTGCAAAGCATTTCATAAAGTGCTTAGAAGGCAGCAGGATAATGGAGAAAGGACTGGACCTGTTTGGAAAGACAGAGCTCAGCTCTCTTGTGAGAGGGAGGTACCACATAGCTGCATTAAATCTCATCTTCCTTTCAGCTCTAAGTATTTTAACTACATTCCTCACCTCTTTGAGTTAAATTCTTCTCTCATCCCATTTCTTTATCCATCCTTTTGTCAACAGTTCTTCTTTTCAAAGAGTCATGGATTTATTTTTTAATACTGTTTTATGTTGATTCAGGTGATTTCACCACAATCCTACAGGAACACACATTGGTGAGAATGAGCCCCTGGGACAAAGGCAAGGCTACCCTAAACCAGCTTTGCTGTTAGAGAAAATCTCATGTGGAAAGCCACTTATCAGTAAGATTTGAAACAGTTATTCTCACCCATGTCTCTGGTGTCCTTGTCTCATTCTTTAGGAATAAACAAAATTAAATAAGCACTTTTTCTTCAGCCCCTGTGCTAAGCCAGTAAACCCCTGGACATAGCGCATCATTTTCTCGAGATGCAGACTATGTGATCTCTAGTTTCCTTTTGACAGAGGCCTCTTTTGCACACTAAAAGACCACAGAATACGGTTATAGGGGAATCCCAGAACAAGCTCTAGTGTCTTCAGGGGGAAATTATTCCTTCCAGAGTGGCCCCTCATGTACCGTTATGTGTTTGTTGTTTTTTTTTTTTTCCTGCAGTGCATATTATTTTCCATATACTATACTATATATACTATAGTCAATCTGGTGAACAGGACAGCTCCACCAGTTGAAAACAATGGTCTGAAAACAAACCTGAACTAAATATATGTGTATAAATATATGTATAATTTTGACTTCTTTTGAGAAAGAGAAAAAATCCTAACACACTCAGTTCCATTTGTCAGCATGGCTGGGGTTTGCTTTCATAGCGAGTACCCCCATGGAAGAATGATTAAAGACAAAAAAATCACTATATGCAGAGTTTTAGGAAAGTCTGTCTAAACCATTTAAGAGGTGATTTACTCACTGGAGTGTAGGTTTGACTTGACTGTTACAGATTAAAAGTAGTTTTCAAAGCTCTTTGTGTTCGTAAATGCTATCTATAACACCTTTCGTGGTGTCTTTTCTGCAATGTACGATAATGTGAGCTCGCACGCAGTGAATAATTAGCAGCCAATGGGCTAAAAATTATGGATGTGAAAACCGTTTCCAAGAGGGTACTTTTCCTCTTTTTCTCTCTTGAATTTTCAGGTCAGTATTTGAATAGTCAGAGGCAAGAGGGATTATATCCTAAAGGTAATTAACGTCAACCAGTCATCAAAACTAGCTGCTTGTGTGAGCTCTAATTACCAAGGAGTCCAACTGCTTGGTGGATCACACCACACAGGGGTTCTGGCCATGTCCCTGCTCTGGTCCCTGCAACAATGGTGTATTTCCACTGAGTCAGCCAGAACAGAGCTCTCCCAGGGAAATCACAGAACAGTCTATGGAAACAAGCAGCGCTCAGGGAAAGGATTTCAGTCCCTGGTTTGCAGCCTGGCGCCAAGGAAGGACACGGATGTTAGCCCTTCTTCTTCTGGAGAAGTTTTATCAATAGCAGACAGCTAATGAGATGTGGCTGGTGTGACTCTGCATCATGTCTCAGTTTCCTGAAAGGCACTTTTTTTTGTATTTCCTTGAGCAAACCCATCAGATTGAGCCTGTCACAAATGGAGAGGGTCACCTGCTCTCAGAGTCTTGATTTAAGTGTTGGTGTTGTTTAAACCTGGCAAAACAGGCATAATATAGTGCTTATCCTGAAGCACAACCTTTAAGGTCAAAGCGAGCAACGGAGAGATCTGTCAAAGTTTTTCCTGACTCAGTGGGTGGTTTCAGCACTCCACTCAATTTCTGCTTAAAAGGCACTTTAAGCACTCAAGATCTTCCTTCCTTCCTTCCTTCCTTCCTTCCTTCCTTCCTTCCTTCCTTCCTTCCTTCCTTCCTTCCTTCCTTCCTTCCTTCCTTCCTTCCTTCCTTCCTTCCTTCCTTCCTTCCTTCCTTCCTTCCTTCCTTCCTTCCTTCCTTCCTTCCTTCCTTCCTTCCTTCCTTCCTTCCACTTTAAATGTTATTTAATTGTCATCACACACGATAGAACCATATTATCAAAGCAATCAAACCACAGGCAAATGGACTTACAACATTTACAGCTGCATTCAGCCCTCCAGACGAAGCTCGCAATGTCTGAGCACAGCAAGCACCAGGCTCAGTGCTGGACACAGCAGGTCAGTCAGTACTTACCCAGGGCAGATGTGGGTTGGGGGGGAAGAAAAAGACAAAAAATAATAATACTAATAGATGTGATGTTCTGTAGCGCTTTTCCAATCCTAACCAAACAGCCTTTCCGGGTTAGTATCCTGGAGTTCCTCCTTTTTACCATCTCATCCCAAAGGCTCACAAAGCTGCCAACAGCAGGAAAAAGAAAGGTTCTTCAACCAATACCAACATATAATTGATCTCGGTTCCTAATCACTGCTCCATGGGGATCAGCAGCGCTTTAGAAACAAGATGTGTTTAATCACAGTGTCCCACTGACATCAGTTCAAAGGCAGCTTCAGCTGCTCTCATCTTCAAGAGAGGACTTTCTTACCCAGACTTCAATTAATCCCCACACTGTCTAATTTATCATCATTTTCAACCTTGTACTGATTCTTAGTACAAAATCCTGTCACTTACACTTGTTCTTTCTTCTCAGTTTGAATATGCAGGTCTTCAGCTAAAAAAAAAAAAAAAAAAGAGAGAAATAAGCAAACGCTCTTATCCACACTTTTCCTTCTTTGCACTATAAGTCAAGACTGGAGTTGCTTTTTGATTTGTTTTATTTGTCATAATCAAAACTGAAAATAAGCCCCAAGACTCAGCCTCCTTAATTTCAGTCCATTACAGATTGTCAGTTTTCTGCCTTGTGAAAATCAAGTTCTTCACTATTTTTCCTAAGAATTAATTATGATGAACATTTTCTTCAGCATATGTTCCAGATTTTCCTAAAAATATATCATTTGCTTTTTTAAAATGGGAAACTCTTCAGTCTCCTAATATACAGCTATACTCCTGTGTTTTGCAAAAGGAACAGATTTTCTAATTCTCATTTGATGCTAAGTAATTTAAGTAATTTTATTTATACTTATATATCTCTGAATTACACCAAGCCTCTTAAAAGCATATTAAATTTTCCTTTGTGCTTGAATAGTTTTCAGTATGGAATTTCCCGTATTGTATATCAAACATCAGTTTTTAAAAAGTCTTAAAATACAGTATTCATCAAAAGCAGACATGAGAATGGAACTTTCTTGCTAAACAAATCAGCCCTCTGTGCAAATTATTTCTTTCTCTGTTCAAGGTATATTTTCTTTTTCTAAAACAGACACCCATTATCTCTTGTGGTCTTTTTACAGAGCATTTGCAATAAAATGGATCTCAAAATGCACATGCATTATACTTATAAACATACAACCAACTACACAAGGTCAGCTGTACTGTGTCATGTCTTCAAGCGTGACCAGTAAAAAAAGTCAAAACAAGAGTGAAGAGAATGGCAAGAATATATTGTTATTTCGCTGTTGCATTCTCTCAGTTTCCAATGGCTTGTAAGTTCAGGAAATTCCAGAACTGTGGGTAACATTGTGTTTAACTGACCTTGATGAATGTTTCTTCCATGCATTTATCTAATGGCTATTTAGCATCCACACAACATCCATGGTTCAATTATACATTGTGTAAAAAAGCACTTCCTTCTATTGGTTTCAAACCTTACTCTTGCTAAATTCCTTTTGATACCACCCATTTATTAAGTAAGAAGAAAAAAACAAAACAAAACAGTCTTCTCTTGTTCACTTTTTTTCCATATTACTCAGGATTTTCCACAGAATACCATAGGATAGATGGGGCCTCTTGAGACCACCTAGTCTGACCCTCCTGTTCAGGCAGGGTCACCTGGGGGCAGGTGTTGTCCAGGACTGTGCCCAGTTGGATTCTGTGCATCTCCACTGATGAAGGCATCAGAGCTCCTCTGGGCAACCTGTCCCCAAGTTTGACCACTATCCCAATTAAAATCAACAATCAATTAATCAATTAATTAATTAAAGCTTTCTTGGAATCAGAAAGAAAATTAGTTTTACAACCAATGGTAGGACAAGGAGTAATGGGTTCAAACTGGAACATAGGAGGTTCCACTTACATTTTAGAAGAAACTTCTTCTCAGTGAGGGTAACAGAACACTGGAACAGGCTGCCCAGCGGGGTTGTGGAGTCTCCTTCTCTGCAGACATTCAAACCTGCCTGGACACCTTCCTATGTAGCCTCATCTAACTGTTCCTGGGGATTTGACTAGATGATCTTTTGAGGTCCCTTCCAATCCTTGACATTCTGTGATTCTGTGATCAGATGGAATTTCCCATGTTTAAACTTGTGCCCATTGCATCTTGTCCTGTCACTGGGCAATATTGAGAAAGGTGTGACACCCTCTTCTTCACTACCTCCCGCCATTCTTACATTCGTTAATAAGATTCCCCTGAGCCTTCTGTTCTCCAGGCTGAGCAGTCCCGGTTGTTTCAGCCCCTCTTTAGAGGAAAGATGGACCAGTCCCTTGACCATCTTTGCAGCCTTTCACTGGACTTGCTTTGATAAACCTGTAACTTTCTTCTACCGGGCAGCCCAGAACTGGACACAATACTGGAAATTTTAAAGTCTCCTGTCACATCCTTTTCAGCCACCTCTTTTCTAGATTGAAGCTTCCTTGATCCAGCTATTGATGTTATGTTGGAGTAATTTTCTTCCCTTGCTTATATTTCCACTCATCTTCATATTCCCTAGATCCAATAGATCCATTTTGGGATGGGACAGCTGTAGCTTTGCTTGGATTCAGTGTGTGGATGCAAATGCATGAATATTTTTTTTTCTGCACATTTTCTATTCCTTTTCTAACAAATCCTACTGTTCAATTGCTCTTTGAATGCAACTAAGCATGAAAAGCTGTTTTCCTAAAACTGTGTATTAGAACTCTGAGATTTCTTCCTTGAATAAGCCTTTTAACAGATGGTGTTCTATAATGCCAGTTTTTCCTCATGGTATTATTATTATTAGAATCCCTTTCAAATGATTCCCCCTGTTCTTCCTTCAGTTTTTATTTGCTTCCTTAAAAACTGAAAATGGAATTTATTTTGTATCAGCATTTTTGCCCCCTTTCAATTGGTTTCCTATGGCAAAAACAGAAACATGAATAAAAGGGCCAAAAAAAGTGAAGGATAAAAAGGGAAGAAATGTACATGTACAGATGGAATATGGAAGTAATGTACTGATCTCACAACTGATTATCTTTTTGAGATGATTACAACACAGCTGATGGGAATGCCCTCCACATATGCACGTGGGTCTATGCAATGACAGAAGAATTTGGTCACCTCTGTCGACACTGTGGGCACAATTTTAGCCCTATGTCAAGTAAGCAGCCCAAGGGCTGGAGACTAACGGTTGGTGAAAGTGGAACGGCCTTCGCTTTCACTACCTACTTCTGCCATGCTTTTCAAAGCCAGACCGGCTACCACGACCTATGACTAGATGCTTGGAGGAGCCTGAAACAGTTGGATCTCCTTGTACGAGACAGATATGAATAAAGACTGCTTTACTGTAAATCTTTGTATTTTCTTTCTTCTCACACTTCCAAGAAATTCTTGTTTAACTTTGGATATGCCGTCAAGGTTTAATTGCAAGGCGACAATAAACTGTGGCAGATGCTCTCTGTTACCCACTCACCCTCCCCACTCTCTCTCCTTAGATAGGAAAAAGTTATAAGAAGGATAAGGAGGAAGGAAGAGAGGCTTAGACTTGCTGGGTTGGAAAAAGTTTTAAAGGCTTTACTAATGCTATTAGTACATAGAAAAAAACATACAAAATATACAAAACCAATCTAGAATGTCCTGAGGTAGAGCAGCATTTAACTCCTCCCATGCGGAGCTGGTACGTCTCCAGCAGCTGCAGGGCAGGCACCCAAAAGTCCCAGGTTGGACTTCAAAGAAAACTGGAACTGGATTCAGGGATGTAGGGTCTCAGGCTTTGGATCACAGGCATAGGTGGCAGGGCCGTCTTCAGATGCCAGCCATGGTCAAAGAGAACGAGATCCTCATGATATCCCTCTTTTATAGAGCGTATGGTACATATGGGATGGTCAGTTTTAGTCACCTGCTCTGTCCGTCCCTCCTTGCAAACATGCCCCTCTCAATTATGGGATGTGTGGAATCTTATCAGTCTTCTTGGTTGTTATAGCAATAAATCTAAACATGGGGCTTCTTCTGCATTCCATTGGTCACCTTTATCAGCTTTGGGGCACAGTGTCTGAGAAAACATGTAGGTAAACACAGATAAGTGCAGTTACTTAGAAGACCTTAGCTGAAAGGAAAAAACGCTAAGAGAAAGCTGGTCTTGATTTTAACAAAACCAGGTCACATAAAGATTAGTGGATGCAAAACTTCATTTCAAAAGGATGAAAAGCACCCAAAATACATTCAGGGGCAAAGGCACAACTGTTTTGTTACAGACAAGGTTTGGCTATCTGTTTGCAACCCAACACATGTCTTCTCAGTGTGGAGTTAGAAATTCATAGGGATGCACTACTGCCACCTTAATAACTTTCTTCTGACTGAAGTTTTACACAAGGAATTTCCTTTCATCTCTATCCTACATAAAATGGTAAGCTATCTGAATATATTAACTGTTTTATTCTCCACCAGAAGTCATTTGGCACAGTCTAGCATGCAGACTAGAAGGATTTCACTGGGTGATTATACAGTTTGGTTTAACAACAAAAGGTGATAGTTCTTCTCACTTGACTTAGAAAATAAAAAACTTTTTTTTTTATTATATTTTCAGACTGAGAAAGGAAAATGAGGTGAACTACTTCTAGCAGAAGGTATACGTTTTCTTCAGAGGGCTACTCCTGTCTTCTATGCAGCTATCTAGTGCCCATTCTACAGTTAATTTAACTGTCAAGATCCAGCTATGTTATATACATGTTCCTTTTCATTTGCGCTTGGATTGCTGGTTTCTTTCTTAATTATTTATATTACAGGAATGCTCAGAGATTCTGGACCTATGATGAAAATCACTATGCAAATGTAATGATATGGTCCTTGCTTAGAAGAGCTTATAAATTTAAAAGGTTAAGAGAAGACAACACAGATGGATGCAACAGATGAAATAAGAACCACTTGGATCCCTGATGCCAGTAGGATTTAAAGGAGACTGGATAAAATGTTCATACATATGAAATAGTAAACAGCTGGCATGGTATCTATGGAGCACTGGGATCAAGTCTGTCTTTTATTGTGCCAGCAGAAATTCACTGTAATGATTTCAAATTCAAATAAAGCTCTTTTCTTAAATTATTTAGATTGAAAATATTTTTTAAGAAAAGTAGCCTCATTCCCGCTGTCGATCATGCTGGATTTCATGAAATTAAACAACATACAAGTGGAATAATCAATTAAATCCTCAAGACACATTCAAAAACTGCAGTATCAGTACAAATTCAACTTCAGATTAATTCATGCAAGTCCAAGTGTTACAAAAGTTAATAATTTATACCTCTCCTGGCATCTTTCAACTACCAGGATCTGAACACGTTTGTTATTTTAAGCTCCACAAAACACCTGAAAGCAGGTAAAGAACAGAGATAAAAGAAAACACAACTGAAGTATAGCTACCATGGCAGTTGGATGCTACATGAAGATTTAGAGCCCAAAGCTGGGCATAAAAGAGCAGCTAGTTGATTTCCTAAGGCAATGTAATTATCTACTCTGTGATTTAAGCTTGGTTGATGTGCCCAGTTGTGTGAAACACATTTGACTCTATTCCAGCTTCTGAGAAGATGACATTTTGAAAAAGTTGGTAGTTTCTGATGCAACATCAGCCACAAATAAATTTAGGTAAAAGCAGTCTGTCTTCTTGGGACACCACCATCTCCTACGGTTCTGGGGAGATATTTCTCATTCACATAATTTTAGTTCAGTTTAAGGGCATCTGAATGCGGGAAAAGTATCTCAGAAACCAGTGCCAGGGCTGCACTCCTAATACTTCACTGAACATGAAGCTCTGAACTTCTGCAGAAGTTGGGTTTATGTAAACAATCACCTTCTTAAGGTAACCAGCTGCATGAAAACCCTTTCTCTGAACATTTCTGTACTTATGACTCCTCTCAGAAAAAAAGTTTCTGACTACATAGTCAAACAAATCAAAGCTTGAGTGTGATTTTGATGCACACATAATCCACATCTCACAGTGAATTCCACTGCTCAGAGAGTAACACGTCTGCAAAACAGAAACTGTGATGTCCACTTAGAGAAGGAGATGACCTAGTGCCTTTAACCTCTGCCCTGACAATTAGTAGAAACTCAGAATCCCTTAAAATTATCCAAACTTCCCATAACTGGGAGATCCAGATAGGGATGCCCTCCGTTTGCTCCCTGCAAGGAACATGCCAGTACTGCAAAACAGAACTGCCATGTGTGTAATTCAGCTTCATATAAATACCTGCATCTGAACTGCCAGCAAGGTCCATGGAAATCTACTCAGTACAGTCAGTAGAACGTAATAATTTAACAGTCAGCTGTTTAAGTAGGCACATAAGCCTTGATTAAATTTGGCTGAAAATAAGCAAGCAGTGCTATTTGAAAAGGCCTGGGGTAAAAGACCCCCATGGCAGGGTGGCAAATATAACATGGAAAATATGGGTAACCCATGCTATTCTGGAGCAACAGCTAGAATCCAGGAGGGATACTGGCTAGGCCTGGACCTACCTTAAAACAAATTTCCTTTAGAAATCCTAATCCTAATCAGAGGCTGATGATCCTTACCTGCTTGTCTGGCAAGACAAGTGGGAAGGAAGAGATTATTCAATAGTTATCCAAAGGCAGCAAAGAGCTGAACAGGATCCTGTAGATACCGTAATCTAGACCATTAGAACATGCATACACCTGGCAGTTTTGATCTAGTAGGATTAATTGACCTCAATCTGTCTGTATGGCAGTGTAGGGGAAAGGGACCTGGTGATCCTGGTGGACAGCAGGATGACCATGAGCCAGCACTGTGCCCTTGTGGCCAGGAAAGCAAATGGTACCTGGGGTGGATTAGAAGGGGGATGGTTAGCAGGTCGAGAGAGGTTCTCCTGCCCCTCTACTCTGCCCTGGTGAGACCACATCTGGAATATTGTGTCCAGTTGTGGCCCCTCAGTTCCAGGACAGGGAACTGCTGGAGAGAGTCCAGCGCAGGATAACAAAGATGATGAAGGGAATGGAGCATCTCCCTCATATGATGAAAGGTTGAGGGAGCTGGGGCTCTTTAGTTTGGAGAAGAGGAGACTGAGGGGTGACCTCATTAATGCTTATAAATATGTAAAGGGTGAGTGTCAGGAGGATGGAGTCAGGCTCTTCTCAGTGACAACCAATGATAGGACAAGTGGCAATGGGTACAAACTGGAACACCGGATGTTCCACTTAAATATGAGAAGAAACTTCTTCTCAGTAAGGGTGACAGACACTGGACCAGGCTGCCCAGGGAGGTTGTGGAGTCTCCTTCTCTGCAGACATTCAAATCCGCCTTGGCACCTTCCTGTGTAACCTCATCTGGGTGTTCCTGCTCTGGTGGTGGGATTGGACTGGATGATCTTTCGAGGTCCCTTCCAATCCCTGACATTCTGTGATTCTGTGTAATTGCATTGGTCTCAGATTCTTTTTTCATGCTCCCATGTAACAGTACATTGTGCAAACTGTATTTAAGTATTTGAGCAGTGGTTTTATCTTCAGAGATACTCTAATTCAAGGCCAATCCTCTGCAATCACAAAAATAAGGATAGGTGGTAACCCTACCACCACACCTATGTTTGCACTAATACCAACAACATGGCTGAGAACTGACAAACTAGAATAGTAATGCACCAGAACTCAGCATGAAAAAGATTGGTAACAAAAAGAACCATCTTGATGGCTGAACAATAAAACTACTATTGAGCAGCATTTGTAGGTACATGACCACAGATATTAACATGGGCAACAAAATAATGAAATAGTGGAAAAAGCATATGTTAAGTAAGCCTTTTGTATACATACGTAATGGAGATCTGAGACTGAATTGTGGGTGTCCTCATTTACACTGATTTACAAGTCTTAAATGAGTTGGTCTTCTTGCTTATTACATAGCTCTAACTGCAAATTGGAAAATAATCCTTGGAACTTGTAATTCTTTGTTGTAAACACCCATTTACATTCCATAGAGTGTTAAGCTAGAAAAAATGTACAGCTTTTAGCTATCCTTCTGGCTATATCTCTTCATTGAATAAAATAATTTATCTGTTGCAGTACATTAGATCAGGATCACGTACCCATTAAGCTGGATGAGGCAGATGCAGAAAACATGGACCCTGATAAAAAGGCCTGACAATATGTCTCACGGCTACTGTTTGCTTAAGCTGAAAAACTGATCATCTTATTTTTCTGTATTTCAGTTAAGCTGAAATGTACAGAACTTTAGAATTAGTTAACGAAAGAAACATTTTCATTCTCCCTGTGTTTACCGCAGCTCTCTAAGACAGAAGGATGGAGAGAACCAGCAGAATAGTGTTTGACAGGAACAGGAGTTCCAGTAAGAACATTTCTTCAGGCATCTTTCAACTCCAACGTATGGAAAAAATACAAGCCAACAAACCAGGGCTGAATGCAAAATGCAATCAAAACACACTGCTATTTGGCAGATTATAATGGCACTTCCACAATCCATCTGAAATTAAAGCCCCAAGCTATGGCACTTCTTGTGTGAGACAAGTTAAAAATGGTCCTGCACCATTGAGTTTACAGGGCTGGGAGGGAAACTAAAGTTCAAAAAGTGAAAAGTCTTCAAGGCCAACAGACAACAAAAGTCACAGCCAGGACTGTAACACAGTCTTCACATTTCAAAAATCAGCATCTGCCAAGACAGAAGCAGAATGGGAGCTAAGACTTGTCATCTCCTCATTTGCAGAGTGAGATGCCACTCAGTACCCTGTTATTGACATGTTGTTTGGGACTTGGAAAAGATAAATGCAATATGGCCCCACATCCTTGAAAAGATACTGCGTACATGTTTTAGTAAATTGTGTGGACTAACCATGCAAAACACCCCTGAACTACACAACCACATTTCTTGTCCCCATTCAGGATTTAAAAAACTACGGTTCTTGTGGCAGCCAACTCTCTACAATGTATTTAATTTTTAAAATGACTTAATTACTTACCCCAAGGTCTGTTGTTGTGCTTTCCCTTGGAAAAGAAACAGAATTAATTTCCAGTGTAATGCTGCTTTGGCAGAATCTGGTCAGACATCTCACCTGAATCACTCTTTTCAAGAAAGCTTCCTACCATGCCTGCTGCTGTCCTCATCCTGGAAGCTGGTGAATGAATCAGATAATCATTGCAGCATCAGCCATCTCCTCTTCACCTCTGCCAGGTCAGAAAACTCACTATCTGAGTCATGATCAAACCTGAGCGTCAGAAGTTAAACTGTTACCCACACAAGAATGGCTCCCAGCAGGGACAAAGGGAAAAAACAAAACAAACAAAAGCACAGGCTTAAGCTGAAAGGGAAGCTGCCTACCTGAGAGAGTAGACACTGCTATTTAAATCTGTTCTGCTTTTGTCAGAAATCTCTCCCTGATATGTCAGTTAATGATACAGCTTCAGAAAGGTGGCAGATGGCTGACTGGACTGAATGACTGCAGTTGACATCACAAGGCATGACGAAGAAAAAACAACCCAATATTTACTGGAAGAGGATAAAATAGCCTGTCCTTATCCTGGGGACACAGTGTCCCTGTCACTGTGCTACACCACCAGCTAGGCAAGGTAGGTAGGTACCTCTGTATATCTGCATGCAGACAGGGAGCTTGTTATTCCACCTTAAGTTCAAAGGGAAGTAGTTTGTGAACAGTTTAATAAGAGTCGAGCTTTCCCCTAATTATTTCCCATGTTCTCAGCTAGAAAGTTGTTTCTATGCAACTGTGCCAGAAAAGCCTTTGGTTACAATTAACTTCACAATCTGATTCCCAGTGAAAGACGGCACACTGAAGAAAGGACTCTGCAAAGTCTTCCAATTTTATAGATCACGAACAGACAAAGTTTGCACGATAGTGTGGGATATGGATCTGTATGATCTATCCATTACATATTCCAGTTAATGCCTAAGCACCTAGCGAGATGGAGAAAGTGCCATTATCTCAGTGTCACTATCAGGACTATAGGCTGGAACTAAATGAATGGCTTGTGCATGGAAGAACTGACTCCAGAGCTCCCCCGAGCCCCCACATTGGCTCAGCCCTCCCTCCACATCCCTTTGCTTTGTGTGCACAGTAGTTTATGCATTGAAAACCCTCCTTTGAGTGAATCTGTAAAATCATCATCTTCTGATCCCTCACCGAGGGGGATGGAAAAAAATAAGGACACGTTTCTGTCAAGGGAAGGAATTAAAAGTGGCTCTGTTAAATTTTACACAACATCTAATTGTGGAGAGGTTTATTCAGAATTTAAGTACCTCCCTGTGGTAAAGCTTAATCCACTTTGGAAAGGGCCGTCCCACACACAGCTTACCTGATTAATGTCTGTGTGTAGATGTGCTATTAATTCCTCTCCAAGCAACATTCCTGCTGTTTCAGGTTTGAGCCCATGCAGGTGAACTGCCTCACTGTTTGATACTCTAGAACCAACTAGTGTTAGGTATTTTACTCTCCAAAGCGAAATTTCTTCTCCCCCACCCCAGCAAAGTCCATTCTAAATCACAGATACTTGGAAGGACAGGAGGACGCCAACACTATTCTTCAAGTAGCTTCACCATTACAAAGAATTGTCACATTGGCTGGAGAGGTTACAAATACCTTTTTTACCACAATCTTCCCGCAATCTGTTTCCAACAATTTCCTTAAGACTCCTTAAATGTACACTCTTTACTTTATAATAACCACAGTATTTTACCATCCACTGATGATACCGCACCTTGTGAGTAAAACCTTCACTGCCTACAAAAGGTCACTTAGCTATTCTGCCTCTTTGCCGCTGCCCCACGCTGCGAGGAGGTGTTAAGGTTCCCATTCTCTGTTCCTCCTTCCCTTTTCCAAAGGCATTATTTCCCCAAAGCCTTGCAAAAGTGCTTTTTATTTTAGATTGCACAAAAAAACCACAACAAAGCTAGATGACCGTCTATAGGAACAGGGACATTTCTTGCCAAAAGGATATGTGCCTTTCATATTAAAGAGCCCATCTCTCCTTTTCCCACTCCCCAAAAATATTATTTTGGCAATTACTGCTTCTTCCCCTGAAAAAAATATGACTGCCACTTTCTCCTCCTGAACAACTGGCAGTTTAAAACAATGACAGTGTACAGGTAGGAGAGAGACAGAAAATAAAAAAAAGGAATAATTTAATTTGCTTCCCTCACCCTCAATCCCAACAGAAAGACCACCACGGGTTCCACAAAATCAAGATGAAACCAAGATGTTTAAAGGCAAATGAAACACTCAAAAGCTGGTTTTATAGCACCTTCTGTCTCTAGTTATACAAAAGACAACTGTTGGGTAAAACATGCCTACAGTAAAATTATTTTTCAATTGTTTTTTTTTTTTTTTTTCTCTGCAGTGCTTTCTGGAGAAACTTAATAGGATGACTTGTGACAAGTTATTCTGTCAAAATGGTACAGCTTGGTTTCCTATCAACTACTGCATCATGCTTTGATACACACGACGGAGCTCGCAGCCTCACTCCATGTGCAATTTTGTGTGTGTACCCCCCCACCACATATACATACACAAAAACACGTGCAGGGTTGTCCTGGTTTTGTTAAAAACAACTTTCTCTTTTCGTGAATTTGCCTGTCAGCTAAAGCTTTCATATTAGCTGCATTTTCCTGGAGAACCAGATACATGTTCTGGCAAACAGAGCAATGGAAAGTGAGGTTATTGATAAGAATGGATGCACATCTCGCGAGAAGGGCAACGAGACACAGGTGACCAAAAAACTGACCAACTGTGTATAACTTCCCATTCACGTGAATACTTCATATAAAAGTGGGAGATCACAAGGATCTTGTCCCTTTTCCTTATGGCTGACATTAGGAGAGGACCTTGCTAGTCGTCCCTGTGAACTGAGGCCTAGTGAGAGACTGAATCCAGCTCCGGTTGGCTGCAGAATCCAATCCAGGACTTTAAGTGTCGGCTCTGTAGTTGCTGAGACTTTCAAGATTGGTTTTGTATATTTTGTATTATTTTCTCCATTCTTATTAGCAGTATTAGTAAAACATCTTCAATTTTTCCAACTCTCTTCTCTCTGTCCTTCTTTCCCTCCCGATCGCCTGTCCTGAGTGGGAAGTGGGGGAGAGGAAGGGGCTGAAGGGGGAAGAGGGGGAGAGGGGGTTAACAATACATCTGCCACGGATTTATTGTCACCCCGCAATCAAAACCCTTGACAAAGGTGAAACTGCTGTCTGACATTCCCTGGGGACCTTCCTCTGACTGGGGATCTAACTGTGTGAAACGTGTAGAAATTTCACCTTTAGCATTTGTACCCCTCAAGTCAAGACTGGTAGTCGTTACTCAAGGGATAAAGAACTCACTGGAGACAGACACATAATATACTTACAGTATTGCATAGCGATACCGAACTGTGATAAACTATTAAACATTCTTACTCCAGTTAGTGAAAACTTTAGACTAACATAAAAAACAAAACCCCTTCATTCAATACAAAACAGCTTGTTCCCCCCAGGTTTTTCTGTTCATTTTACTTTAAATACATGATAATGCACTGAAGTGCTAAGAGCCATTAGATCTTACAAAGTAAAGTCAGAACACAAAATAGTGGATCAGGATTTGAAAAAAAAATGTATTCATTTGTGGACTTCTAAGGCTCATTTTCAACAATATTTGGCATTTAGAAGACAAGACTTGAAGTAACAGATTTACTTACATCTAGTATTTTGTAGCAGTCCTGGTGCTGTCCTGTTCTTCATGTAATAAGCGTTTAAAGAAGCTGGGAACAGAATATTCAAATAATCCCAGAAACAGTCACTAGCTCAATCAGAAACATATCCCAGAGTTTGTCAGCACTCAGCTGGTACATATTCTACAAAGTTATTTGGCAAATACACTGAAAAAATATGCGGGGTCACTCAAAAAGCACAGCTGAACACACGGGTTATGTTCCACTGACTCAGGTAAGATTTACCATTTCCGTGCCTGAGGTTCCCTGTTTATAAAGCGGTCAGTGATTTACATATCACACTCAGATTCCATTTGGGTTCACGTACTAACATATATAACTGACTTAGTGTACAGTTTAACAGGTGGTTGCATAGTCTAACAGATTAACAGGTTATTATATTCATTTTAAAATGCAAGACACAGTGAACAACCATGTAAGAATTCATAACATGTTCATAAAAGTTACATTCAACACTTTATAAACCTCTTCGCAAAGTGGAATGTGCTATAGAATCAAGTTGATGACGTCTCTGGGGTTTTAACAAGGACTCATTCTCAGCCATCGTTAGGCTTGGGCAGTAGGAAGAAAAATTTTTCTTAAAAAGAACTGGTGGAAAAAGTCCTATGATACATGTAGTGGAAAGGGCTG
The DNA here is from genome assembly GCF_037038585.1 of Patagioenas fasciata. Classification (NCBI taxonomy): domain Eukaryota; kingdom Metazoa; phylum Chordata; class Aves; order Columbiformes; family Columbidae; genus Patagioenas; species Patagioenas fasciata. The sequence goes on along the minus strand of NC_092560.1, from coordinate 80,339,768 downwards.
TAGGCCATTCAAGAGCTCAGCCCAACAAAGTGTAGCTACATCATACAAATCAACAAGTTATGTGAGCATGTAAGATGCCCCTTCAAAACAAATTCAGGAAACAAAGCAACTTTTTTTTTTTTCCACAGTTTTCTCTGAATACCTTAAAATTCCATGTTCTCAGGAATATCCTCATAAGATACCACAAAGTACCGTATGGAGAATGAGATCATGGGAAATGGAAGCAGTAGAGAAATATGTATTTTTGCCAGATGAAGCAGGACCAAAATAAAAACCCAAACAAACAACATAAAAGCTTCAGGTAATATGCTGAAGTAATTAAGGGCCACTGCAACCATAGTGGATTTTCCTCCATCAAATCTGCTGGTGTTTGCTAGAAAAAGAAGCACAAGGAAGAATGACTTGCAAATATCAGCCAGATTCAGATTCAAATCTGTCCTTCTTATTGTTATGATTATAAGGGATTTCTTCGTGATTTATATTATTACTAAAAAAAATACGAGAGTAAAAGAGCACCTTTTGAAGACATCCACACATCTGTGAAGAGCTAATCAAACTGTTGATCATTCAAAACAGATTCATTATGAACTCAACATGTGGCACAAAAGCCATTTTATGAGTGAAAATCCTTGCAAAAGGCCAAGAGTTATGAACATAATCCTCTAGTATGCCACGTCTCAGCAGGTAAGATTAAAAAAGACAAAACAGAACACCTCAAGACTGCAACAACAAAGAGTTTATTAGAGTCAAGAATATATAACCACTGTACAGAAAACATTCAGAGTTAAAGTGTGAAATATTGAACCGCTCACAGCGCATTCTGGTTGCTGAGCCTGTTAGTGATGATTTAATTGGCACCTTACAGCTGGCTAACGTATCAGCATTTAAAAACATTTTTGTAAGCAGGGAAAAAATGATTGTCCTTTCTAAATGATAACATTGCCCAAGGTGGGAAATAAAGGATGAGACAAATTACATTAAAACCTGCTCAAGGAACAAAGTTGTTGGGAAGGGATGAGAGGAGATCCCCATAGTTTTGTGGGTTTTCTGCATGGAGGAACCGTAGCCTCACTGCTGTAACTCTGTATATACGCATGTTCAGTACATCAATGATTTCTATTTTTAAATAAGAAAATATATTAATAGGTACAAGAATTTATCATCAAATCCAGCCTCTTCCAGTTATCTTTGGCTTGGTAGGAAGTTTCTTACTTCAACCTTTGAGGCTCAAATGTTTTCACTTGGAAGAAATGCCATAGTATCTGAGCCCGAAGGGCATTATAAACAATCATTTTCCTTAAAAAAAAAAAAAAAAAAAAAAAGCTGTTCTTAAACCTTCAAAGAAGCGAGACTCAAAAAAGTTTCTCTATCTCCTGAGCTCTCAGTTCTCCATGCTACCAAACCTGCAGCTTTTGCCTTCCAAAACTGTTTCGTGAAGTCCAGAAGGGTTTGAGAAAGTCTCTTTCTTGAGCATTTGCTTGTTTCCGCCACAGGCTAGCAAAGGCTTATTTTCTCCAATACTAAAAGAAAATAAAAGAATACATAGCACAGCATTTATTCAATCCAGTTTACTCCCAAAGAATAAAAGTTACATGTAATTTGAACTCTGGGTTTAAAAACATGGTAACATGCTAATGGTAGGCAATTTTCAGAACCCTTCAGGGTAACGAACAGTGTGGAAACAAACTATCTGCCCCTTGACAAATGGTTTCATTCAATCTACACTCTCCTGCTGGTGTATTTTCCCTGTTTTATTCTGGCATCCAACAGGAAAACAGAAGTCCTGTTCTGAGGAAAGGAATGACAGCTGCGTTCTGGGATGCAGCAGCACTGAGACCACAGCTTGGAGATACCTTAGAGCCACATAACATTTACAGCTTAAACTGAGTTTGCCCCTACACAGGGAGCAGCCAACCACTAGTGCAACCCCAAATCATACAGCTGCATTTCAGGAGGGACAGCCCTCATCCCCCAAGCTTTCACTTTTTAAATCTTTGCTTAACATGAGCCCTGAATGCAACTGACTTGACTTGCAAATTTTCAAGAGAAATAAAATGTGAAATTAGTCACTTCAACTGAAGATTGTTTCCTTCCTCTGCAGAAATAAATAATGCTGCTAAAACAAAGATGATTCTCCAGAGAGAAATGGCTATCTAGTCTTCATTAGCATCAACTAAAATTAAAATGCATTTTTTCTCCTCTTGAGCACCATTGTACACCATTAACTTATTCTAAATGTTAAATTTATTTACTTTTGAGTCAACAGTTTTTGATAACCATTACAAAGGAGACAAGTGTTACATAAAAAGGTCTGTAAAATATATGAGAAGATAACAGATTAGCGATACATTAGAAACTAAAGGCTTCATAACACAGCTTTGAACTGAACTCAATTTACGATATGATTAAAAAAGAACAATACTAAGCTGATGCCAAAATATCTACATTGCTTTATCCAAGAGCTTTACTTACTATAGAGTGACATATAGAATGCTGATAAGCAATGGTTACTATAATAACAAACCTTATTAAAAAGCTCTTAACTGCTGCAGTAGACAGCACAGATTCCTTGTAGGCCTATTATGGAGGCAGTAATAGAATAAATATCTATTGACAAACAAGAAAACACGCAGAAGGGTATTTCAAATGAAAATTTGTGCGGCATTAGGGCAAAATCTGCTGTTTAAGCATGTGTCAAAATACCTGCACAGTGGTTTTGGGGCTTTTAGACAACTCATATTGCTACTAAAAGCAAGGACATTGGTAATTCAACGCAGCATTATACATGAACAAATTGAAAGCTTCAGTTGGCCATTGTGTAAGATGAGTGCTTTACAGCAAATTCAATGACACATTAATTGTTCATTTATTCAACAATTTACACACTTTGCGAAGGCTCCAGCAGCAAATTCTTAGGAAGACCACCTCAGACAAAGAGGAAAGATAATGGTTTTGACTAATGAAGAACTAAATGTCACAAAAAAGTGACCCACTTTACTTGTAATATAAAGAGAATAGACATCAACTGTATTATATTTGATGGATCCTTTTTAAGTTTATTTTTTTACAAGATATTAAATAGACTTCAGATTCTTAAGATTGGTCAATTGTTGATAACTTTTTTTTTTTTTTTTTGTATCCTATTCACACAAGCATTCAGTATTCTTGCAGGGGAAAGCCTGCAATTGTAATTATTAACAGAACATGAATGAAGGCAGTAATCACAACTCCAAAACTAGTAGAAGACTCCTACATGACATGGAGCAGAGATGCCTTAAGCACTTACAAAGCAACACTGTATTTTTTCATTTTAGGCACCTAAAAGTCGAAAGCTGAAAGCACATACATAGCAAACTCTGCACCAGCATGTGAGGAGAGTTCAAGGCCTCAGGAAAAATAGCCCCAAAATCTCTGCACTGGAACTCAGCACCAGCCAGCTGGAGAGGTTAAAAAAAAACCCAAAATGAGAAAACTGGATCAGGTTTGCATTAGTGGCTGTAGCATCTGCTTATGTGGTATCCAAAGTGCAATACAGACTGTGGGCTTGCTTTTTAACTCCCAAAATACGAATAGAAGATTCAATTGGTGCGCGCTGGTGTGTGTATCAGTGTGTTGTTCAGAACACCATTCCTGGGAGACAGAAACCTGGGGTTCAAATTCTCGTGTATTTTTAAATATTCTGAAAAAGTCTGTCCTGTGATTTTAAAAGCTGTTGTAAGCACTGAGGAAAGGTCAAGCAAGAACAAGGCTGAACAGAAACAAAAATAAAAGGTCACCTAAATCAAACCTGTAAACTCTGACTTACTAATACAGCTCCGCAAATGCAATAACCCTGATCTAGGAGAGCCTGGCAGTCACCTAAAACCAATCAAGTAAAAATACCCCAAACAATAAAGTAAAAAGACATGTCTTAAAAGAAAGTGACTGTCAGTATGTTATTAAAGGAAAGGTCTACACAACTGCTAGAGGAACCTGAAATTCTAATACTTAATTTTAATCTTGAATCTTTGTAACGGCTTTTAAAATTATTTTTCTTTATCCCAAAGGCATTTTTCACTTTGTTTTATGAAATTAACATCCTACATCCTATGATCAAAGTTATTGATAATGAATGACAACAATTTTGCAACATTTTCATATAATTACACTCCTTTTTCATATCACACAAGAGATCACCTTTGTTAAATATATATGCAGATGGAAATGCCATTTTGACTTCTTCCCCTATACTACAGTGCAATACTTCAAAATAAAAATTAAGTTTGCAGGAAACAACAGATTAGTTTGAAGACCTTTAGCCATAAAAATAGTTCTCAGTTTCTGGCAGAATTTGATCAGCCTTTTTGAATAAAGAATCAACTAAAAAATCCTCAAATAACAACTGGCTTTTCTGATTGGTTACATTTTCCCTCTCAATTCCATTTATTGTCATGAATCTAATACTTAATGCAAACAGTGTAATATCTGAAGTCGCTGATAAACACAAACTAAATATGTCAGATGGCTTTAAGAAAAAAACATTGAAAATTCAAAGAGTAAATGCTTTTGTGAGTATAGATATAAGAATAAAACATTTTATTGTCTTACTGTGGCTTGTAGTAAGACAGCATACATATGTGTGGTTGAACATTTCATTCTCCACACTACAGCAAGGGTAAATTTTAGTGATAAAAATAGTGGAGACAACAAGCTTTCACCACACCATTAGTGAAAATCAGGTAAAGCATGAGGGTAGATGGGACCTCTGGTGATCATTTAGTCCAACTCTCCTGCTCACATAGGATCAAACACAACAGAATTTGCTCAGAACTTCGTGCTGTTGGATTTTAAGTATCTCAACAGATGGAGACTCTGACACCTCTCTGTGAAACCTCTCCCAGTGCTTGATTACACTCACAGTGAAAAAAAAAAATTCTTTATGTGAAATTTCTTGGCTTTCAGTTTGTGCCTATTGTCTCTTGTTCTGTCACTAAAAGAGTTTGACTCAATTTTCTTCACTTCCATTTATCGGCATTGTTAAGATCCCCCTGAGCCTTCTTCAGGCTGAACAGGCTGACCGTCTTCTCATATGACAGATGCTCAAAGAGCTTGATTATCTCCATGCTGTCCCTTTGCTGGACACAGCCCAGTATGTCCATATCTCTCCTGTACCTAGGAGCCCCAAAGGGGCACAGTGTTCCAGATGATCTCACACAACACTCGGTAGATGCGAACGATCACCTTCCTCCACCTGCCAGCAGCACTCTGCCTAATGTAGTCAACAAAGCTATTGACCCTTCTTTGCCACAAGATAACATTGTTGCACCGTGTGCAGCTTGTCCATGAGAACTTTCAGGGCTTTCTCTGAAAAGCCGGGGGTTAGTTCACACCAGGTGAAGTACTTGGTGTTTCCCTTTGGTGAACCTCATGAGGTTCCTGTGCCGTCACTTCTCCAGCCTGTCAAGGTCCCTGTGAATGGCAGCACATGCTTCTGGTTTACCAGATACTCCTCCAACTTGCTGAGGGCATACTTAATCCAATCATCCAGATCATTAATGAAGATGTTAAACAATTTTGGCCTCAGTATCAACCCTTCAAGTACACCACTAGCGACCAGCCTCCACATGGAGGTTATGCCACTGACCACAGCCTTCTAATCCCAGCACATTGACTAGTTTCGAATCTATGTCAGTATCCATTTCTCTAGTCTATATTACTCTATTCTGTTTACGAGGATATCATAGAAGACAGTGTCAAAGCCTTGTGAAAGTCAGTATAAAGAATACCTACAGCTCTCATTCAGTCCAGTGAGCTAGCGATTTTATCTTAGGTGGTTATCAGGCTGGTCGGGCATGGTTTCCCTTTTGTAAATCCATGTTGAACAGTCCCAATTACCTTGAATCTATTCTGCAGGTGTGGATCTGCAGGTAGAGCAGAAGCCACCACTCCTAATACCAGAAGTCTAAAGGTTCCAGCCATCACCATTCTGAGAGTTTCTATTTCCTAACTCAATGAGTATTCTAGCTCCTCCTTCAACGCAGCTAGAGGTTCCAGCTCTTCCGTCTCCAAGGTCTTAGGGAAGGTCTGGTCAACTTTTTTCTCATCAGTCCCAATACTGTGCAGTTTGTTGACCTCCTACAGCTCCTTTAGTTGATAGTGTAGACATGTGACCACTGCACACCTTCTGCAAGCAAGGAGCCCAATTCTTACTGCCCCAACAAGAACTCTCAACCAGCCCCTACAGCCTCCTATCTCAAAAACTGCATCATCCCTCAGGAACTTTATCTTTGTAGAGGCCTCTGACATAGGGGACAGGTCTTCACACAGCTGCTGGGAATCATGTTCTGTGGTACACTGTCAGCACTGCAGTCGATATGGATGCTGTTACGAGCAGAGTTCCTCACCCCTTCCATGCTCCCTGCTTTGCAAGCTGCTACAGCTATTAACGATCAAAATAACTAGCTGGAACGCACAGTTCAGGAAGCTTAGCAAAGGTAGGAAAGAAAGGAAGTTTATCCTCACTCATTTATAGTGGGATTGAAAGCTAAGAAAATTATGGATCGTTCCTTCAGAACTCCAGCTTTACAATTTGCAGTTCTTACCCTAAGTAATAAAACTGGTCACATCCTACTTTGCATGTTTGCTGAGGTGCTTTAAACAATTTTCTAGGACCACTATGACCTTGCTCTCCCATCTTGGCAGCCAGAACACACTTCGAACTTACTGGAAAATGAACTAAAACATCATAAACAATGAAGTTAAGTCTTGAACTTACCACCTGCAACTTCACACCTTACAGAGTACTTTCACAGAGACCAACAACTAAGATGATGTCTCACCTGTGCAAACTTGTGTATCTGCTCCACCACAGCTGCAAAGAGGGCATGGACACTTTCATCAATTAGACTCTGCATATAATGGACAGCTTCTTCATCAGACAGGTCCAAACGAAACTTGTCCTGTACCTGGAATGGGGGCAGAGATGACAAAATTTAATTCAGTTCAACATTTAAAACATACACTCTTCTATTTGAACTATACAGTAGCAGATACAGTGATTTCAGTTATGGAAGTTTAACAAAGAATCTCTTTCACTCCTAAGGCAAGCTCAGGAAGTGTGGTCTGGATGAATGCACAGTGTGATGGATCATGAACTGGCTGGATGACAGAGCTCAGAGGGGTGTGATCAACAGTGCAAAGACTGGTTGGAGACCTGTAGTTAGTGCAGTTTCCCAGGTCCAGTCTTGTTCAACTTGTATGAAGAGACTGAGCGCACCCTCAGCGAGCTTGCTGATGATACCAATCTGTGAGGAAGGGCTGACACTCCAGAAGGCTGTGCTGCCATTCAGCAAGACCTGGACAGACATAAGGACTGGGCAGAGAAGAACCTAATGAGGTTCAACAAGGGCAAGTGTAGGGTCCTGCACCTGGAGAGGAACAACCTCAGGTACCAGTACAGGTTAGGGGTGGACCTGCTGGAAAGTAGCTCTGCAGAGAAGAACTTGGGAGTTTTGTTTGACAAAAGGTTGACCATGAGTCAGCAACATGCCCTTGTGGCCAAGAAGGCCAACAGTACCTGGGGTGCATTAAGAGTGTGACCAGCAGGTTGAGGAAGGTTGTTCCTTCCCCTCTGTTCCGCCCTGGTGAGGCCACATCTGGAGTTCTGTGTCCAGTTCTGGGCTCCTCAGTTTAAGACAGACATGAAATTACTGGAGCAGAGGTCTACAAAGATGATTAGGGGCCTAGAGCACCTTTCTTATGAGGAGAGACTGAGAGAGCTGTGTCTCTTCAGCCTGGAGAAGAGAAGCTGAGAGGGGATATCATCAATGTTTATAAATATCTCCAGGGTGTCAAGAACATGGGACCAGACTCTTTTCAGTGGCGCCCAGTGACAGTGGCAATGGGCACAGACTGAAATACAGGAGGTGTGAGGAAAAACTTCTTTCCTTTGAGGTGCCAGAGCCCTGGTCCAGGCTGCCCAGAGAGGTTGTGGAGTCTCCTTCTCTGGAGACATTAAAGACCTGCCTGGACACGATCCTGTGTGATCTGCTCTGGGTGAACATGCTTTAGCAGGTGGGCTGAGCTAGATGATCTCCAGAGGTCCCTTCTGACTCTAACCATTCTGTGAAATTTACAATGCCATGTAAAATGTCTATTTTTAACTGATTCATAAAGATAAGTATTTAAATAAGCTAGAAACAGCACCCTATACCTCATCCCCCCAAGCAGTACTTTCTAAGCTCGAGCCCAGAAAGTCAAGAGAAGTACCTGGACATAAGAGTCGAAACAGAACTAAAATGTTATGAGAGTAAGAGAAGATCCTCAACATTCACTAAACAGGAATGAAATGCCACTTGTGAAGAAAAACACCACTTTACATACTAAACAGACAGCTGGAAGAAACTAGATGATTCTAACCATCTCTGAAAATACCTAAATACTGCCTTATTACAGTATCACACAGTATCACAGTATGTTTGGGATTGGAAGGGACCTCAAAAGATCATCTAGTCCAATCCCCCTGCTGGAGCAGGAACGCCTAGGTGAGGTCGCACAGGAATGTGTCCAGGCGGGCTTTGAATGTCTCCAGGGAAGGAGACTCCACAACCTCCCTGGGCAACCTGTTCCAGTGCTCTGTTACCCTCACTGAGAAGAAGTTCTTTCTCAAATTTAAGTGGAACCTCTTGTGTTCCAGCTTGATCCCATTGCCCCTTGTCCTATCATTGTTTGCCACTGAGAAGAGCCTGACTCCATCCTCGTGGCACTCACCCTTTATATATTTATAAACATTAATAAGGTCACCCCTCAGTCTCCTCTTCTCCAAACTAAAGAGCCCCAGCTCCCTCAGCCTTTCTTCATAAGGGAGATGCTCCACTCCCTTAATCATCTTTGTTGCCCTATGCTGGACCCTCTCCAGCAGTCCCCTGTCCTTCTTGAACTGAGGGGCCCAGAAATGGACACAATATTCCAGATGGGGTCTCACCAGGGTGGAGTACAGGGGAAGGAGAACCTCTCTCGATCTACTAACCACCCTCCTTGTAATACACCCAAGGATGCCATTGGCCTTCCTGGCCACAAGGGCACAGTGCTGGCTCATGGTCATCCTGTTGTCCACCAGGACCCCCAGGTCCCTTTCCCTTACACTGCTCTCTAATAGGTCATGCCCCAACCTATACTGGAACCTGGGGTTGTTCCTGCCCAGATGCAGGACTCTACACTTTCCCTTGTTAAATTCCATCAGGTTATCCCCCACCCAACTCTCCAGCCTGTCCAGGTCCCGCTGGATGGCAGCACAGCCTTCTGGCATGTCAGCCACTCCTCCCAGCTTAGTGTCATCAGCAAACTTGCTGATGGTACACTCAATTCCCTCGTCTAAATCGTTAATGAATATATTGAATAATATTGGCCCCAGTACTGAACCCTGAGGCACTCCACTAGATACTGGCCTCCAACTGGACTCCGCACCATTGACCACCACTCTCTGGCTTCTCTCTTTAAGCCAGTTTGCAACCCACCTCACTACTCTGTTGTCTAGACCACACCTCCTCAATTTAGCTGTGAGGATGCTGTGAGAGACTGTGTCAAAGGTTTTACTGAAGTCAAGGTAGACCACATCCACCGCTCTGCCATCATCCATCCGCCTTGTTACATTCTCATAAAAGGCTATGAGGTTGGTCAAGCATGACTTACCCTTGGTAAAGCCATGCTGACTGCCCCTAATGACCCTCTTATCCCTGATATGCCTTGAGATGACACCAAGGATAAGCTGTTCCATTACTTTCCTAGGGACAGAGGTGAGGTTGACCTGTCTATAATCACCCAGGTCCTCCCTCTTGCCCTTTTTGAAGACTGGAGTGACATTTGCTTTCCTCCAATCCTCAGGCACCTCTCTCGTTTCCAAAGACTTGGTAAAAATGATGGAGAGCGGTCTAGCAATGACTTCAGCCAGCTCCCTCAGCACCCGCGGATGCATCCCATCTGGACCCATGGATTTATGGATGTCCAGACTATTTAGTTGTTCCCTAACCCAGTCCTCATCGACTAAAGCAAACTCCTCCATTAACCTCTTTCAGAAACTGTAAGGCAATTAAGTGAAGAATATGGAACCAGAAAGGTGCAAGCAATTCAACCCTGTCAAAGCTGACCTTTGCATAGCATGTGAGAATTTCATTAACTTTGATTATATCCACCATCCAGGTATAGTTGTAAGGGGCAACAACATCTCCAACCATTGTTTATTTTCTTTATGTACCAATAATACATTTTGCTTAGTACTTGCAATTTGTGTAGAAATTAAAAGCTGAAAGCACTATAATTAGCAATACAGCAACAACATCTATACTTTCCAATTTCAGCTTTGGCAAAGCCTTGACCTATGAATATTTACAATGCTGCAGTGGATGCCTTTCTGTGAATTCCAGCTAATTCCATGGCAATTGTTCAGGACTGCTCCAGATGGCAACATCTCAAAAGCACCATTACCACAGACATTCCTTTGGTAATACTCAAAAAACCCCTCTGTACATAGAACTGGCAAGAGCTTAAACAGATCTTTAGGGAAAAAAAATTGCTTTACAGGAGCCAAGTAATTTTTGCAGACATGCCTTATCCCTCCCAACATTTATGAGAGGTAGATGCATAAATAAGCATTTTGGATGAGTTCAAATAATTTATTACATGGATCTGTTAAAGTGCTACAGATACCAAAATATAAATTCAAGTTTTCTGAAGTGCTTGCTGTGCAGCGAAGTCTACACATAGGAATGACAAGTGTTCAGGTTCCTTCTGAATAACAACCAAAACCACCACAATGGTTCAAAGCTACATCAGGGGAGGTTCAGACAGGACATTAGGAAGCATTTCTTTACCAAGAGGGTGGGCAAACATTGGAACAGGTTTCCACAAGAGGTGGCTGATGCCCCAAACCTGTCAGTGTTTAAGAGACATTTGGACAATGCCTTTTGCAGCATTATTTAACTTGGTCAGTCCTTAAAAGGTCAGGCAGTTGGACTAGATGATCACTGTAGGACCCTTCCAGCTGACACACTATTTTTTGGATAATGTGAACTTCAGGTGCTCAAATTGGAAAACCAATTGTGCTGTTAAAGACCTGCTAGTTAGTTCTAGCATACTGCTAGCTGGATCCTAGTGTTCTCTAATCAATCCTATCCCCAAACTTCAAAGTAGTGCTGATTACAATACGAAAATTGCCCAGCAAATTCATATTACTTGCACAAAATTAATTGCTGCCATCTAATCACGTGCTTTATTCTCGTAAAGTTCAAATTATGTGAGCTCTTGTGCAGATCACCATATCAATCTACTTAAGTCTATTGCATAATGAGCTAGGTAAAATTGTATCAAACAATTTTTGCATCAAGTATGTAACTTCTAGTTTATCTGTGAGTCTTTTTAATGAGACAGAATGCTTCACATCCTAGGTAAATTGTTTCAATTATTAATTGCCCTATGTAACAATTGTGACTTATTTCCTATCTGAATTTGTCCAATTTCCATCTCAAACAGTTGAGCTGATTACAACTTTTTACATTCAAGAACTGTCCATCAGAAATCTCTAATATAAGTAAAAGTATCAAATAATTTAAGTTGCTTCTTAACCTTCTCCAGGATATGACTAAGGAGACTGACTGTAAGGCAGAATCAAGTCTTTCCTGAACATTTTTCACACGTTCACTTTTTTTTAAGAGTTGACAAAAATGTGAGTCAAATTATTTCAACAACGTTTTTAATAAGGTTAAATTTGTGAGATGATAATACTACCTTCTTCTCTTCCCATTTTATATTCTTTCTGTCCACAAAGGATACTGCATATACAACTACCCTCCTTATGATAGCAAAATTGGCCAAGATTTCAGTTTAGTATTACTCTGCTTTCTTTTCAAAGGCAATGTGTTCCAGAATAGTGCCCTTCAGTGCTACAATTAAAAGCACAAGTTAGCCTGCCAAGCATGGGAAGATAACGGTGCTTCACTCAAAATACCATTATAACTCTGTTGTTGATATGTTTGAAGTAAGCGTAAATTGAGCTTTTCCTCCACTTTGCCTTAAAAGTAAGTTTGACCAATATGAAAAAATAGATTAAGCTGAAAAAGTTGAAACTCTCAAGGAAAGAAGTACCAGGGAGGGATTCAGAAGATATTTCAGACTAATATTATAGAACTTTTGTCTTCCTAACAAACATTATGAGAAGGAACTTTATTATCTCCCACAGACATATCAGAAGTTTGAGAGCCAATGAAGCACATGGTCAACTTCACCTGAATTTAACGGACTATTCACAAGCTTGCAATTACACACGAGATTTAATACCTTCCCAAACTAGAGCATAGGCTTCTATCAGATCTATTTTCACGCTCATAGAAAAGCTGATGTAATGAGAATTCAGCAAAATTGTTAACTACAGTTTCAAAAAAAAAAAAAAAACAAACCAAAACTGTAACGTTCTTTTACACAACTCCAGTAATCGTGCACTTCAATGATGTCCTAATTTTTGACAGAAGAGCTTCTCGGACATTCTTGCAGTTAGTGATGTTAAGATGAAGCTTCGTTCTATGGAATTAAAGACTCTTTAAGCCACTTCCCACCTTCCCTAGAAACAGACTGGCCCACTGATATACACAAAAACAAATTTACCCAGATTTAGACCTTTAAATCAGTTTGTAATTAGCAGCAGGATCAAATGCTGCCAAGTACTAGATCCTCGCATCAAAGGTTTTCAGTTCTGCAATTAAAACTGGCTGCTGCAAACTAGCTGAGAATACGGCAAGATGAAAAATTATGTCTTGAGCTGCAACAGCAGCAGCAAGATTAATGTACACTGATTTATAGTTCTTGTGACAAAACCAATAGTAATTCTTATTTGAAACCTCCAAGTTCCAAAGTAAACCATCTGTTCTGAAAACCAATAGCTTCTCACAGAGGATGTGCAACTAGGAAGAGATTTTTGCATGGTGTAAAAAAAACCCCAAAAACCAAAAAACACAGAACAAACGGAATTTAGGGGAGTCAAATTCTGATGAGTTACACAATTATGTCTACACACTTAAGAAGAACAGCCACCATTAAGGTGTCAAAACTGTCACATGTGAATTATTTACCTAGAGTTTTCACTTCGGCATTTAAGTGAATTGTTTTAGGTTAGTCATTAGTATCTTTCAAAGAGAAATGCAACACACTTAATGAATCCGGTTAAACTTTTGCTTTGTTTCCAGAAAGGGAGGTTTTAAAACCCACATCGTATACACACAATTATTTTAAACATGTTCCGTCAGGTTTCAACAGCAGAATTTGAATGTTTAAGTTTGAAAAGGTTGGATAAAGAACTGGAGAGTCCATGAAGATACTGATGTTCAACTTTAAGGTTCCAAGTTGTCCACTTCCTATCGCCCTGCACAGTGATAGTTTAGTAATAAAGCATAAAAGAACAGGAATGCATAGTTATTGGAATCTGCATGGCTAGAAACGTTATTATACTTCAGTCAAATTTGAAGTGTCCTGTAAGAAAGTTAATGTCAGTAATCATGACAGAGCTTTCCTTTTTCAAAAGAAAAAGAAAATAAAAATTAAAGGGGGAAGAGGTCATAAACCATGAGGAACAGTTCAGAATAAAACATGGGGGAGTGTGCATGAGAAAATAAGCATTTAAATGTAAGTTACTTGGAGCTGAACTCATGATGAGAATAGAAAGAAAACTGATCATCACTTGCAGCAGAATCACACAGAGGATGGAAATTAGCAAGGTTACAAGCCAAAAAAGTGAAAAAATGTATTTTGCAGTAAAATCATGAAGAATTACTACTTTGCATCACGATTATCCCACCAAAATTACACTTTTACCAACTACAGTTCAAACAAACTCAAGAAGAGAGGATTACAAGAGCATGAACTGGATAATTAGCATATCCTTCACCTTAAAGCACGGGGTGCAAAAAAACCCAATAATATATGTAGTGGGGTTTTTTTGGTGGTGTGGGGGATTATTTTCTGCAACTGATGTACATCAAAAGTCTCCACACACTCCATTACTGCTGCTCCATGCAATGAATTTCTCAGTATCAGGAGAGATTGCAGATTAAAGCATTAACTAAATTTTTTAATACAAAGATGAACTTACACAGACCTTATTTTTAATATGGTTTAAAGTTGCATTTACACTTTTTTTTTTTTTTTTTTTCCAATAGTGGGGTCACAGTTTGCAAATACATTGTGCTTTCTAGAACAGTTTAAACATAAGGATTAAGGTGTTAAGATACAGGAGGGTGGGGGGTGAAATAACAAGAAGAGACATCAGTTTCATTTACACTTTTGCTGAAAAAACCCAAAACAATCAAAAACCAAAAGAATCCCCCAAAGCCCCAAACTCAAACCACAAACACCATGTGAGATCCCAGCCAAAATTACAGTTGACTGCCTCCCTTTCTGTCAAAACCAAACAAAACATCTTAACCCCAGATCAAGTGGTCATTTAATCCATCTACTGTAAAAATCCTCAGGATCCTATAATGACATGGCCAGAAAAAACAATAACTAGAATCCCACATCTTAAATTCTGGAGTAAGTAAGGGACATCCCACACCATAAATGTTGTTATGGGGAAGCAGACCATCATGGACTGAAAAGACTGCTATAGAAATTAAACTATTTTGTGGCAAACACTGATATTTCCCACAAAAAAAAAAGAAAAAAAAAAAAGCCCACACTAAAAAACCAAAACAAAACAACACCAAAGCAAATACCAAAAAACTGTTCTGAAGATCTGAGAATTCAAAACCTGTGAACTTGTGTATTTCTATATGATGTGACATTTCGCTAGAAAAGGAAAGCTGTAAAGTTAACTGAGTGGCAAAGAGCATACCAGCTATGAGAATAACGGGCAGCGTTAATTGCTGGTAAACTCACACCTCATTTTCGCCTGAAGTGTCTTCAAGAAGAAATAAAAAGATTCAGAATTTTTCAAAATGGCATCAAACAGGTTGCATGAAGCTGATTTCCAAAAAAACTTTGCAGTCAGGCTCACAGGGCTGTGTTCAGTATAAAAATCAGGATGGCAATAAAGAGGAGATGAAATACTCAAGAAAACCATAATCATCATTAAAAATTGCAGTTAAAGGTTTAAGGTGATAATAGGTAAGCATCTTCTCACTGCTAAAGCGTTACCTAACAAGTACTTTAAGCTCAAGGTTAAGACAGACTTTGCAGAAATTCCTAGGAAGTTTTTATAAACTTGAGGGCAGTATCTGGATCCACAATTCATGAACTTTTCTCGCTATATTTTTCACAATTATTAGAGAAGGTAGCAACACACTTTAAGCTACATCTCACATACATCTGAGAACCCTTTTCAATCCTTTTTAGTTTTTACACTATTTGCAAGTCAGCCATTCTGAGGACTGCTGGCTGCTCTGGTATTTATTCTTCCAGTAACATCAGGCACCACTGCTGGTGTTTTCTATGAGTACTATGTGATTTTATCACTCTAATCCGTGACTGCTCGCTGCAAAGTCAGCTACTTAAATTTAGAGAAACTTCAGTGTCCTTTTTCATTGGGTCATATCACGTTCTGGATGTAAGTATCCTGTATACTATTAAATCCTCTGATAAAAGTCAACTGATAGCCAAAAAAGAAAACAATAATATTAGGTAGGGTTTTCATGATTATTTTTATTGTTTCCCCTTAGAATTGTTAACAACAGTCAGTATCTAATATTCATGTAGCAGAAACTGGCATTAAATGCTTGATTTAATCCTTATCAACATCATCTTATTCAGCAAAAGACTGTTCTTGCAGTCCAAACAACCTATTTTACAAACTATTCAAATATTCTATATGCATGAGCAATTTTATTTGAAAGACTATTCCAACAACAGCTTTTGTTTTCAAGGCTTTGATTTGAACAAACTGTAGTTTCTAAACAAGCCCATGTAGGCTTTTTTTCTTTAAATATAATCCAGTAAAGATGTTCACAAACATCTCTAAACTGAACTTTCATGAAAATAAGGGCTTCAGCTGCTGCAGTACAGAAAGATAACGTTGTTCCAGCTCAGAATTTCATCATATTGGCCAAAGCCTTATAATCAAATAGGCAGCATCATACAAAACACAGGAGTGTTCTCACACTTGGCCCATGTAGTGATGTTTATTCCTTTCTTTTTTTAAATGAATTAATGTACATCAGCCTACAAACATAAAAAGGCTGGGTGTGCAGCTGCAGCATCAGTACCCAAACAGACAAAAAGATGAATGTCTGCCTAGGCAAAATAAGCTCCATGTCAATGTCACACTTCTACAAAGAATAAAGCTCCCCAGAGCAGCAAGCAAATATAAATACTGAAACAAACAGACTCTGATCAAGAAAATCTGAGTTTATGTCTGCTATAGATTTCCTCTTGGCATTAACAAATCTCAGAAACATTTCCTAGCTCCACATTTTAACAAATACTGGTATTTTCAGTTGGGTGAAAAGGGACAGATATCCGCTGCTTAAAAAGGCATGCCAAGCACTAAATTAGAAATCCTTTCCATTTCATTAACTCGTGAATTCAACTCTCAGTTATCCATTGACTAACTCCTGGGGAGGACAGAGGAGAGTAAAGAGCAGAGGGAGTTCTCCTACAACCCAGACGAAGAAACTGGCAAAATTAGCTCAGGCTTAGGAAAAAAGCTACCTCAGAAAACTCTTTCTGTACCTTAAGTTATACCGTGTCTTTGCTTCAGCTTTTAGACCTGTAGAACAAGAATAATTTTACTTTATTTTCTTTAATACGAAAGGAACAAAATATGTCTGCTCTCTCTTCTAGTTTTCAAACATTTATGTTATTATTTTTCTTACCAAGGGGCATGAGACCTCGTCAGTGTTTGCACAGACTTGGAAACACAGAGGGTGCTCTCAGTGCTACACTCCACACTCTGCTGAACAGTTTGAATTTAGCTTTTTTTCTCACATATACCCAAAGGCGCTGTCAGAACTGAACAGGGCTATTTTCATGGACAGCAGTTACCTTCTGCTTGCTGGCAGCCAGGTCTGTGAGTCTCCATTCACAATAACCTCGCCTGTAAGTGAAACAGTTGCAGCATCTTTGCAGCACCTTCGTTAATCAATGGGCATCTGAAATAGAGCTCAGTCAATTAGGACACTGTCCTTTAATGCCTGCTGAGTTCTTTGTGCGCCAATGAATCACTGGTCCCTGATGTTTTCTAATTTAAAGGTCAAATTTGCTATGAAGGACAGATAGAAGCCATCTGGCTTTCCTGTCGAAAAATCAAAAGCTTTTTTTGTTAGGAGGTGACAATGCTGAATACATTAGCTACATCTGAAGAGTGATGGTCTACCTCTTCCTTACGTGAAACCGGCTGTATAATTGACTTCAGATTTTAGTCATTACTACTTAAATTTATAGCACTGGCTAATTTGAAAAAAATCCTACAATTAGCAATTAGTGTTGCAGATGTACTGGTAAGAAAAAAGCAAGTAGCATTGGCAGGGAATAAAGGGCGTGTGGGGGGAAAAAAAAGCACTTCATTTTATTGTCAGTTAGGCATTGATAAGTCAACATAAAGACACTCCAGCCTAGCCATTTTCCTGAAAACTGAGAAATGGGAAAGAATAAGTAAAGAGTTGAAAATTTAAAGGCAATTACTTCAGAGGCCACAGAAAGAACAGGCAAACTGGGGAGAATCTTCTGCTACTTTTCAATTTTATTTCATTTTGTGACATTTTTGAGCCAAAGTGAGTTTTCAAGAAAAGCCTAAATCAGAGAGTGGCAGTAGGAGATCGTGTCATGAACCATAAGGTGAAGCACACTGGTTGACAGTTTTCTTTATAAATAGTACAGAGAGGACAAAAGGAGATGAAAGGAGCAAAAAGACAAGTAATTTCAAGCTCTGCAGCTACCTTTTCTTGGTCAAAAATTGACAAATGTTTTACTCTTAAACAAAACACCAAGAATCTGAAGAGGGTTCCTATGGTTTTGAGGATGAGGACAATTTTGTGTAGTTAGCAATCACCATTTTCTGGGTTCTACTATGTGGAAAAATAGTGATTGAATCTGGAGTGAGGGAAGTGAGTGACCAAAACAAGCTTTTCTTAACATTGAAAGGTACTAGGCAATTAATCTAGCGATATTTGGTTTACACACTGAAAGTAAGCTGGCTGAAAAACATTGTTCCATAAGCTCTCAAAGAATAGTTGAGGAACTTTTTTATTTTCAGGCCAACTCTCACTTCTGATGTTTAGTTCAATTTTAGGTGTCAGAATGCATCATTAAGGTCAGGGCTGATTTAATTTCTGAAAAAAAAATGCTGTGTAAAGCGAATAGAAAGGTATTGTCAAATAATTTTAGTATGTTCCAAATCTGCATCTCTCATTGAAGCCATTTGGAGTTTCTGGTTCTTTTCAAGCTAACAGGAAGAAAATATCCGCATTGTCATCTTTCTCTGATAAGTAGAACCAGTTTGTATAGAAGCTTGCTCTCTTTTGAACAAGAATGCGGAAGTACCTTCACAGATGACAGGAACAGTGCGACCAGCTCTGCTTACACCACCTTGTGCTATAAACCTTGTCAAAGAGATGTAATCTATACTTATTTTATAGAAAGCTGTACATGACACAAACTGCTGTTTCAATTTTGCTTTGACTCCATACATATTTCTCCCAAGACACTTCACAACTCTTGGACAGAAAGGACACTCAGACAAAATGCTTTCAGTTAGACTTTAAGCTTGGGATGTCATGTAATAGTGGAAGGCAGGTGCTACTTTGCAAAAACAGTCTCCAACTATAAAGATCCTGCCTTCCTTTTCATTCCCCAGGGTAGTAATAATATTCCTTAAGAACTCTTTCCACAGGTTTTTCTAAAAAGTCACATTTAACGTATCAGTCTGAAATCCTTAAATAATCAAAAAATCACAATTGAAATCACCCCTGCCTCACTCAAGAGGACATGTTCCACATAATGCTTTCTTTTATGATCTTGCTCTGTTTCCTGATTTGTTTGAACATATGGAATTCTAAGGATTGATGACTTCTAACCCTCTTTTCAGTTTAACTAGTGAGTAGCCTGTTCTCACATACATATGTATCAATGAGAAGTGACAAATCAGAGTTCAAAAAATCAAGTTGTACAAAATGGCAGTAGTTTTATTTTTTTTTTTTATTCTATTTCAAATGATTTTACCCATCATTATCACATGGTACATGAAAATTTTGTTTTATTTAGACTATGTATATGATTACAAAAATTAAACCCCTATTCTGGCTCTAAAAACTCCGTGGGTTATGTTCTAAAAGTTTAGAAAGGGGGAACACTAAAAATATTTCCAAAGGCAGCTTTACTCACTAGCATGTTGTTACATCTTACTGTATTTTTCAGCATCAGGCAGATGTTTCCTGCAATGTAAATCACCCCCCTGCCCAGTGGTGAGGAGCACACACTATATCACTCTGTGAAGCTAAATACGAGACTGAAACCGGAGCTACCACCTGACACTGTAATGAAGAATCAAAACTGTGGCCATTCATGAAAAATGTTTCTTTAGAAGTGATCTTTAGAATAATTCATGCCTGCTTCATAACAGTAGGATAGCTGCACCCACTGAAAAATTCCAGTTCCAAGGATCTCTACGCCAAAATAACTGATGCATAATACTCCATTCAGTAAGCATTCCTTCCCTTAAAAACAAGATTTTTTTTTTTCTGACTACAGAAATTTCATTGTCGTTTAATCATTAAATAGTATTCTGATTTATCACCAAATTTAGACAAAGATAACCTATCTCATTACCTCAGTAATTTGACTGCAGTTGCATGTGAGTCCAGAGGCTCACTGGTTCCACAGCCCCTTAAAGCAAAAATTACGGCTCTACAAAGCAGAGGATGAGTATTAGTACAGCACCGATATGGAAAAAACTGGCTATGTACTTCCAGCTACACTATTAAGCAGGATACCCTCTCAGATACAGAAACATTTGTAAATATCCATCTTTATCTTCCATGAAAGTGATATCACGGTTGAAATAGCTATTGACTGGACTCACACATCAAAGGTAATTTAATTTTACAGGTGAGTCCAAAATGGATCTTTAGCTGATTTAAGTCTGTTGAAACATATATGGATTTTTTGTTTAAAGCTTTAGGAAAAAAAAATTAATCAATTGATATGCTGAAAGCATTTATTAAATTTTCCTACAACAGGGTACAATATTATCTTGTTAAATGACTGCACAAACTTGCCACTCAGGACACAAGATGCAAGACACCCTGTTCATTTTTTTATTAGCACTAACAAAGCTCATAGCTGATTTCAGACAGGGTAATGGGAACTTAACATCTAAAACAAGTTTTCTAATACATCATTTAAAAAAAAAAAAAACAACACAAAAAACAAAAATCAAACAACAATGACCTATTCACCATTCTATAATGGGTTAAGAAGATTCTGATCCTAGTCACTCCACTAACAACTGATTCGCTGTTTTTTTAAAAGCAAAAAAACAAAGCCAAAAATTGAGAACTCATGAAAACAATGACTGTTATAGTCATATGCATCCATAGATTATAATGTCAACACCTGGTTCTCTGTTCACCTTCTTTTTAGGGATTACATTATGGCGTATTAATTTTGCACAAATTACAGAAGTATATACAAAGGACAATATTGGAACCAAAAGGACCAAACCTGAAGAGTTAACAGGAATTGAAAACAGCTGAGCTGTGAGAATAAAAGAAAAACAACAGAGTTTATATAAAATAACTATACTTGGGGGAGTGCTGAAAAGTCTATGAATAACAAAGAAAACACAAATGAGCTAAACAATTTGGTTATCTTTCTGAAAATTGATTAATTAATGAAATAAACCTTTATGTATAGGGTGTTCGTTTGTTTGCTTTGTTTTTAAATAAGCACATTGTAAATGAACTTGCAGAACTTGGGAAAGTAAATCTTTTTCCCCCCAAAACATTTGAAAATGTGAAGGTGATTGGCATTCCTTATTATAAACACGTGCCTTACAGGTTCCTCTTTTCACACTTCAAAGCCTGACAGACTTGAATCTACCATGAGGGTAAAAGTCACAGTTCACCAAGCTGCAGCACTGTCAGAGCTCAGAACTTCAATAACTAACTGCTGCATTTGATCCAACAGTGATCTGCCACATAACAACTACACTTATGTTCTTTTCATGCAAAGGTGGCACTGTTATTTATACCTTGTAAGGTAATTTAGAAGTAACCACACTGATCTACTTCACAGCTTTTAGCTTTTGCCTCTTTCCATGATCTCATTGGATACAATACAATCATGTTTTATGAAATCCTCATTTTTAACTACTGTACATCAGTAAACTATAATATACTTAGCAGCTGTAGAAATGACTTGTTGGCTTTTGATTTTGTATCTTGATTTGCTATTTCAAGAAAATCATATAGGAAATTTACACAGAATAATACAGTTTTAGATGTGTCTGAAATATTCAAATGGTGCTACATTAAAATAATCCTTTAAAAATATTTTACAGAATCTGACATTCTGTTTTCATTAATTACAGAAAGCAATATACCCTTGGACAGCACTGCTGCAGAGTTTACCAACATAAAATACAGTGCCAAGATACTAATAAGAAACAAGGACATTACGTGTTAATTGGCAGGGAACCCTGGGAGACTCAGTTTAATAAAAAAATGTCAGAGCTCACAAGCAAGCATTCAAAGCAAGAATGAACACTACCACACCAAGCGTTAGTGAACTCTGGACAGAGATGAGCAAGACAAAAATACACAGCAAGTCTCAAACACTGCTGCAAACATGAAAGAATCAGCACTTATGGAATTCAATGAAATCATCACTTTGACTTCTTGATGACTATTTCAGCCAACGACAGACTCTCCAACATTTGTCCCTGCACTTCCCAAAATTAGCCCCTGCATTACCTATAGATACATACTTCATTTTCTTCCAGGATTTGTTGCACATCCATCTGTAGACCTTGCAGTCTAAAAGGTTACTCCACCTTACTGTATCACTGAAGTAGGGAAAAAAAAAGTACTCCTCCCCATTTTTCCAACAGTTAGCCAGAATGAAACATGCCATCTTTACAAAGATAAAATCCATAGGCATGTGATGCAAGCATACTGTTAAGAAGGTCCCTTCCTTCATGTGAGGGGTTGACCCTGGCTGGACACCAGATGCCCACCAAAGCCACTCCCTCACTCTGCTACTCATGTGAACAACAGAGAAAATATAATAGAAGGCTCATCGGTCGAGATAAGGACAGGAGATTACTCAGCCATTACCATCACAGGTAAAACAGACCCGACTTGGGGAAAATTGTACACAATCAAATCAGAGTAAGGTAATGAGAAAATAAAAACAAGACCTCAAAACACCTTCTCCCCACCCTACCCTTCTTCCTGGGCTCAACTTCATGCCCAATTTTCTCTACTTCCTTCCACTGAGCAGCACAGGAGGACTGGGAATGGGGTTGTGGTCAGTTCATGACAAATGGTTTCTGCTGCTCCTTCCTGCTCAGGGCAGGACTCCTCACACTCTTCCGCTGCTCCAGCACGGGGTCGCTCCCACAGATACAGTCCTCCACAAACTTATCCGATATGAGTGCTGCAGCTCTTTGCGAACTGCTCCAGCGTGGGTCCCTTCCACAGGGTGCAGTCCTTCAGGAACATACTATTTCCAGCCTGGGTTCCCCATGAGGTCACTAGTCCTGCCAGCAAACCTGCTCCAGCATGAGCTCCTCTCTCCACTAGGCCACAGGACCTGCCAGGAGCCTGCCTCCAGCCTGGGCTTCCCACAGCATCACAGCCTCCTCTGGGCATCTACGTGTGTGTGGGGTCCTCCCTGGGCTGCAGGTCGATCTCTGCTTCAGCACATACAGCACTTCTTCCTCCTGCCCCTGGTGCTTGTAGGTTTGTTTCTCTCACATATTCTTTCTCCTTTCTCCAGCTGCAGTTGCCATTCATGCAGTTTCCCGCCAGCCCCTCCTTAAGTGTGTTATCCCATTGGTGCTACCACTGTTGCTGATGGGCTCGGCCTTGGTCAGTCTTGGGTCCATCTTAAGAGTTGATGGCATTGGCTCTATTGGACATGGAGGAAACTTCTAGTGTCTCCTCAAAGAAACCACCCTTGTACCCGCCTGCTAACAAAACCTTGCCACGCAAATCCAATAAACTTCAAAAGAACGTCTCTCTCCAAAATGCAATTATTCCCATGATCTAGAACTTGGTAGGTATTGAAGCATTTTGGTTTTATACTTTAAGCATCTACGTCCCATGTTCTACACAAGTAATCTTTTCAATCTTTGAAGGGTATTTAGGCACAGAGGTTAAATATTGAATTAGCTGTTAGTTTCTCAGGAAAACAGCCAAGTGAAGGGAGAGCTGTCAGCTTACCACAAAATACAGCAGTTCTGGCTAGCCCAGCCATCCTGGAAATGACACTGAATAGCTACACAAACTCCTTGTATCCATTTGGAGTCACAATTTAGTTTTCTTTAAGAGAATTGTACTAGAACATAAAATATTAATTTAAAGTTTCTGAATCTCTGCTTTCATAGCTTATTGAAAACACTGAAGAATGGTCTGGTTTAGAGAAAATCCACAGTTTGAATAATAATTATACTGAACTGGTTTCCATTGGACACACAGGCTCCACAAAGTCTTTTGTTGAACTAAACCAGATAACCCTTCACTATAAATCAGGTTATAAAAAAAGCTAACATCTGCCTAACATGTAAGTGTAATGAAATCTAGATGAATGTTTATCCCGTATTTTTAATGTCAGCTGTTGCTGAAACATCAAATGGAGAAGAATGATTAAGGTTGGTACAAAAGGACCACATTAGAATTATGTGACACAAGTTTGTTTTCACAAAAAACCAAAAATTTCTTGGTAATTAAGATATACCAGTCTACTGGCTTTACATCTTCAGCAGACTGGTTTTACAAAACCATCCGTGACAGAGGATTCCAGACTAGATGGAACAATCTTTCATGATGCAGTCAGTGTTGACTGTCGCACTTATCAGAAGTTTCATAAGGTGGGATCACTGGTCTCAGAAGAATGCTGAGATAGCCCTGGGAACAGACGCTGAGCTACTGCACGGAAGATAAAGATTGATTCCCTATTTATGGGCACATAAATGTTACGAGATCTCAAAAGTATATTCCCCTATCTTAACTACAAAGATTCTAGAAACTGCTCAAAATTCACAGAACAGTAGCAAGTATTTTCAGGTCATCAGCTACAAATATGTGACCACAAGTGACTGAAAATTTCATTACATTATGGCTTTCGTTATTGAAAGACAAGGAGAGCTTTCTGCTTACCTTTTTCACAGTCTTGTCAGGTTCAAGAGCAATATCTGGAATGTTGGCATCCACCATGAGGGAAAATAAGTTCAAAATCAAGTTGGAATACCTAAGCAGAAGAGTAAATTATGTAAGACACTTTGCAAATGGTACAAAAGACATTTTGTAAACAAATTCATTTAAGAACACACCATCATCTTCGTGTGAATTGGTAATGATTCAGAGGAGATGCATAACAATTTAGTTGAACATATTTACGTTAAAAATATAAGATACCTGATATTAGCAGTAAAAGTTTTTAAAAATTGTCAGAACATTCATGAGGCAGAGACACATCAAATATAATTTCAAATAGTGGGGGATTTAATGGCATTTTTTACCTCTAGTAGGATAATAATATCCTAGAATATTGACTCAAACTTTTTTTTTTTTTTTTAAAAGGATCTCAGTGATATAGTGGTATTATATAAAATAGAATTCAAACAGCTGAAGTCTTCACGGTTTCAACAAACAATTTTTCAAGCTGCTCTAAGGACTTTTGCCACAACAACTTCAGTGTCAGTGATTTAACTGGATTCAAGTACGCAGTTAGGCTGCTATAACACTGGTAGGCATACTGCATTTATGAAGTACACAACCTTTATAACTACTAAAAAAAGATAGGACAGAGTAGAATTTTCAGCTTTAATGTGGTGTTAGAAGTACTTGTGAATATTTTAAAGATCTCGATTTTGCCATTGCAGGAAATTAGCTGCAAGGTGATTTTTGAAAGGATAATCTTCAAGCTGCTCAACATAATCTGCAACTTTCCTTCCTCTGTAGAGAGATCTGAGGCCCCTTTTCAGAGGCCAAGTATGTAACTGACTTCAAAATCTGAAATATCACTTTGCTAAGAGTACTAGGAGTTTCATAGATGACAGAAAATGAATTCTTAGCAGCAAAACTTGTTTATTAAAAACCTGCTGAATATATATAAGCTGACAACTGCAAGAACTACACAGTATTTTAACTACGCAAACAACTGCTTCATAGCCCTATCTTACAAAGTAAATACTACTCAATAAAAATCTCTCTGGAAAAGCATAATTCCAACAAAAACTCTTGATGCTTCATTGTGAAATGAAATTAGTACTGCCTAACACATCTCAATTTAAGTTTTAACTCTCTGTAACAAAAAGTTTTAAAATAAACTGAGCAGAAATCTTCAGTGTCTAATTAGTTTCAGCTGTTCTGTTTCAGTTTCCCAGGGGCTGGAATCAAGAAAAATCACAAGAAAGACGACAGACATAAAAAGTTATGCTACCGTTTTGTTTCAGATTCCACTAACATATCCAGCGGTCAAGCTGCCTTGGAGCCAGGAATGGTCACCACAGGTATTACGGAATTTTTTTTCTACTTGCCTGAAACAAGCAAATCTCACAGCTACATTCTCTTTAGTCTCTTCCTAGGTCATCAGTAGCTTCCACTGGTAGTCCTCCCATTTAACCTACCCAAGAGTCCAGAGTTTCAAAGTCCCTTTTGCTCTTGAACTACACAGAGGACAAGTGCTTCTGAGCAGTACAGGTTACTGGGGTTAATTAAGTGATGGATGTTCATAAAATGTTCGGGCATCAGTGCCAGATGCCAGTTAAGAGCTGGTTCTGTTCCATAAAAGAAAGTTTTGGCTCTTGGTGCTTACAGTAGAAGCGTAAGATCCTCTGAAGAACCTCATTTAACAAAAATGAAGACGAGGTAATTTTGGGATATTATGGGGTAGGAAGAGACAAAAATTAGGAAAGAGATGCTCACTATGCTATCTGCAGGTCTTTCTTCTGCCCCTTGCTGCCGTATTTCTTTAAATCATTAATAAACTAGATGGTGGTCTAAGGATGAAAAGAGCTTATTAAGTAAATCTGTTAGCTGCCTATATGATCCTTGTCATAGTTTACAGATTTTTTAGAAAATTTGTTCAAAACCCAGGACTTGACAAGAGAGGTAGGAGCTTCCTACTTTACACACAGTTGGCTGTCATCCTCTACAGATGCGACATCCTTGGCTAACATGCCAAGAAGCTCACAACTGGTCAACTGACAGCCCAAATTCAACCTAACACTAGACATTTTGCTGAAAAAAAAATCAAACAAAACAACAAGTTAGGAGTCTAATCTGTAAAAATCAGACAAATACCTTTCTCAGGCAAGTCCTACCACTCATCTTTGACATTTGTGTTAACAAAGGCCTCTGGCATGGCTGACTGCCACCCATAGCCAAAACAAACTAGGACCTCAGCTTTTCTAGGTATAAAGAGCTTCAGTTAAGCACCCAAACCTGACCCTGAATCCTTCTCACATAAATACATTCTTTGGTTTCCTCAAAGGCCCATACAAAGTAATTTACAAAATAAATGAGCACTCAACTACACTGGAGGTTGATTAAACTTACGGTTTGAACACAAAGTGTTAAAATGAAGGAGGTTCTGTAAAAATTTAAGAAATCCAACAAAATAACTCTAATCCTATGCAGAAGAGGCCTCAAATATACCAAGAAAGACACACACATCAGACAGAAGTCCAAATTCTCACTGCCATCTTTTCCAAGAATATTAACTTTTGGTTTAAAGTGTTTAATATCTCATTAAATTATGCTTGATCCTAAGCACTTCTTTATGTATTTTTTCCACATTTACAAGCTCATTTGCATAAAGATGTCCTAAACCAAACAAATATTTAGGCTCTTGTCACTGAAGTATTTTTTCCAAATTCGAAGCCACAAACTTCCATCACAAAGACAGGACAGGAAAGCAGAGAATTTTCTGCAGTCCCAAACTAAAATCCTGTTTACCTAGTCTAACTTAAAAATTTAAAATGCCTTTTCTGCAGTATAAGTTGGGACCCTCTAGAACTCATCTCTTCTCAAGATTACATACACTCCCCAGTCACTGTCATGTCCCAGTTAGCTATAATAAACTATGGCATTTAGCCTTCCAAAAATATTTCCTCATAGCCCAGATTCAAGCAAAACTGACCTGATCTCATCCAGTTTCACCTTTGCTCTACCAATCTGACCATCCAGCCCCAGCTTTTAGAAGATTGTCTAGGCTTGCATTGCCTAGCTACCACCTTTATAAAGAATGGGCACTTCACAATGGACATCACAGCTTTCCACTTGTTGCCTACAATTTCTTCATTTGGAACTACATGTCCTTCTCTGCCCATTATATCCCTGAGAACAGGATGGGGAAAAACACTCTGGTCAACCCAGCTGGATATTCCTATCCATAAAGAGCAAATATCTCAGCTCAAATTACAGCTTCTGTCTCCAGCTACTTCCCAATTCTTTGTCCCTATCTGTGTCCAGTAACTAAAACTGAACATCAAATTTCTTACATGACTAACGGAGTGGAAATCTTTACAATCTAAAACCTCCCTCTGGGAGAAAACTTTCAGATGTTGATGAGGGATTCTTGTCTGCTGGATCCTGCTGAGGACATGCAAACTGGGACTTCTCACAGAAAGGAAATGCTGACATATAACAGGACTTGAACATCTTTAGGCTCAACGTGTATAATGAAGGTGTAGAAGGCAGATGCAGCCCAAGGGAGGATGCAAGTTCTGCTGCCAGCCATAATTTGCACAGCAGCACATTCAAAACACAGAGGCTGCTCCTTCATTACAGCACTGCTGACAGACACACACGAATGATCATCGTTTTTCAAAAAGTGGAACGCATCTCTCCCACTGCCTGAAAAAAAAAAAACACAACTTGCACCGAAAAGCACACACTAATGATTATATGCCAAACTGTTTCCAACCTAAAACAACAAACAAAACTATTTTGCCACTTCTGTTTCAAATTGCTTCTGTTTTTACTATGCAGCACCCATTCCACCAGGAATCCTAGAAGCCTGAGATACAGCACTTCAAATACGTAGAGAACTGCCTATGGCCCCAGGGAAATAAAGAAGAATAAAATACGAATTGTCAGAGATGATACAGTTTGCATTTTGTCTTAGCAATCAAAGACGTTAAGATTTCACACTACCCAACCAGAAGAAGTATCTGTGAACAGGTTTGTGTCAACATGCAAAACTTTTAGAAATAAGCCATTCCACTTGTGATTACTATTTTTTCAATAAGTAACCAATCTGAGTCACTTTTAGGTCTAGCTGGATAAAGTCATAATTATAATAATATTATTCTATGCTATCTTTGTTGAAAGACTTAAAGATATTTACCCAGATTCATTTAAAAATAGTTTCCTATTAAACTGAACAAATATTGGAGAGACTATAATTACAACTACAATCCCAGACATTAAAAATGAAACCATCTTGATTTACAGTTTACTTTTATGCTCAAATTACTGCTATACTCCACACTTAATGATCTTTGTAGCAAATCATTACATAAATGAATGCAATGGATAATCCTTCACTGACACAACAGACTTTTCCATTGAAACAGCTGGGTTTAAATAATAAAAAACAACCCAAGTATTTCGCAAATAAGAAATGCAGTGTTATAAAACAGTTTAAAGCAAAATTTAGACCACTGAATATACATTAGGTCTCCTGATTGTTGTCTGAAGTCATGGTTATTGTTTGCTAATAGCATGCTGATGTTTTTTGATGCTACAGAATTGCTTTTAAACCAATCATTTCAGTTCATAAACTCCTTACTCTTTCTCCTTCTAACAGAGAGAGAACTACATGTAGCATTTTTTTTTAAATCACTGTCTTCTTTTCATATTACACATTCTTTACATATGCTTTTCATATTACTATTTTTTCCACATATTTGGAGGTTTATTTTATGTGATCTTGATATCAAAGTGAAATCCTTTAATCTCCACTGAAGATGTACTAAATCAATCACTTGGCTCAGTAGGTTGATGGTAAGTGATATGGTCACTGCAAATGAATGAAGTTGATTTCAAGTCTAAAGGAGCGATCTGTTGGTCCATAAATAAATACAGTCTAAAGATGTTTTAGCTGTCACAGTTTTGGATATCTACAGAAACAGCTAACATACTTGATTGTCACTACAAGGAGCTAATTTTTGTCCCATGGGACCTGAAGCCAACTAAACTTACGTATGGCATCTTCAAGCCAAAGAATCTGATCATCACTAATATAAACCGGAGGAGGATACAGCAGCAAATGAGTCATAACTAAGAGTTACAAGGACAGTTGGTTAACTCATCATCAATAACCAGAGAAAAAGTTGCTTAAAGGCAAAAACATATCCAAAAAGCAAGACACAAATTAATACTCCAGGAGTTATGAAAAAAGCAATTTGTTTATTAAACAAGAAAAATTAGGGACTTAATTTGAAGGACAATTACACTCAAGCTCCCCATCACAATGCTGTGATTGCTTTGTTTCATACAAATTCTTGTGTCTACACTCCAACTCCAAAGCTGTTTTGAATTTTCAACAGAAATATATCTGATTCACTCGTTCCTCTTCACTCCTGCTTTATGGTGAATCTAATAAATTTTACCAAGAAAACAGTATTGTTACCTGCGGAGATGGAGAAAGGCCGTGTAGCACTGCTTACGGAACTCCTGGTACTGTTCACTCTGTGTGCCCCCCATGCCTTCCACCATCTCCTTATTCAGCTTCATTGGGGGAGGCAGAGGCTTAGGGTCTCGACCCAAAATATAACCAAAGTCAATATGAAACAGTTTCCCTGTAGAAGGAAAGGCAAACATAATCACTTATGTCAACATTTGACACAGTATCAAATGTCGATACTAAACTTGCAGAAAAAAGAGTCTATGAGCATAAACCATAAGGGTAAGGGGTCTTTGTCTCAGTCATGTTTTACACTAAACAAGAATTTAAAGACAACAGGTGAAGAAAATTTCATCCTCTGAGCCTCTTACCTTCTTGTAAGTCTAGATATTAATATAAAGGCCCTAGATTTCTAATAGTTAGACACTGAAACCTTAGAAACTTATTTAGAATACTGTGTTCCTTATAAAATGGGAGATTTCAGGCATCTGAGGAAACATAACAATTCAGGAAACACCTTGATACCACAGACAAGTATGCATGAAATTTCTGTTGTGTTTCAAGGCTAGAAGGACTATTCATAGGCACTTACATATAGTTCAAGGCACACAGCTCTGTAAAAACATTTCTGATGTTTAAAGTGCCTCACTCCTCAAAGTCTAAACGATGACATTATCACTCCTTCAGGAAAAAACTCTGCTAGAAAGACTCCAAATAGTCTCTCAACTCAAAAAACAGTGCCCTAATACTCACTCTCCACTCCCTATTTAATTTATCTTACAGTAGAAAGAGCAAGACATAGGTATTTACTAACTGGAAGAGGATGCTTCCAGAAATATGCAATACTGCAACATGCACACACAAAATTATTTCATTCAAAATCTAAAACCTGATACTACTGTGTACTTTCAAGCTTTTTTTTTTTTTCTTAAATTTTATGAAGTTGATTACATTTTTCTACAGAACAACTGGTTTTCTAACATATGGAATACAAGAGTTCCAGCCCTTGGAGAGTTCAAGGAAACAGCATCAAACACGGAAAGTTTCCCTGACTAGGCCATGAGGGATTTGAATGTCCAAGTTCCTTTCAGCCTTGAGAGTTATGTGATCTTTGATTAAGTGAAGCATGGACTTGTGGAGGCTAAAAATTGATACCTGGTGCTTGCAGCAGCCAATAACATCTGACTGCAGCCAGAAAGGTTGATCTGTCCATCCCTGCTAATGCATAGATTTTAGTACAGGAGAAAGTTCCCACATAGTAGCACAGAAATTGTCTTATTTCACCAGAGGACTGTTGGGAAAAGCTACTACCTGCACAGAAGTCTTAAATCCTTAAACAAAACGTGGAAGGCAAAGTAAGTTAGGTGTAACTACTAATATAAGTCTGATGACAATTGTCTTTTAACAGGTAATAAAGCCTCAGAAATTATTCTGAACTTACCTGTTCCTACCTTTGGGAAGAGGGGAAAAAAACCCCAATCATTACACAAAAATCTCGAAGCTCTGAATTCCAATGTATTTTATGTAAACTGCAATTGCTGCTATTATTTTAACGTGGCTCACATAAACAAAGTACAATTTAGTGACTATCTTAACTGAAATTCCTATTTGAAATTGGAAGCAATAGGATAAAAATTCCCCTGATGAAAGTGTGGAGATGGATGGATGGATGGATGGAATGATGGATCGGGTGGTTTCCTGGCTTTCCCAGCAAATTCTGATACTACTGTCATATTTTCTACTTTGCTAACAGAGCACTGCCATGGTGAAAAAAAAAAAATCTGAATGCCTAGTTTATTGTCATGTTTTTCATCAGCTACATGTCATAACATTTCTAAGACTTCACAAAAGCTGAAGGAAGTAGTATGAATTGTTAAGGACTAACTCAGGATACAGACTTTAAACTCAGTATGCAGCAACAGCTGGAGGTAAAGTTTATCATCATCCCAATAACAGATAAAAGCCCAGCTTGTGATAAACACTGGAATTTTTTCCCCTCACACCTCAAGCTGTCCATTCTTAAAATACGCTCCATGTAAGCATATTATAAGAAAAAAATGATGTGAGATGTGTTGTTAAATAAGAAATACTGTTTAAGATACCTATAAGAGAAAACATTTTAGCAGACCAACAGCTACAAGTTTGTATTCTCTTTGGTAGACATCATGGAAATTGGAATTGCAGAGAAAAATCTAAACAATAACAGTATGTGTCAGCTTCTTTTTTTTTTTTTTTTTACAGGATGTTCCTCTATTGAGACCAGTAACATTTAAAAACATATTTAAGAATTCCACTGCTTTTTATGTGTTATAGAAATTTCAAACAACAACGAATGTATTTATCAATGTACTTATCTAAGCACTGATATAGAAAGAGAGTCTGAATCCCATAGCTTTTGCATTTTTATCATCTTCAAACCTGCCTTGGCATAGGTGGTTTTAACCGAAAGGCACTGAAAGTACAAACACATAGTGTCATCTTACACATGGAACTGTTCTGATTTTTATTGTTTTACCTGGCAACTCTTTCTGAGACTGAAGAATAAATCAGGTGTCATCTGGTGCACTTCAGAGTGAAGAGAGACCACAGCGCTATCTCTATGAACTAAATGAGAAGACAGTCCAGTCCTTTTACCTATCTATAAATGATGCTAGAAGTAAATACGGTTTTCAAGTTCTGAGGTCTCAGTCTTTGACCTGCCCACAGATATTAATAACCTAATCTTATCCACATAACAATTTGTCCTTCTGCTACAGAGCAATTTCAGGTGTTGAGTTCAGATCAAAGTACCTGTATTTAGGCAATGTATAATGGGAACTTGGATTTACATGTAGGTCCCCTAAAGGTTACTGAAAGATTAAGCTGTACAGTCACTAGGGTGAGAATTAGTTGCACACATGAGGTGCTACTCAAGGATGGCATTTGAATGCCTCAGGATATCTTAAAATATCTACACATAGCCTGCAAATGTGACAAGACCTTTGTCTGTCTATAAAGCAACGGCATCTGGTTGTTACATCAGTAAACAGATCCACAATCAAAACTAGAGAGAGGAATAAATGCAGAATAAAGTATTTTCAAGAGAAGGCGTGACATATCTGAAATGTACTATAATACCATAATGCATATTACATGAAAGTTAATTGAACAAGCTACATCTGGTATATCACAACGCAGGTTCACAACCACCCAGCTCTTCCTCCCAAGGCAACAAAGGGCACATCAGCTGGTAAGCCAGATACTGACATTAATATATAAACCAGCCCATAATCCTACAACAAGGCAATGCTGTTTCTTAAAGCGGAGTATTCAGCTGCAAAACAGAGTCTTGTTATTTACAAGTCACAGTAATATCTGCTGTTACAGATCTGGAAACGAAAAATTAAAACTCACAAGAATTGATATTTCATCTCCAGAAGACCTAGGAAGTTCAAAATTCTCAGAAAAAATAAATACTCCTGTAAGGCAATACTGACTACATAACGTGACCTAAGGCACATTTGTGAAACTAATGAAAGTATTCTTGTAATTTTAAAAATTACTGATAGATGAGGCTGTTTTGACTGAAGGATGCCTATATGTCTTTTCAAACAAACTTCTACAGCTGCCATTGAAGTATAATGGTAAAGCATTTAAAAAGTTGAACATCTAGATTTCTTGTTCAAGGCTACTTAAAAACCAGTCTCCCTATTTCTAGAACTAGAGGCATAAAAGAGTCATGAAAGACAGCAGAAATTATTTCACCCAGATAACAGACATTTTCATTCTATAGCACAAAAAAATCCCCTTTCTAACACTGAGTGAGAAACAATTTGTCTCTAAGAACTTCAGCATCTACTGTTTAATATTTAAATTGTACTATATCATTGTACTATATCAATTATAGGCACAGTATGTTAGGAGAAGATGCAAAATTCTATTGGAAAGAAGCAAACACAGATGTGGCTACATCCACCAAACCCATGGGCAGAACTGAAAAAGGTAGCCATATATATTGCCATATAAATAAAAGTATGTGAACCGATAGCTGGTACTCAGCATTCTTTACCCTATTGGAAAAGCTTCAATTCATTAAATAAATATAATCAAGGATGCATATATGGTCATAGAATTTTCAAGAAAAGTACTTATAAGCTTCAAGAGAAGAATGACGTTAGCTTTTTCCAACTTTAGTCTAAAGGATTTTTCAGTAGCAAGAAACAAGCCTTTGTTGTATTTGGAACACACAAATTTCTCTTGATTGCTCAAAAACCTTCAGTAAATCTCAGTATATGACAGAGCACAGCTAGGTAGCAGATTAAAACAATTTCAGACTCAGAATGTATCATGGATGTGTGCTGCCCTCTGCTGTACTGCTTAAATTCTTCCACTGAGTCAAGAGCCACCGTGCTGTTACTTTTCACCAGACAGGTAAGCTGCACTTTACTCCAAAACACAAAAATATTACTAGTCTGAGTATGCAAGTAGTACCTGCTATGGCAAGATTTATACCCATCACTTTAGACAAATGACTGAGACCTCTTGAGACATATTTTTAAATGTTGTTTTGAAGTAATACAAGCTTCAGCCTTAGCTGTAAACTAACAAACCCTCTGTGAGGATGTGTCTCTTTTCCCCAAACAACTTTTTTTTTTTAATTAAAATGCTTCTCATTCAATAAACATTTCACTTCATAATAAACACTTAACCACAACTCCTAATTCTTCATCATAATGTAAAGGAAGCTATTTGAAGCATCAGAACTCCTAGGGGAAGTTGCAGTTCAAAAACAAGAAAACAAACAAACCAAAACCAAAACCAAACAAGAAGTTAAAAAAAAAAAAAAAAGAGACAAAAAAACAAACCAAAACCCAACTTCCATAAAAGATTTTTTTTTTTTTGTTAGAACTTTGTGAAAGTCACGCAGCTACACACAAACTCATTTTGCAACTGAAATACCTGAATTTCCCTTCATCCCAAGGCACTGTTTGCAATAGTGGGAACAGTTAAATTTTCAAATCTTTAACTTCCTCTAGCACAGAAGTCTTCTATCTATTTAGAATTTCAACAATTATTCAGCCTACCTGGTTCATTATTAATCCTTACAAATTGCAACAAAAAACAACACTGAAAAAGTTAAGTTAGACAGACTTGAAGTCCATTTATCTACTATTTTGCATTTTCAAGATGCACAGGTTTTGCTGCAAGCTAATGGATAGACCTAGTTTTTAGAGAAGACTTTAAAAAATACATATATACATATTATCTGAACTGGAGCTGAATGGTCCAGCCAGCTCAGTTAGGCTACTGATGAAAAACTCGGATTTTTGCTGTAGAGTGGTTTGGTTTCATCAAGAACACAAATTCATAGGGAACAGGAAATGCTGAAGTGAATCTTGCTTAACAGTTCTCAGGTGGCACTCCTACTTTTGAAACATATCATGTGCATTTGTTAGAAACATGTAGACCTGGAAAGCTCACATAATTACTTCATTTAAAAGTTAAATCAGAGACAAGAATTCATATGGATGTCTCACAGTATCACAGTATGTTTGGGATTGGAAGGGACCTCAAAAGATCATCCAGTCCAATCCCCCTGCTGGAGCAGGAACGCCTAGGTGAGGTCGCACAGGAATGTGTCCAGGCGGGCTTTGAATGTCTCCAGGGAAGGAGACTCCACAACCTCCCTGGGTAGCCTGGTCCAGTGCTCTGTTACCCTCACTGAGAAGAAGTTCTTTCTCAAATTTAAGTGGAACCTCTTGTGTTCCAGCTTGATCCCATTGCCACTTGTCCTATCATTGTTTGCCACTGAGAAGAGCCTGACTCCATCCTCGTGGCACTCACCCTTTATATATTTATAAACATTAATAAGGTCACCCCTCAGTCTCCTCTTCTCCAAACTAAAGAGCCCCAGCTCCCTCAGCCTTTCTTCATAAGGGAGATGCTCCACTCCCTTAATCATCTTTGTTGCCCTACGCTGGACCCTCTCCAGCAGTTCCCTGTCCTTCTTGAACTGAGGGGCCCAGAACTGGACACAATATTCCAGATGGGGTCTCACCAGGGCGGAGTAGAGGGGAAGGAGAACCTCTCTCGATCTACTGACCACCCCCCTTGTAATACACCCCAGGATGCCATTAGCCTTCCTGGCCACAAGGGCACAGTGCTGGCTCATGGTCATCCTGTTGTCCACCAGGACCCCCAGGTCCCTTTCCCCTACACTGCTCTCTAATAGGTCATGCCCCAACCTATACTGGAACCTGGGGTTGTTCCTGCCCAGATGCAGGACTCTACACTTTCCCTTGTTAAATTCCATCAGGTTATCCCCCGCCCAACTCTCCAGCCTGTCCAGGTCCCGCTGGATGGCAGCACAGCCTTCTGGCGTGTCAGCCACTCCTCCCAGCTTAGTGTCATCAGCAAACCTGCTGATGGTACACTCAATTCCCTCATCTAAATCATTAATGAATATATTGAATAATATTGGCCCCAGTACTGACCCCTGAGGCACTCCACTAGATACTGGCCTCCAACTGGACTCCGCACCATTGACCACCACTCTCTGGCTTCTCTCTTTAAGCCAGTTTGCAACCCACCTCACTACTCTGTTGTCTAGACCACACCTCCTCAATTTAGCTGTGAGGATGCTGTGAGGGACTGTGTCAAAGGCTTTACTGAAGTCAAGGTAGACCACATCCAC
Source organism: Patagioenas fasciata (assembly GCF_037038585.1). Classification (NCBI taxonomy): domain Eukaryota; kingdom Metazoa; phylum Chordata; class Aves; order Columbiformes; family Columbidae; genus Patagioenas; species Patagioenas fasciata. The sequence goes on along the minus strand of NC_092560.1, from coordinate 80,303,287 downwards.
CGCTCTGCCATCATCCATCTGTCTTGTTACATTCTCATAAAAGGCTATGAGGTTGGTGAAGCATGACTTACCCTTGGTAAAGCCATGCTGACTGCCCCTAATGACCCTCTTATCCCTGATGTGCCTTGAGATGACACCAAGGATAAGCTGTTCCATTACTTTCCCAGGGACAGAGGTGAGGCTGACCGGTCTATAATTACCCGGGTCCTCCTTCTTGCCCTTTTTAAAGACTGGAGTGACATTTGCTTTCCTCCAATCCTCGGGCACCTCTCCCGTTTCCCAAGACTTGGCAAAAATGATGGAGAGCGGTCTAGCAATGACTTCAGCCAGCTCCCTCAGCACCCGCGGATGCATCCCATCTGGACCCATGGATTTACGGACGTCCAGACTATTTAATTGTTCCCTAACCCAGTCCTCATTGACTAAAGCAAACTCCTCCATTAACCTGGCTTCATCCGGGGTCTCAGGGGTACAGGGTTCCCCAGGACAGCCTCCAGTGGAGTAGACAGAGACAAAGAAGGCATTCAGTAATTCTGCCTCTGTGTCTTCTGCCACCAGGGCACCCACCTCATTCATCAGTGGGCCTACATTGCCTCTGGTATTAGTTTTATCTGCTATGTATTTGAAAAAGTTCTTCTTGCTGTCCTTGACCCCTCTCGCCAGCTGTAATTCTAAGGAGGCCTTAGCTACCCTAGCTGCCTTCCTGCATCCTCTAACAGCAGCCTTATATTCCTCCCAAGTGGCCAGTCCCTGCTTCCAGTGTCTCAGTGAAGTCATCCCCATTATACCTAATTCCACGTGACTACTGACAACGCTTGTATAAACATCTACTGTATTTGGAACAGCATACATAAAAACCCCAGAATTATTTGACAACTCTTAAAACATAACTGGCATCCAATTATTAGATCTTAAAATCGTTTTCCGGTAGCATCTTAAAAAAAAAAAGCTATGAAACATAAATGCTACAAAAATAAATGGTTTTATAAAGAACTATTACAATATTTGTGGTTGGAGGCACTTTATAAATATTTTTCAATGTATCTTTGTTTTCAGTTTTGGACTAAGAGTTCTGAAAAACAACGCAATTATGACTTAGTCAAGTTTAAGATAACAGTGAAATGTTCCTTGGTCTTAAGTAAAGACAGTCGAATTTTATGTTATACTATGCCCATCCTACTTTAAAGAAAGGTATCATCACTCAAGAGAATTCCTGTGTTTAAAAACAAATAACATACAGGTCCAGCTTTAAATTGTAAAAAGAAGTGTGAGGGCAGAGCACAGGATTGTAAAATAAGCCAACTGAAAACTATACAAAAATCCCAGTGTTTATAAACATATTTGTTTAGCTGAAGTTAGACTTCCATTACCTACAGATGCATAAATGATTCCTAAATTGACATCAATACCATGTATCAGATACACATTATATCACTTCTTGCCTACTGATGTGTTTAGAGAGCAATTACTCCACTTGCTTTCTTATTCTTCAACTGCCACTTCACACTACTAAGTAAACTTTGATTCACTGGATCAAATATTACCTTAGACAAGACAACAGAACTTTACATTTAAACATATATTCTAATCCACCGAGTGTTTCAAATAGAAGGACCCGATTTCAAAGCAGTATATTTCACAGTATCTTGGGAATGACTTAGGCCAGGGCTTGTTTGTGTGCTGGGAGAGGGATCCAGCAGGAATTATTTGAAAATCTATGTCCCACCCCTTTCGAGTGGTGTGAGTTTCATTCATGGGTGGCTCGTGGCTGCAGCGATATAGTGATTTCAAACTGGGTCCATCTTTTTGAAACGCCCTGTACAATACCCAGTGTGTTATATTCAAAAGAAAAACAAAGCAAAACAGTACCAACAGAATAGAAATTAAACGACTATTATAAAACTTTAGTGCTAAACAGAATCACCTGTTTTTGTTAGCAGAAGGTTATCCAGGTGTCTATCTCCCACTCCAAGGATATACGTAATTACACAATAACCAGCTGTAACAAGTAAATTATAAACATCAGTTTAAGCACATTGGAGAATAGCAAGTTCCACTCTATTAACAACAACAAAAGACATTAACTTAGTTCTTGTTCACAAATAATAAATATACCATAGAGACTGGGGCAGGGGTAGTGCTGGTGAAAAATAACCATGATTGTCAGCACTACAAAGAACATTTGGAGCAATAAATTAAATCTCTGAAGTTTATTCAGGACTGCCTAAATCATCATTTATTTCTACACAATCACACGCCTAACACTAAAAGCCTGAACTCACGCAATATTGGGATTAAGATACTTCAAAGGAAGATGAAGTATTTTGAGTAAAATGAATGGATGCATTTTAAACCTGACATTTTAAGACAACTGTAAACAGGCATTAGACATTGATATTAATCTGAACATGTATGTCAGCAATAAGCCAGGCAGTGGTAAATAAATTAGAACTAATGCAAACTGTTTTAGTTCTTACTATCACCCACTAACCAGAACAGTTTGAAGCTGTTCTAAAGACTGTCGATCAAAAAGAGAAGGGGAAAACAGAAGACACTGTGGAGGAACAACTGAATTACTCTTTTTTTTTAATAGAATAAAGTTGCTTTTAATTTAATAGACAGCAAATGTGACATTTTAAGATTGCCATCTGTTTACTGAACAAGAAATACCACTTTTTCTTGTCATCCAAATGGAGTAGGAAGTTAAATGTTTTAAAAGCAAATTAAAATCGTCTACCTCAAATCCAGATGATTTACTGCTGTATAAATGCTTTATATCTCCCTGAATTATAGACCCCAACTCACGATGTGGAGAGGCAGAGGTAAGGTTATTGCTAGAAAGCAAAGAATATTCAAGGAGAGAGAAGGAGGGCTGTGCAGAGGAATTGTGTATCACATGGTAGACTCAAAACTACTATTTTCACAGGGATGCTGACAGCAAGTACACACATAGTTCTCCATCCCCAGTCATATGAACAGATACACCTTAATACCTCATCTACCCTGTGCTTTATACTTGAGATATTAAGTAATCAGCTGCAGGACTGTAACTTACCACAGCTCTTAACGTACGTGTCCATTACCTCTGCACTTATTCCATGAGGACCTGTCTCACTAGGTGCATGTTTTCTGAAGAAGTTCTGCAGGGCAAGTCAACAACATATTTATTTATTCTACATAATCTGAACTAGGATCTTTAGAACTGGTATAAAAAAAAAAAAAAGACTTAAATCAAGACCACAAATGGCTGTTATTACAATCTGTTACACTAACAACCACTCCCAAAAACCCCAGTAAGATCTAATCCACTCTTATATTGCGTTATTTATTTTCTGTCCTGATCATATTCTCACACTCAAGAGAAACAGATTCCAAGTTGAAACTGAAATGCAGTTTTCTTTATTAACAACTTCAGAAAAATCAACAACGCATTGAGAAATTACTACCTAATAACTATGAGTGCAAAATACTTCCACAGGGAACTCTTTAGGCCAGGTCAACAAATAATAAATAGGACTAACAGTCCAGATCGACAACTATGTTTGGGACACATGCTCTTCCAAGGTTTTCCAGGCCTAAGCACAAGTTTCTGTCACTTAGCAAACATTGTTAAGAGGAGCTTTGCAGAGATCTGGATGACATTTAAGTGACTAAAATCATAATTAAAAAGTGAAAGGAATCTTAAAAAGAGAAGAAGGTACTGGATGAAGGTACCTGAAGGCTATTTCTTTAAGAAAGTTTTGCTTAGAAAGCCATCCTGTTTTAACATGTATCAGAATTTTAAGGCTTGGAGACAGCTTTAATTATCCATACTCACAGAGGAACAAGCCCTTCTGAGATACGTTTAAAAAGCTGACAGAGTAGAAAGATTATGGTAAATGAAATCTGTAAGTGAATTGTGGAAGGACATTTTTAAGAGGTTAACAGGGTACTAGAAAGCTACCTTCAGTCCTCCAAAATCTTACATGAAGTATGCAAAAAAAAAAAACCCAAACCATGAACTGTATTTTCAAGATTGTTGGTAGAAGGTAAGTAACATCAAACACCAAAACATCTTTCCTGTCCTGCAGATCTGCATTATCAGTCAGTGTTAGGTTAGATGCCTTAAATCTATTCAGAAGTGCAACATTTAATTTTTTTTATATACAGTCCCCAACTTAAGAGCTGTGACACCCAAAAGCAACATGAAGAATAAATGAAACTTTCACAACACCTACAACTGTTCGTTTAGGTTTTACTTCCTTAGCCTACAATGCCCAGCTATTTTTTCATGCCTTGGGACATTAAATTTGGGCTCTATAATGTATTTTCCCATTGATCTGTGAAGCAATCGTAAATCATATTCTTTTGGCATCTTGTCTATTTAGATTAGCAATTATTCACAGAAGGAATTGCTCCTTACATCTGCACAGCAACTAAAACGGTGGGCTACGTATTTTAGATTGCAATATGATGTTATAAGTAATTGCAAAATGACTAGAATATGAAGTACATTTCCAAGACTACAAACCATTGCCAATAAAACACTTCATAAACTGTACAATTACTGAATGTGTAGATGTAGCTTATCACAATCTTTATGAAATGGAAAGTTAAAAAAAACATAGGCAACTCTATGCTGCTCATTGTCTGATTAATGATAAACAATTGTTTTAGAAATTATAAGCAGTTCACATACCTATTTGTTAAGTAAATTATAATGGCAAATGATAGGTATTTTTTAATCTCCATATTTTTAATAAATGTAGTTTATAGTATCTGTCAGCCATTTGCTTTGGCTCTCAGTTACTGAGCTATGAATAAATGCAAACTTCAATATCAACTACAAAAAAGGGAAAAAAGGTACTGTGACAATTTGAATCCACCATGAACATGCTGTGCATTCATTAAAAAATGTATTAGCTACATCTCTTGCATAGCAATTTGCTATGTTTTATGTAACTATACTTATCTCAACCAGCTGAGTTCTGCTACCTCGCCTCTGTGCAGTGCTTGAAATTAGCACGAATTTTGTGTGCCATTGTTCAGTTATGTATCCCTACTCAATTACTCAATAGTTACAGAAGGTTTGGTGAGAAAAAAAAAAAAAAAGAAAAAAAAAAAGAAATGAAATCACACAGTATCAATACATCCACTGTGGCAGGGAAACAAGACTTCAGAAATTATATGAGTGAGCTATTTAGTTGTTCCCTCCAAATATCATTTAAACATACTTTGAGGTATTAATCCAAAAGTACTGGGTGAATAACAGAAACACTTAAAACCACAGAAGAGTGTCATGCACCTACCACCCAGCATTACAGCAAATCCAGACCACTTCAGTTTCACAACTAAAGCACACTTTAACTATTTAAATAGTACTTCTTTTAGGACATGAGATACTAATATAGTAATCTAAGTATACTGTTTTAAAGCAAAACTTCCGCTGTAAACACTCTCATGTTTCAAGCTGTAAGTTGTCTTCTAACAACAGACACAAAAAATCAGTTGAGAGACTAAAGACTTTTGTGTGAGATCTAAGCTTGCAATTTATACTGTCCAGTCAGAAGATGACTTAAAAATATCCCCATCACATACCTGTATACTTTCCTCAGTAGCAAGAACTTCTGCAACTGGTACTGACTGAATAAACTGCATGAAGCCTGTGACAGAAAACAATCAAAAGAGTCTCTAACACACAGAACTTTGAAGATACTCTATGATGCATGTTTATTAAAGTACAACACTAATACATACTTCATTCCAACTGCTTCTCATTATGACATGCTTTGGGACATGTTTTGTCCCCATTTTCTGCCTTCAGCACTTTCAAAATAACTGGCCATTAACACCAAATTAGCTTAAAGGTCTACAGTCCCAAGTTTTCATGAGAAGAGAAATATATAACAATAGCTTTCTAAATATTTATCCAGAATGTATCTAAAAGCATAGCCAAGTTGGATTTTTCTTTGCCGTTTTTTTCCTTCCTTCATTTCACACAAAGATCTATAAATAAGAGTATTACAAGTTCTTGTTCTGAGATTGCACAAGTTAGCAGGAAAAATAGAAATATTGTCACATACTCCTAAATTCAGGTCGGCCTTCTTTTATGAAGATATTTGCGTCACCTAGAGAATACTGTGGGCACTTAGGTTGTTCACTTCCATGACTTATATTGCAACAAGATTTTCATAAACATTTGAGCTCCTTTTAGAATGCTGTACTAGCAAAAAATCTCTCAGGAAAATAGTATGTTGCAACTGTCTATGAACAGAAGAAGATTCCTCCTAACACTATATTTTTCTGAAATAAAAGTATTCATACCATGTTTTGTACTAGTTGCCAGCACTTTATAGGGTGTCAGCTTCAAATCCAAATTCTCTTTTCTTAACAGCTGGAAATAAAAAAAAAAAGGGAGGTTTCATTTCTAAAGGGAATGTGTGTTCGAGGGTGATCTTCACGGTTCTTCATTGAAATCAGTAATGAGTGAAACTTGTTTGACAGTTTATTTATTTATTTAAGTGTACACAAGGTCATTGCTTGTGTACAAAGAAAAGAAAAAAGGTAACCAAGATTTGAGAACCCTGGAGTGTATTACCAACGTAAGCTGCACTAACAGTTTTCAGTAGTCTTACTCTCAAAAAGGAAAATCAAAACACAGAAGGACAAGGGTGTGAAAGAATAACTCTCACCTTATCCATCAGTGAAATAATCTGAAGAATAAGTTGATCTTGACGTAAATCATCACCATGCTTAAAAATTACAGGGTATTTGCCTCCATCTTCTGTCTTGAAAAATAGCTGGGCAGGCATTAAGGCACTCTGGAAAAGGAAACTTCTTACACTAAACTTGTTGACAGCAAACTCCATATTAACTTGTTGCTACAGGGGAGTTCTAAAATATAAATCCTTGCTTACTGCATTGGAAATCTGTGTGAATTAAGCAAGTAACAGTTCACAGCATTCGAGTGTCAAATTCAGTTGCAAAAAGGTTTAGAATAGTCCCATTTGAATACCAACAGTATGGCAGCAAGCACCAGAACTCTTCTCACGTTCCTGAAGTTTGGTGGAATAGAAGACATTCTAAAGACTCTAAAAGCAGTTACTCACTGTCTAGGACTCAACAATTAGAACACACAATTTCTTCTACCAGAAGTGCATGTTTTTTTAAAAGAAACACCTTAAGGCTTTCCTTTTTTAGCAAGGAGTGTGAAGGATACACTTTCCTCCCCATCTCCCCTCCCCCAGCAGCTGCAGAGGAAAGCACAGAAGGATTCAAATTTTGTTTGTATGCTTGTAATTTCAATCAACATAGAAGCACTATGTAAAAGGTCACAATAAAACAAATTTAAGCTGACCAGATCAAAAAGAGACACAATTATAGGATAAACATCAAAGAAATGCTAGGGGCAAGACATCTTAAACAATTAATTGTTTCTTTAATCTATTTAGTAAAAGCAAAAATGCTTTTTTACATTGTTGTTTGAGAAAGTCAATTTAATTGTTTGCAATTTCTCTGCATAAAGAGGGTTAAAGGGGATCAATTACCAACATGAATGATTTCATTTATTTCAACTGACCTAGTCACTTGCCTCAAAACCAAACAACACAAAAAGGAATACAGACTTTAATATTTGAGTAGCTACATTAGATTCTCATATGCAATGAATTATTATTAATTAAATAAAGGAAAAACAATTATTTAAATAGTTCTACAAAAGCTGGCGTATAATGTCCAAGAGCATCAAAAATTAGTCATTCTTCCTTCTTTATGTTTGTTTGTTATTCATCCCAGAGTACAGAATGAGATATTAAACGGAAATCTGCACCCTTTCAGAATCAGGAGAATCAAAATCATCTATGACTTTGAAACAAGTTACATCTCATATTTTGGTCCTAAATTTTCTACATTGCCACAGATGACCAACATGGAGAAGAGTCATTGGAGTCTGTCCTGGTCAAGTTAAGCTATTAATCTTGATAGGAAATACTCAGTTGCTGTACCAGCAGTCTTTTTGTCAACATACTTCCTCTGACCCTTAAATCATACGCATGCTACAAGCTGGCTCAGGTTTGCAAAACCTTGTTTTCATGACAAGATCTTTCCAATGTTGGCTCCAATCTGAGGTGCAAGAGCATGGAATGGAATGTACTTTTCAAAAGTACTCACTGGTATATAATGAAGCAAGGCAAAGACAGGGAACCAAGGAAACTACGGAAAAATGTTTATCTCTTATTTTAAGGAACTATGAGCATAAGAAGTTTATGATAGAGTAGAGATTACAGATTAACACTGGTTGCCATAGCAAGTTGAACATTTTTTAACTGACAGAGAATACTTCCTGGGCACAGGCCTGACTGGCAGAGCACATTTTGGTAATCTTAAAATTAGATCACAGTCATCTATACAAGTTGAAAGTTAATTTATAAAGAGGTCCTACATCACTGGACACAGGCAATAATTTACAATAGCCCCAGCCCCTTCAACAGCATACTGACTCTTTAGTAACTAGATTAAGGAATGGGCGTATGATCACAAGCAACTGCTACAGATTTGTTTAAGGAGTAACTAACCTAAAGGATACAGAATCTTCCTGTCAACCCACTGCAAAAGAATGAAATGGACCGCCTTACTTCTTTCCAGTCTCTTAACAGTTTTATTTTGCAACGGAATACATCTAGCATACATCTAGATGATACGTAACATAGCAGACTTGATTTGTATGATTTTGATCATAAGTGGCATTCCTGTTGAACACAGTCTACCTAAGGTTCAGAGAAATTCTGAATGGGGAAGCATGACTTCAGCCTAAAGACTTCAGAAACTTTATAAACTATACCAGCGTTATAAAAGCTGCTTTGAAGTTTGCACATTAAGAGCCTAGTCCTCTTTAGAGTTAATTGTATTTCAGCTATTCAGAACACCTTGTTTACCTTGAAGAGTGTGGCTTTTTCAGGAATTATCCCTTTAATTTTCACCTGAGGTTCCAGAGGAAGTGGAATAAGTTCCATATCTGCTAAATTCATCTTTTCATTATCTGCTAACAAAGCCTGAAGCCTCTCATTCTAAAAGAATAAAAGAATCAAATAGTGTTGAAAAGACCCAAACAAACCATAAAGTACATAGTAGGTATATATGAACAGCTAAAGAGTCTTTTAACAAAGGATAGATTAATAAATATCCAATTTATTAAATTATTTACTCTTCCAAAAAATCAAGGTTTCACTCTTGAAATCCAGTGAAATAAAAAGTCTCTATTTGCAGTAATCTCAATAAGGAAGCAGATATTCCAACTAGTCAAGTGATTTTATAAGTTCCAGATATAACAGTCTTACAAAAATTTATTTCTAAATTGCCTATGCAAGTAGCAGGATGATGTTTTCCATACCAGTATTGAATGATAGTTCTGTTTCAGAAACGTGATTCAAATCCTTAGGTCTGACTCTTTGAACCCCTGAACTCAAGGAGATCGCCTACCACCAATGACCTAAACTGCCAACAGGTCGCACAAATCTCTTTTCAGGGCTTGCTCTACATTCCTACATCTGCAGTTACTAGAAATACAATACTGGTTGATTTTCCACTACTTACACTTGGTGTCCTGCATAATAAAGGTCAAACACATAAAAGTCTGTAGTCTTTCCCTCTACTGAATATAACAGGTATAAACAGAGACAAAACAAGGCAAATTGCTACTGCTAGGAATCCTTCCAGTGGTCAAATCTCACTAGTTAGATTTTAATGCAAAAATCAAAGCCATGTTTTTCTTCGCTTTACAGAAATATCCTGGTAATTATAAAAGAACATTTGACAGAATGCTATCAATGTATTGCACAAGCAGGAAATACATTTTTATCAACTGAAAAATTCTCCTCCTCTTCCAGTGATTACATTGTTATTATCAATATACAGAACATTCATAATAATTAATAAAAATGATGCTATGCCTAAGTGTTTCATTTACCTGCACAAATAGGTGACAAAAATTCTTAGACTGAAAAATCCATGTTTAAAAATACTGGTGTGTGTCAAAGGAAAAAGAACTGCATAATAGAAATCCCTTTGGCATTCCTGCTTCCTCCCAATACTTTCTCTTATAGTATCTAACTAAGAAGGGCAAAGGTTCTTAAAATGCACATATGACAGAAATCTTTTTTGTCAAGATGCAACAGAAGGCAAAGTTCTGCTAAACACACACCTTATAAAATAATAGTTTTGTTGCTCTTGAACAAATGAAACCTTGCTGCTGGTCAAATTTCACTGTCTATCCTGACATAATTCTCATACCACATCTGCCTCCTTCCTATATCCCCAGCAACTAAATTCAGTGTTAGATCATCAACTACTCCCGTATCTTCCTTCTGCCAAAACATCTCAAGATTTTCTCAAGGGCCTCTTCTGTTTTTCATCTACAAGCTTTCAGAACACTTTGGAACTTTGACCCATTTAAACTTCTCCAAAGCTTGTTTAAAGTTAGCTAAAACTATTACAGGACAGATGGACATCTGTTCTAAATCTCAGTGCTAAGAATTTTTAGTGAAAAGCTAACATTCCTATTGTCAAATTCTAGCCAGAGATAAATTTTCCAATCCCTTAGTTACCTTTTTCTTACGATTACCACTTTCACGCTGCACTGCTTTCATTACATGAACCAGCCGATCTACAAACGTCTGCTGGGCTGCCAACAATGAGCGCATAACTCTGACAGACTTATCACCCTAAGTGAATTAGAAGAAACAAAATTAGTTCTTTGTTCTGTAATTATTTTATCTAGAAATTATTATTTTATTCTTAGACCCTTGGGCTTATAAGAGCTAAGCAAATAACAATTAATTTCCTGTCGACTCAAAAGGTATTTTCCATAAAAGAGAATCAGAATCACTGTAGCTGGCCATCAATTATCTGAACTACCAGTGCACTTCAATTTGCATCAACAATTTCAGTGGTGAACAGTCATGTGTGACAAATCTATACATGCAGCCAAAATAAGTTAGTAATGACAAGCACATGGCATATTCTTACAAAGTGCTAAGAGCAGATTTGAGTAACATCCCTAAAATGGGAATCAATAAGAAGTATGATATACACTAAATCAGGAAAGACTGTGTATCTGCTATAAATTATAGATGGCGATTCACAAATGTTTTTTCAGTTGTTTCTACTTTTTTTCCTCACTACTCCATCACCCTCTGCTGCTGACACACAGAACAACACTGTCTGTGATTCAAAAGATAGGTCTCTTGTTTCAATTTGGACAAATGCTTCCAAAAAAGAAATAGTAAATAAAATAGATTGATTGAACAAACATTTTAGAACCAGCATTTTAGTAATAGGAATAAGCAATAAAACAGAGGAAAAGGATTTATATTTTTTTCTTTTTCAGTAGTTTCTTTTGTTCGCCATAAACTCAAAATTCAAGAGAAAGCAGAAGATTTTTTTTAAATTTTAATACAGACGACATGAAAAATTGTCCTCCTTCTAGACACTTGTGCCTATTTAAAAGATGACTATCCCAAACCACTAAGCATTTTCTTACACAAAGGCATTACCTTAAGCAAAGCTTGACTAAATCGTCTCATCACATTTAAATACATTTCGTGTGTCTTTGGGTCCCTCTGCTGAGTGTCTTGGTCTTCACACTCCACTATTACATACCTGCAACATAAAAACAAACCAAGTTATGCTGTTCTCTGGTGCTATACAATTTGAGTGAAATACAGTAGCCCTGTATTATAGGCCTGGAACTAAAAATAAAGTTGATCTTTAAATGAGATATCAACCAACAGGCAAACCCTGCATAGTCAAATTCCTACTTGGACCAGGAGAGTCTAGGAAAGCTTTTGAGATTTCTCACGTAGAGAGAAGTAGCATCACTCTAACAGGACAACTCAGAAGTCCAAATCGTATGAACACTCCAGCCACAGAGTACACATGGGAGAAGTGAGCATTCCACTGTGCTATTACCCTCTACATAACGTAGTGGCTGCAAACTTGCTATTCAAGTGTATCTGCAAAAACAAGAAGAATCCTGACCTACCTGTTCCCTATTTTACCATTGGCAATAGTGGAAGAGACAGTATTCGTCCTGAAGCAGCTCTGCAAAGCCTATATTTCAAAATAAGTTTTTATTTCTTAAAGACTGAAACAGTAAAATTTGGAACAGTTAAACTGCACATTTAATTTAAGCAGTCGTTTGGAAAGCTTTTGTGCTTATTTCTGTTCAGAGCACTGACAAGTAAAAATCTTTACACAGGTCTTCTTTCTGTTGACAAATATATCTCCTAGTATTACCCAGTAAAAAATATAGTCCCCCTATTAAAAAAAGGAAGAAATTAGCACGTAAGTTGATTTTCAACCAGTGCATTTGAATTAAAAAATGACTCCATATATTACAGAATCATAGAGTAAGTTTGGTTGGAATAGATCCTCAAAATCATCACATTCAACCATAACCTAACTCTGTCACTAACCCATGTCCCTGTGAACCTCCAGGGATGGTGACTCCAACACTTCCTTGGACAGCCTGTTCCGGTGCTTCACAACCCCTTCCATGAAGAAATGTTTCCTAATATCCAATCTGAACCTCCCCTGGCACAAATTGAGGCCATTTTCTCTTGTCCTTGATTTTCAAGGGTTATTGTACTTTTTCCATTGATTATTTTAGGTGCATGCTGTGTCCAGATACTTGAAATAAGTAACTGATCAGCAGCCAAGAGGATTTATGGCTATTTCAGCTAAAATAGTGGCTGCAACATTTGTATTTTGTCACTGAGAAACTGAGATGTCTTGAAAGAAAACAAAGAATAAAGTGACCGGTTTGTTTTTGCGTTTTTTGTTTGTTTGTTTGTTTGTTGTTTTGTTTTGGTTGTGGTTTGGTGTTTTTTTTTTTTTGGTTGCTGTTGGTTTGTTTGTTTGGGTGTGTTTTATTTTCTTAGTTCTAAGACAAAAACTTCACAGCTCTGGATGTTTGAACTTCCTGTGGACTGAATGTCTGATATGTCGCCAAAATGTGCACAGTTTCTATCAATGTGATAGAAATGAGCTAACCTACTAAACACTTACCTTAAATTAAGAATATTTGATTAGGTCAGGCATTCGACTTCTACCCACACCACTTAGGTTTGTAATTATTTTAATCATTTAAATTCAATAGCACTTTTTTCTGAAGCTAAATATCTTTGGTCACAGAAATAAAAGTATGCACACTAAGGAACTGTAGTTAAGGCATGCATTTATGTATTTTAAAGTCAAGCTACTGAAAAAGCAACAAAATAATACAACTTAAAAAGACATTTACAAAAGGAATCACTCTTAGGATAGGTTAGAATTCTTAGAAGAATTTTATCTTGACAGATTGGTAGGTTTACATCACATACCTCAGTGTTCCTAATTCACAGTTTGTGGTTAATATTAATAGCACATTAACATATGATAATGTGCATTAGTATTTTTAATTATTAGATACATCTACAAAGGATACAAATGAGAATTATTTGACCTAAGTTTGGCCATGTAAAAGGCATCTAAGCTCTCTATTTTAAAATACATGTGTATATACAAGAAAATAGCTGTATGTGTTGTGTATATGAACATACATATGCACATACACTTTCACAAGGGTACACCTCTATTAATCTCAGCTTTCTCCAAATTAAATAATTCTAACTGCAAATGCTCACTCAGAAGGCACACAGAAGACAGGTTTAAGTCCCTAATTTAATTTCTAAACCACTGAGATAAGATAAGCAGAGAAATCTTACCTCTCCACTATCTAGATGAATTACCCACAACTGAAGTTCCCCCCTTAAGAAAACACACATCTGCAATGATATTTTGTTTCTGCTTATAATACAACCACAAACGGAATCTAAAAATCTATTTGGTTAGCACAAAAAACTGGTGCTTTACAAGCCATCATAAAGTACACACCTGATTAATACTAAAGTGCATAACCTTAATATTCTAGCCAACACTATCAAAAAGAATAAACACAAAGCAAACAGAAAAGCAGATGAGAAGATTAACTCCATCTCCTTCCCACCACTATAAACAAATTGAATGACAACTTATTAACTATAGTTAGGCTTTTATTTTTTTCTTTTTAACCCTGAGTACTTGATGCTCTACTAATCACCTTCCTCTGTCTAACAGTAAAGCACATTTGTGCATTTTAAAAATCAGCACCCTCCTTTTACTAATTGTTCTGTTCAAATGCATGTTCTTTTAAATTTACTACTTCTTCCTGACAAAAACTGAGATTCTTAAGTTCTCAAGACAGCCCATGTTCTGCTGTGCATCCTTCTGGGCATTATAGCTTTGATTTCAATTAGACATTGATACAGTATGAATAAAGAGTTTCTAACATACCAGTATAAGTAGTTTGCCAATGTGGAATTTTTGCATGCTCGTGATATCAAGAAAGTGCAAAGGTCTTGCTGGAAGGGATTTAAGAAAAGTAAAATTAAGTTAAAAAGAAATCTGAGCCCTTTAGAGAGAGACAAAGTTAAATAAAATTCCCAAATAATTGCAGGGAGTTTCAAAAGACACATTCCCTTCTAAAAGCTGAATCCAATATAGTGTAATATTTAAATCATTTAAGTTTTAACATTAGTCCAAACAAATTAAACAAAAACAACACAAGTGAAAATAGGTCTGGTACTACAGTAATATATTTACAAACATGTCAGAAGTACATGATGTTCTCCAACAATAAATATTTAATGTAAAGTTACTATTTATAATATATTACTCTTTCCTCCTATGCAATTATCCCATGCTGTAAGATTCAGCCTTGAAAGGGATTTGCTACCCTGTTTTGCATCCAAATCTAAAGCTCATTAAGATGTTCTACATTTTGACATAAAGAACAAATCTGTAGAGGAGACACAGTATTTAGTTGCTTTTTCAAGGTTTAATATTCCAACTAACATTAGAAATCTGTGCATCTTTACTGATATGCTCGATTTGAGGCTTATTTTCTATGCAGTACTAAGACCGAAAAAGGAAGATTTGCAATAGGGAATGGATCTTTAGTTCAAAGATTAATTAACTGCAAACCCGATTAAAATCAGATTCCTTCAAACTGTCTTTTATTTTTATATTTCCCTTCCTTCAGTCCCATTTTCATTACTCTTCTACTTGTGGTATAAATTGAGTATAAACTTTGGCAGACGTAAATCAACAAACAGTCTAACTTAGGTACAAAAGGATGACAGCCCTGCCAATGAATATGGTTACAGCAGTAAGAGACTTCAGAGGTCAAAACATTTGGATAACTGGTTTCCATTTACAAATCTGCTGTAAAACACCTCAAAAACATGCAACTGTCAGTATCTAATCAGCATGCAATAGCCTTTGCAGTAATTGTCTCTTATAGTAGAGTAGTTCTATGAAGAATCCAAGGCCCAGTCCCCCAATTTTGGATAGTGGGACCAAGTACATAGATAGATGGTCTATTGCTATTTTCTTTGCATTTAGTTTGCATTTATATTCTTTGAGTACTTTATTCAGCAAGACCTAGTAGAAAGATTCAAATATTCACAAACATAAACTAAAACCTCAAGTCTCAAGTATAAAAAATGTAAGGTAAAGCAATTGACTTACATCAAGGTTTTCATTGTCTGCAAGCTCCTTTGTCTTTGAAGTAAGAGGCGGTGAGGAAACAGGTGGAATAGGACTCATTATCTGGGAACTACATAAAGGAAAACATGTAACTGGCATAAGTCAAAGTTCTTGCATGGTAATAGCAATGCATTTCACTTTCACAGCATAATAAATTCAGAAAACTGGAAAAGTATGTTTGAAGATAGCACCTCATTCCTGTTTCAGAACAAACTGCATGAACTGCACCTTTGACAGCTGCAGTTCCTGGAAATGGAAAAAGCCTGTGCCCGGATAGCTACACAGATTATGGCTGCAAAGGATATTCACTTATATCAAACTTTGCATTTTATCTTCCATAAAAATAAGCATAGATGTGAATTAAGCAAATCTGCATTTTCAGGATAAGCTTTTTTCAGATGTTCTGAAGATGAAATTGCTAACACACAACACCTGTAAACACTCATTTCTGGAATGCAATTACACATAACAGAGCAGGTAAATCCAATGCTTGCAAGAAAAACTATTAGACAGTAAATTTACCTGAAAAGAAGTAATCAAACAGCTCTTCTAATATCTAAGTGTCATTGCAAACCACACCACACATCCCAGGACACCCACTCTACGGCTTAGCAGCAAGATCAATGAAAAGCAGAATATTTGTAATACAGCCTAGTGATGCAAGTGATTGGACACTGAGGCTTAAGACTAAAAATCCTGGAAATTTTTATTAAATATTCACAGCAGACTTTGTTTAATCAAGTTAGTTTGCACCATGCTTAATACCACATTAATTAGATATTTCAGCCTTTCTTTTGAATTCCTGCAAGAACAAAAAGTGAGCTCCCCCAGCTCCTTTACATCCACAGGACTCTCCCTACACCTTCTTTGCAGCAGCAGGAAGAAATTTCTTTCCATTTCAGACTAATTGAAGCAAAGCCTCATACAACAACGTAATTGAAGATATCCTAACTTATGCAAATTCAGAAGAAAGCAATGCCAGTGTTTTTCCTGCTCTTCAGAAGGTGGCTTCGTTTCATGCAGTAAGGTCAAAGACCATAACTTCAAGATTAAGAACATTTGCGCTGTAAACTACCTGTAGTCTGGAAACATATTCTGTGGCATCATGGGGATTAATTTTTTACGTCACCACTTCAAGTTATAAAATACGATGTTGAATACACAATGGTCCTTAAAGAGAAGAAAGAATTTGAGAGTTTAAAATGCTACATGTTTCTGCTTTTCTACTGGAAATCTAAGCTTCTTACCTGTCTATTTCTGCACCATTAGTTCCAGATGTTGTCATGCTTTCTGACATTGAACCTTGACTGTCTCTCTTGCTAGGTTCCAGTCCATTCTTTATATCATCAAAGTTTTCGTACTTCAATGCCTGGACTAACTGTAGCAGGTACATCAGCAAATCCTAACGGAGGAAAAAAAAATGAAAACTGAGGGAGTCAGTCAAAGCTGAACAGGGCTCCATATGTTTCCAAAATTCTTACCTATAGAAAAACTTTAGGATTTAGTGACCTATAAAGAAATTGAAATTGAGATCTCCCTAGCAAGCAATATGCAATAGAAAAAGTGGTGTAGAATAGAGTTTGACTCCAAAAGATACTCAGCTATTGCAGTACTTACTTTTTGTTACTCAGAGGTAGTAATTGCTAATTAAGTAAATATTTAAGTGAAATTACCACTTTAAAGTTCTATTTAGTTAAGCTACCCTACTCACTTCCAGCATCCACAAAATAAACCCTTTAGTTTGTTGTTCCCAAGAAGAAAATTCAAGCATAAAATGTGGACTGTGTTTCCAGAAATTCATATTCTCTCCTCCCTTATGCACTATTTATTTTTTTTTTCCTGATTACTTGTGTAGCTGGGGATCCAAGGAAAGCCCACATAACTGATCTATTTTAGAACGAAGAACAGAATTTTAATTACTTGCTGTTTTATAATGAATTTGTCCCCTCTACTATTCAACGTGCTTTGTTCAGTTATTTCAAATTTTTTTTAAAGGATGCATTTTTTAAAGTCAAAGCAGTATGACCTTGGCTACTGAAGTGAGATTGCAAAAAACTGGTGTATTTATGCTCCCTATTTTAAACTCTTGTTAAATCCAAGGATTCAAGATACAGTAATACATTCTGCGTATTTTTTTTTTTACTGTCAAAATAAAATAAAATATATAATCAAAATTTAACATTAGCATGTACTAAGATGTTTCTACTCACAAATCACAGCTCATCTTCTAATGAGTATACAATTAAAAACACCTTATTGCCACAGATGTCTTTCTACTCATTTTCTTCAGCAAGAGTACTGACTGCTTCAATTTACTAGGTGGATTTGTTGGAAATCCTTTAGTAGACTATTTAAGTTCAGAGTGCTGCCACGTACGTTAACATTCAAAATTTATCACTGTTTTCTGGGAAGAACATATGGTTGTTCCACCTCATTTGACAAAGCCAGCTACCACTGGCTGCTCACACCAAGAAAATTATCAGTGAGTGCCATCTAATACGAAGACTTTGCTCCATAAAGAGCTTGTAGTAAATAACATCATAGTAAATTTAAATTTAAATGCCTTTAAAGGTAACAAACATTTAAAGTACTCAATGACACTAAAAATGAGACCAGCTTCCTTTCACAGGTACCCACAGACCAATGAATACCTCATCGTCAGCCTGCTGAAGCCTGGCGACAGCATAACGCCGAACCGTTGGGTTGGTGAAGTGAGATGACAGAAGTTCTAGAGAGTCTTCCACATCCATGGGCTTCCACTTGCCCAGTAGCTCCAGTGCTTGCTTTGCCTCTTGCGGCAGGTCCCAGTTGACACATTTTAAGAATTTTGTCAAGGCCTAGATAGGAAATAGGACAGCTCATAAGTGAAAAGCCAGGCTAAACAAACAATTCAAGAAATCAATGTTTCACCTTAAGGCAGAACTAGATTTAGGCTGTATTTACACAAGCACAGACTTGGGGAACCGTATTGATGTAGACGACAATATGATATTGGATTGTTTCAACACATCCCAAAATACTGCAGCTGGGTTACTTTTAATAAAATGTGAAGCCAATGGTTACTGCTCTACAACAATTACCACCACATAAAAAATGCCCACTGCTGGGGGATTATTTAATTCACTTCAGGCTTGTGATGTGCTATTACTTATTCTGGTAATGTCAACCCTTGTAGAAAATGATGAAGCTCATCTTTAATAATTTTTCTCTGCTGAAGACAAAATCGTCAAAATTGGTATTTTAAGCTGATAGTCAGTGCTTGCAGGAAGACTGCTGTAGTAATAGCCAGTTCATATGATTTAAGAGGGAAAATTACAGTCACCAATCTTGAAATCAGTAACATTAAAGAAAATGTTAAAATATTCTTCACTGGCTTCTAAGACACTGAAGCACTGTACCTCCGCAAGGACAGAACACTGCAGAATGAGTGCCAGATGAAGCATCTTTTACATTAATAAGTCCTCTCAAATCATTCAACTTACCTTCTCCTGATTAGTAAGGTAATATCTGAATTTCCAAACTAGATCCTGTTCCTCATACGTTAGCTGTTTTGTCGGTGGATAACTCACTATGATCTAGTAGACACATAGTCAGGAAGTGAGGTTAAAAACATGAACGGGCATAATCAACAAGTTAACAGACTACACTGTGACAAAGCACAGCACTGACAACACACAAAAATAGCCAGGACAGAAAAAATTTCCCAACATCACCAAGTTCTCACGCTATTGTGATGATGCTCCTCAGTTATCTAGTTGATAGAACTGGCAGGGCTGGCCAACATACACAGTTACATTAAGACTACCATTAGCACCTACATGATATGTGCACAATATGCTTTCTTTTATCTCCCAAGAACTGTTTTATACAAAAATAAGCTAGTACCCTCTGCTCCTTTCTGAGTTCGACCCAGCTAACTAAGCACCTGTAAGAAACATTTAATGATGTTTCTCCATTGATAACTTTCTTTAAACTGAGATTAATTTTCCTTAAATTATTATGATATATAAATACCAATCTACCTAATAAAATTGAATATGGCCATCATATGACTGACTTACATTAAGCTGATCTCGCGTAGCAGCATTAGGCTTCAGATCATGATCAGAAGGTCCACTTCTTAAACTTCGAGCAAGTTTGTGATGTTTGCTTTCTACTAAGTTCTCCTAAACACAGATGGTAAGTCAGTATCCATAAATATCTAAACCCCAGAGAAAACTACTGCAATGAAACCATCTAGCAAAGACTCATCAGTATCTTGAACAATGCATGAGAGTTAAAATTCACATCTAAAACTACAGCATCTTCTGGATTTTTTTTGCTGTTCTTTTTAGAAAACAAAAACTCCTTCTATTTTACGTGGAGGGTTGTTGGGGATTTTGAGGTCTGTGTTTCTTTTTATTTTTTACTTCACGCAATATACAAACCTTATCTTGCCTTTTGGTGAACTGCTGCAAAATGCAGGCGTTTCAGTCAACACGTCTGTGATTCAGACAGCACGCAAATGTGCTAGCTGCTTCATAAATAATTTTAGGATGTTTGCAATATAAAGCTTTGTATGCAAGAAAAACTTCTCAGAAAGTTTTCCCACTGTTAATGCCATGTTAGCAACAGTAGGAGCCACAATAGGAGCCACGGTGTAAGCGAGTTTTCAGCAGCCAAGGCAGTTTTCAGCATTGTCAGACTTGCTCTTGCAGTGTTAGATTACACGGTGCTCAAACGGTGTTGCCAGTAGAA
This sequence comes from Patagioenas fasciata, assembly GCF_037038585.1. NCBI lineage: Eukaryota > Metazoa > Chordata > Aves > Columbiformes > Columbidae > Patagioenas > Patagioenas fasciata. The sequence continues at coordinate 80,282,950 of NC_092560.1, read as the reverse complement.
GCCCACTTACATTAAGGTTCCCAAAGCTGCCAATACCAGTTCCACTGAATTGGCATCCACAATAATGGAAATCTTTTCTAGAACTGTACTTAGGCACTGTCTACATGAAAGACAACGTACAAGAAAGTGTAGGGAGAAAAATATTTTAACAGATGAAGTCACCACAAGTTACTGCACCTTCCTCTAAATTTCTTCAACTCCCTCTCACCTTATATTCCCACCCTCTGACCTCTTTTGCCAACAATCCCCCTTCTCTGTTCTTCTACACCTCGGAAGTAAACAGATCAGGTATGGAAAGAAGGAGATGAACATAAGCACTAAGTCAATTCTTGTATTATTCTAGCAGCAGTAGGAAAAACATAATTACAAAAATCAAACCCACTGATATTTCTCAACTGGTCAAATACATCTTTCCAATGGAATTTTTAAATATTAAAGACAGCAATACAGGCAAGCTTTCATCTCCATTTATGAAAACTTCAGCAATACAATACCAAATACTGCATTACATGGAGCATGCTTACCACAGACATCTGGGGATCTGGAATCTTAACAATTTCAGAACTTGTTAGAATTGGAGATGATTCATCACCATCCTGAATGACAAAAAGTTAAAGGCGTATTAGACATTTCAAGTTTTTAGGGAAAACAAATAAACAAACAAACAAACAACGCGTCATAGTAAAGTTTTGTGAATTACGCTACAGTTAAAGAATGATGCAAGTGCACCTTGCTGACTAGTCATAAAGGGGAAATCAGAATATAAGAAATGGATTATTTTTCTTGTTAAATTTTTGCCAGATGATAAACAAGGTCGCAAGTCAGAAGAAAGTTCATCCGAGAAGGTGTAGCTTGGCAATTCCCTATCATACTGGCACACAGGTGAGTGAAGAAATTGACATCATCATTACATGCGTCCTCTAGAAGCACAAAGAGGAACCAAATAAGGGTCCATATTTACAGCAAAAACAAAACATTTCCTAGAAATAACAACCATGTTGCAGAAAATACCTCCTAATAGTACAACGCAGAAGGATTTAGGAAGATATACGTGTGCCTATCTATCACAGGTACCACATGGAGCATTACAGTCTCTTGTATTATAGAAGTCCACACTGTGCTGCTCTGGAGCAGTACAACAGGAACATGCTAGTTTTCCTTAGGGGAATCTATCCTGTTGCTGCATAAATACGGAAAAGGAGAAGCTAAAAGTTCTGTATTTGAACCAAGCAGAAGGTGTCATGTGCCTGCCAGCACATGACAAAAACGGTTTACCTCTTGCAGTCAAACCCAGCTGTTTTTTTCCCTTAGAAGTGTAACTAAGCATTGACACGATCTACAGAAGAACATTGCATTTAACAGAGTGTAAAACAGAAAAAACAAGACAACACCAGCATAATACATTCTATGCTGTATTTGTATTTAGTTTGTTCTCACTTATTTTGCAGTAAATTTCAGCTAAGAATAAAATTTTTTGACATATCAACATTTCGCTCATTAAGTGAGATTCTGAGATAACTTGCTCTAGGTCTGCTTCTGCTCCCACCCTCCTTTTTTGTCTTTTCCTTCTGCTTTGGCTTTGCTTTTATACTTTTCAGATCATTATATACTAGTTTTACAAATTCAAATTATTAAAAAAAAAAAAAAGAAATTTTTTGGGGGGCGAAAATCCTTCTGAAAATAAACACATCTGATGATAAGAGATGACAGACTGATTCCTAATTGGTTCTCCTCCTAATCAACACTGCAACAAGGCTGCAGTCTGACTCGACTTTTCTTAAACAAAGAGTTACCAATGCCTCAGTGACAAACAAGTTTCCACTCCATTTAGACCCTTCACATAGAAGTGCTGAAGCAAAAACCATTGACACAGGAGTGAATTCACTAGCACCTAACAATTGTATAAGTTCCTACTGAAGCATTTATAACATCCATACTCCATGTGGATTCTCTAGGAAGTAGCAGTAATAACACCCATACTACTACATCTTTTTCTTGGTGAAAACATTCAGATAAAAAGCCTGTAAAATAGAAGAGTCTGAAAAATCTTTTAAGCTGGTAAAAATGGAGCACCAACCACACAACGAAACGCCTATGAACAGCTATTACCAACTCAGTACTTACTACGAGGAGAGTGACAAAAGCACAATTGCTTAATATTTGCTTACTTACAAAACTAAAAAAAATATACAAAGCCTTTCAGTGCCTCCTATCAAAATGTTCATAATACCCTCTAAAAAGAAGACAGGGAATTTTTTCAAGTGTTAAAAGACTTACTTGTAAACTTATTGCAAGCTTCATTTTTTAACCTTTCAAAAGAAATTTTATAATGACGGTCCTTTAAACTTCTCAAATGCAGTTAGATTATGCTGAAAAGCCAAGCCTTAAGCTTTAACCAAAACTTACTATGAAATCAGGTTTTGCCAAGCATTCATGAGACAAGTTACTGTGTCAGGAGTTAACAACATTTTCAAAACAGAGTATTTTGTAAAATCCTCAACAAAGTACAACAGCATTAGTTTGCCCATGAAGGACGTCAGTTGTTTAATTTGCTTTCCAATTAGATTAACACGCTGTTCTAATTGTCTGTCATACTTGGAGTGTGTCACATGGATCACTGTGACCATGACCACATGAACTGCCTAAATCATACCAATGCCTGAGGCTCAGTTCTAATTTACAATCTGAATTTGTTCAAGTGCATGCTTTTGAAGTGTCTCTCCTGATGATTGCCATGTAGAAACTTTGGTTAACATCATGGAAGTTTCAGAAATTTCTAACATCCTCCAACTGCGAACAGACAACCAGCTCACATGACCTGATTACACTTAATCTCAAGTACAAGTACATTCAAGCATAAGCACTAAGACACCAGGCCTTAAGCAACAACTCCTTCACTCTACAAATCAGCTCCTCTTGGCTGTGTTACCTGCTAGCACAGCCAGAACCTGAGATGACCTGCTGTTCTGCCACTGGGAAACAAAAGCAACATCTATACTAAACTGCATTAACTTCCTTTAAATTGGTATGTCACAAAGCTTCAGCGGTATTTCACTGCACTGGTCAGTGTGTGTGACTTTATATAACTATTAGAGTCCATTTAAGAAAGTCAACAAAATTCGCAGAATTTTCTGAACCAGCAAGGTTCTTTATACTTTCCTTAAAATCAGTTTCACAACATCAGTAAATAAGGAGATTCTATTTATCTTATTATTTAGTTAAAACACCATTTTGAGTAACATCAATGCAATCCAGCTTCTCCCACACAAAAAGTAAATGGACACTGAGTGCTGTAGACACTACTATTTTCTTCCTTCAGGCCACAAAAAAGGTTCTGATTATAGGCCTTTTTTAATGAACTCAAAGCAGCAGTGCTATCAGCTTATTTATTCGAACAAAGGTTTCACTTGAAACCTGCACAAAAAAAAAAAGTTAATGATACATGCTACTATTATTTGCATTCGGAAAGTCACACTGAATTTTTGCCTAAATAGTGAATCAGAAACAATGCTCTCATTACTAGCAGACTAATACTCTTCACGTCCTGAATGCTGTATTAAGTTAAAAGAGACCATGGAAAGAGCCACTGCCACTTGACTTCATTGTAATTGAATGTTGAGTCAAAGAATCTCAAATTTCTATCAGCCACTATTTAGCAGGCTAGTTCTTCGTAAACACTTCAAAACAAATCTATCAAGAAAACTGTGACAAGTAATCTCCACTTCAACTATCAGTCACAGGCAGGTGACAACAGAACGAACTTTCATTAGACTCACTATACTGGATTGGTGATGCTGGATATATATACTGTACACTGTCATCGAAAGCATGACAAAACTGAGAACACAGGCACTAATTTATGTACTGTTTCCTATTGCTGCCAGAAAAGGGTCAAGAACTTGTTGAAAAGCTACTTCATAACAACAAATCCCTCAAACTGCAGCTAGTTATAGCTTTAATATGTATTATTACCCATTCAACTACTTTATTATCACAAGAACAGCCAATTCAGTCATTTTGTTCTATGCACTTCTAATATGCTTCAGAAACATCTGTTAAAAGAAATATCATAGAATCATTGAATCTTTATGATTGGAAAAGACCCTCAAGATCATCATATCCAACCATAAACTAAAACTAGCGCTAAACCATGTTCCCTAGGAATCTCACCTGTACATCTTTTAAACCACTGCAGGGATGGTGACTCCATCACTTCTTTGGGCAGCCTGTTTCAATGCCCAACAACCCTTTCCATGAATAATTTTTTTCTAATATCCAGTCTAAACCTCCCCTGGCACAACTTGAGGCCCTTTGGTCTTGTCCTATCACTTGCTACTTGGGGGAAGAGACCAACACCCTCCATGCTACAACTTGCTTTCAGTGATAAGGTCTCCCCTCAGCCTCCTTTTCTCAAAGCTAAACAGTCCCAGTTCCCTCAACCGCTCCTCATCAGACTTGTGCTCCAGTACCCCCACCAGCTCCACTGCCCTTCTCTGAACTTGCTCCACAACCTCAATGCCTTTCTTGTAGTGAGGGGCCCAAAAATCAACACAGGATTCAAGGTGGGGCTTCACCAGTGCCGAGTACAGTGGCACAATCACTGCGCTGGTCCTGCTGGCCACACTGTTCCTGATCCAAGCCAGGATGCTGGTAGCCACCTTGGCCACCAGGGTCACTGCTGGCTCATATTCAGCCACTGTCAATCGACACCCCCAGATCTTTTCCCACAGGCACTTTGCAGCCGCTCTTCCCCAAGCCTGGAGCGTTCATGGGGTTGTTGTGACCCGAGTGCAGGACCTGGCACTTGGCTTTGTTGAACTTTAGACAACTGGTCTCAGCCCAACACTGTATGCTTCAAGTCCGAATCTCCTTTCCCACAGTTTGCATATCTTTAAAGCAATAATGATGACAAAGAAGAAAACTGTGTGTGAATCAGGAAGAATTCACCTACAATGGTGGGTTTCTGGAGGTGAGGGAGAGAAATCATTTTTAGGAAGGGCACATTCAACTATGAAAATAAAAGCACCAAGAGGACAGAAAGCCACATAGTAGCCATGCTCCTCAGACTGCACCTGTAAAAAGTATAGCACATTCTAATGTAAAAAGCTAACAGTTAGTAAGATGTTTCAATATTTTGTTCATATGCCATTCTCTCAGGAAAAAAATACTTGTTTGATTTCCAAAGAAGTAACTGTACTTTGTTTCAGGAAGGAATTTGACACATTGTAGGTTTCATTCTGATTTGTAACACAAGGCATTTTTGTAACAGTAAAGTCCTCTACAGTAGCCAGTTCTAGAAGTGTCTAGATGCACCATGAATCAAACTATTCCAAAGGCAAAAAGAATTGCTATGGTGGGGAGAGGTCCCATCGTCAACTACATTCCACTAAAAGAAATGCTAAAGAGCTACCCTAGACATCTCCCTAAGGCACAGTTTCACCAAGATCACCAGAATTCATTAAAAAAAAAAAAAAAAAAAAGAAAAATGCATACACACAAAGAAATGCACAAAACCCAACTGAACACACCAAAAAAATACAAAAACTCATCACCCTAAACACATCCCACATATTTGCATCAGGCTGTGGGAAGAGACACCAAGAGACAAATGGAACCACCGTTCCCTCCCGGCACATTCAAAGGCGGTCACCACTGCACCGGCTATGTGGACAGAGTGCAGACATCCACATGCATTACTTTTATATCACGCCTGCAAGACACGGCTCTTACAAGGTCCTAGAAAACCTCTTAAAACAACCATTCATTTTCGCTATGACTGCAGTAATTTGAAAAAGAACCTTAAGAGCTTCTTCTGAAGTGGCATCTCTGTTACAAGTTCTGAAACTATTGTTGTTAATAGTTCCAGATATTCAGTAACACCTTAATTCAATGGGCTAGATTAATATCATTTAAACAGTTCTGTGTTCAAACATCCACAAGTTTGAACTTGCAACAGATCATATAGTTGAGACAGATTCTGATCTGTGCCTTCTCAGAATTTTTTTTTGTGGAATCTCGCTTCTTGCAATTTATTACATTTATTACTACATTTTTCAAAACCTTCTTGAGGAATCTTAAGTTAGACCACAGTTCTTCTGTCCATATCAACTGCTAAAGTCACATACATAGAAATACCTGTCATCTATTTTCTATTACATTAATGTTTTTTGGACTGAACTACTGATTGTTTAAAATTCTCAGAATACAAGCTGCTTAAAATCAGTGCTTCTGATCTCAACAAGACCCCGGTCTCTTTTTCTACTTTTGTTTTTCCCATAAAGCTGCATCATCCAGTAACCAATTTCTTGATTAATCTCAATGTGCTGAAATTTTAAGAGTCAATCACTGACAAATTTTTTTGAAACCAGATTACAGGTATACTGCTTTTTCTATTGCAGTGGGTCTTTGCACAGCACACAGGTTAATCAAAGTACTGATAAAGCCTTTCAATGCCACACGGTTAAACTCACTGTTAATCCTTCATGCCATTAAATCTGAACTCCTAAAATAATCACTGAAGGCACCACTTCAGAGATCTGTTTTGTAACAGAAATAAAAGAGGAAAGACTTTCCAATCCAGAAGTCTTTTACTTAATTGACTTCCAAAACATTTTCATCGTGAAAGACTAAACTTCTGTATTTGTTAGTTTCAGATAAAATGTTAACCAGCAGAGCTCCTGTGTGAAGTTTTAATAACTTACCTTTTATAAAGTTACCAATCAATATAGGTACACATCCTCCTGATATAAGACATCATATTACACCCAGTTACTCTGAAAGTACTGCTGGATGACTGAAGGAACCATAAATCAAAAAGTTTTTAATCCCTCACACTTACTAAATTCTGTAATCTTGAACTGCATTACACGAATTATTGACTTCTGCAATCTTGTTGCATCTGTACTATTTGATTTGTATGTACATAAACAGTTGCCACTGACAGCTGTCTGCCGCTATCCTGCAGCAGAATATTTCACCTCAGCAGAAAAACCTACCCATTTTACGTGCATATGTTGCTTTTTGAAGAAGATCATAAAGCCTGCAAGGCACATACCTTCTCGTAGTAAACTATTCCATATTCTTTATCATCACACTTGACGCAACGGAATTCAATCATCAGGTACATAAAATTAGAACTTCGTTTTTCCCTCTGAGAAGAGAACCACCACAGATGTGTATCACATATTCAAGTGCATCAATCTTCAGCATTCTCAGTACAGCAATTACCCTACTTCATTTGTGCAGTAACTGATTAATTAGATTATCAGTTGTTGTAGCAATTATTCAGTTAATCACTTCATAGCACTACTTGAGACCATATCACCTTCTTCCTGACATTCTTACTTCCTTATGTCTCCCCCTCACGACAAACAACCACATGCAACAGATAAAATCATTCTTTTCATCAGTGGGTTGCAACTATGTGCTAAAGATCTGAAAAAAGGCAATGAAGAATAACTAGATGACAGCTGGATTTTGATGTTTGCCTTTTTTAAAAAAAATCATTACATACAATTATGCATCTCAGAGTCAAAAAACAGAAGACACGAAAACAACAAAAAAAAAAAATCACCATTTTAGATAAAACATTTCAAGGAAGAACTGATCATGTATGCAGTCTTTTAAATGCTTTACCTAAAAAAAGTACTTAGAATTTTAAAATCTATGTAGGAAACAAGAAAGAAGTTATACATAACCATCACCAGGAACATGCATTTAATAAAAAAAAGCAGCATTCCCTTTAATAACGAGCAACTCAAGTTCATTTAAATGCATTAATAATTGGTTGACTCTCCAGCACAGGTAAAGTGCCTCTGTGCTTAAGGCACAGTGCTAGGAATCAATCATTTTTAGTTTTCTGTATTTTTACTTAAAAAAAGGAATAGGTTGAGTCCTTAAAAAAAAAAAGACAACAAACCAAACCCACATAAGGGTTTATAAAAACACAAATTTCAAGTTCAAAAATAATCTGATTTCCAGGGTCTAATTATAAAGAAGATAACAAAAATCTCAGAGAGCAAAGTCAGAAGCAATGGAGTTTGTTGTGCAAGATGAGTATAATCAGTTAACAGTTTGTGGAGTGATTTTGCTCGATGAGGGTTAACACCTCATTCAGGTATTTAACTACTTTTTTTTCAAAATATTCATTCAAACCTTACAAGTGCATTTCCTCAGGATCCAAAATAAAAACCAACAACGCTGAACAGGTGTAAAACCAAAGAACAGACTGCATGTCCAAAAAAGGTTCCCATCACACTATAAGTAAGTTATACTAAACTTAAGTAAGTTATACTAAACAGCAATTGTTTCAAGCTATTCCAAATTCCTAATAAATTCTGTTTTCTGTGATGAAGTTTACTTGAAACTGGTGGATGAAAGATTGGACACAAGGCAGCAGTGTGCACTTGCAGTCCAGAAGGCCAATCGTACCTTGTGCTACATCACCAGGAGCATGGGCAGCAGGTGGAGGGAGGTGATTCTGCCCCTCTGCTTCACTCTGGTGAGACCTCCCTGCAGTGCTGGTCCAGCTCTGGGTCCTCAGCATAGGTCACACATGGACCTGCTGGAGAGGGGCCAGAGGAACCACAGGAACAATCCAAGGCTGGAACAGCTCTGCTGGGAGGACAGGCTGAGAGAGTTGGGGTGTTCAGCTGGAGAAGAGAAGGCTTTGGGGAGACCTTATTGCGGCCGTTCTGTACTTAAAAGGGGCCTGCGAGAAAGATGGGGACAAACTTTTGAGCAGGGCCTATTGCAATAGGACAAGAGGTGATGTTATTAAACTGAAAGATGGGAGATTCAGGCTAGAAATAAGAAATTTTTTTACGATGAGGGTGGCAAAACACTGGAACAGGTCTCCCAGAGAGGTGGTAGATGCCCCATCCCTGAAAACATTCAAGGCCAGGTTGCACACGCTCTGAGCAACCTGATCTGGTGAAGACGTCCCTGCTCACGGCAGGGGTTGGACTAGATGACCTTTAAAGGCTCCTTCCAACCCAAGCCATTCTGATTCTCACTACTGGCAAAGTGAAATCAACTTTGGAAACGTAAAGAATTACTTTTCCTTTTATCTATACACTGGCAGTTGAAGAAAAACAGCACAAGTGTCTACACTTAATATCCTAAGCAGGCAGATGACCTACCTCATTGATCATTTCTATTTCTCTAAAGGTCAGTCTGTCCAGCCAGTCCACTTTTACCATGTGACCTTGTCGATGAGACTTGGTGAGCTGCATGAAAAAACACAATACCATTTAAATTGCTCAGAGCAATAAAAATAATATCAGAATTACAATTTAAAAGAGATGCTAACACAAAATCATGGAGAAAAAAAAGAAACTGGAAAAAACTGTTTGCATGGTACACACAGCTAAGCTATACCATACCTTTGTATTTTTAACACATTAAAACAGGAACCTGTTTTTCAAGAAAAGTCACATGACAAAGCTATTTCAATTTTTATGTTACTAAATTTCATATAGTAAAACTTAAAAAGCCCAACAAAAGATACTTCAAACACTATCCAAATTTAATAATTCTGCCCTTGTTAGCTTTATCTAACCAAGTTTTCTGATTGGGACATACACATCACAAAAGGTCAGCTGAAGACTTACAGCGAGTCATAGAGAGCTTGTTTTCCCTTTCATTTTAGTCATCTGAAAAGTAGTTCAAGTTTTACTCCTATATCTACATGTTGCTGTAGTAATAGTAAGAAGTTGAGTTGTTTAAAGGACTACCTAACAGTAGAAGAGCAGAAGTAACCTATAAGCCATACTACCTGTAGCTTCAGATGCGTTGACACACAATATTTTTGAAAAAAAATCAGCATACAAATATGAACAATTATCATATTTTCAGTTCCAATTAAACTACAGGCGCTCCTCAAAAAAATCATTAATTCTTGCAGTATGCAAGAAGAGATGTGAAAGGACTAGAAGACATCAGGTCCTTTCATGTTTCAAATAAATCAGTATCTGTCTAGAAAACAGCTAGTGAAGAGACCGGCAAAACTATTCCTATTAGGGGAAAGGTTACAACTACTCAATCAACTTTGTTCTGTGGTCAACCAGCCCATCCATGAGCATTTGAATTTGAACAGGCCATACAATTACACCACCTACTATTTCTTGCCCAGCCGGTGGCTAGGGCATAGGCAATATGCAAAGAGTACCAGGATGTCATATGAACGAAACATATTGTATGCAGGAGAATGCACAATATGTAGCAACAATGTGTTTCCTCCAAGGAGATGAGGTTACTATGAAAAAAACATATAGAAGACTTAAGATTTGCTACATGCTGGGAGTTGTCCAGACTGCACATTTTGTCAGATACTTGCACTAGACTTTCAGTAGCTCATCACTACAGATACAAAGACTTGATACTTAGTCTCTGTCTACATAGCTCCCTTAGGCTGCACTACTATGATCAAGAAATGGGGCAGCACCACTGGCAGAAAGCTTTAATGAGTTTTCGTTATAAATTCAAGGTGAACTAGACTAATAAAAGAGAGACTCTAAATGAAAGTTCTTTTATGGCTGTGATAAATCTCTAGATGAGAAAATGGACATATTTACGGCACTGGACCTATCTTTCACTGGAACAAGGTGAGGACGAAAGCTAGGAGTTCAAGATTAAGAAGAAAGTACACTAAGTAAGTGGGTCGAGTCATTCGGCAACCTTGGGCTAAGCTTATCTGAAGAAAGAGAGATCAGCTAGTAAAACACTTCAAAAACTAACATTTACTGATCAAATCCAGAAGCAGGTTTGATTGCAAAAATACGTTGTCATCAAGCCGGGAGAAGAAAACACTAATATTGGTCAACTTTTGAAGTTCTACTCAAATTCTTTCTAATGTCATACACATTTGAACACTACATCAGTGTTACATCTAAAGGACAGCTATTGAAAGAAACTAGACTGTCCTCACAAGTTACTGGTAGAAGCACCCCTTGCCCAACTTGATGGAATTTTAGCTTTGAGCATCTTCAAGGAACATTCAGATTTTCATTCTTTACAAAGAATTAGGATGTTTTAACAACAGAATGCTATATATATTAAAAGGTATTTAAACGTCTTCTTTTAAAAATACTTCAGAAGCAAATGAGTATGATTTAGTTTACTCATTCATAAAAATCCCGTGAAACATCTAAACAATCAAACAAAGACAGCTTTCACATGAGAAAATAACATGAGAAGCCTGTCTTCATTCCCCTCCAGTAAAAGTGAAAGCTTTTCACATACATCTTAAAGGTTACTTGCTATTCCATCACCTTTGCCAAGCGGCTCATTTGATCTTCAGAGACTGTGCTGCTGGTTCTCCCAGGAGTTTTGGTGGGTTCCGAACCATCAGCTTCTACGTTGGGCCAGACTTTCAAATCGTGCATTCCTTGACGAAACATACTGCAGGGAAAAATGCAGAACTGCTTCAGTAAATTCAAAATAACACAGCCGTCAGGAATTAAAGTACAGCAGCAGCTGTAAGAAAACGAAGGAGCTTCCTTTGCCAAACATAGAAAAATATGCTGCCATGCATAATTTAACTGAGCTGCAAAAGCACCTTGCACCTTGTGCCCTTTATGGCCTTCATTTTTATTGGTACACGGAGTTTAAACAAAAATGAGTAAGTCTGAGATAACTTATTTGGCAAGTGGAAGAAAAATGGGTAATTCCCAAAGTCAGTGAGGTGGTACGAATGCAAACTGAGGACACAGCTTGACCTTCATATTTTTATTATTTGTAATGAAGCAGAAAGTATTCCTCTTGACTTGCAAATTATAATACTGACTTTAGGTCTGACAGTCTGAAAAAAAAATCAACTAAAAAGCTACCTAAGTTTCACTTGAAGGTCAACTAATAAAAAGCTGCCTTTTGAGCTGCCAGCTGAAAAAGGAAAACAAAACAAAACAAAACAAAAACAAACCACCAACCCTCAGCACACCATTTTCTCCATCTATGCTTGAAATTGAACTGGTAATTGAAACTGCGCAGTGAACAAAACTTTGAAGGGTAACTGACCACACCTTTCCTCTGCAAAACCCTGCAACCCTTGCATACTTCTGCTGATCCACCTCTGAAAGATGCCCCAAGAAATCAAGTGCATTTGTTTTGCCAATAAGAGGTGATCACTTAACTTTAACAACTTTGGGTAATTAGAACTGGAAATATTTTAACCTTGAATCTACACATCACTTTGTAGAATACCACTACAAGGGTTTCCATTTACAAGTAAATACAAAATTTTGATATTATTTGCATCTTTCTGTCCATTGACTTTCCCCAGGCCCCACATGCTGGAAGGAAAAGTAGATTTTGTTTATAAACTATACCTTAAGAATTCTGTAATGCTTTAAAACCTATGAGGAGTCTTTGAAGAACAGTGCAATTGATCCAGTTCCATGTTCTGCCCTAAAACCATGTCACTGTTTTTGTCAAAACAGTATCTTCACTGACAGAGATACAACCTATCTCTACAATCATTTTCTGCATTCAAGTATCACTAGAACAGCTTTCCTAATGCTAACCTTAACTTTACCTGAATTTCAGTTTAGCATAATCACTTCTTATCCACTGGCAAGACCAAAAAAAGGCTCTTTCTCCCTATTTTCCAATGCTACTTACATAATAGAAATGTGCTCCTATAGTTGTTTCTCCAGCCTCACCAGTCTTTACTCCTCCTCCATCACACCTATTTGCTAGACGGTCAGGACATGGACTCCCTTAGAATCAGTGGTCAGCAGCTTGCTTAAAATCACTTAAACAGAACTGAACATATCCCAGTCAAGTGGACACGTATGGAAAAGGAGAATGTAACATTTTCCCTGATGCATATAGTTGTAGACTGTTCATATATTCCATGTTGCTTGCACATTTCATGTGGAGATCAGATGACTAGGGGTCTGGAGCCCTGTACATATTCATCTGGTGAAACTGCTTTAGCAAGCGGGTTGGACTCCAGATGTCCTTTCCAACTCTAACTATTCTGTGATTCTGTGATTTCAGAACTTCATCAGAATGCTGAATTGTGCAAAACTTAAGGTTCACTGCAAAATCCGCATCTTTTACTCTGTTTTCCTCGGCTGCTGCTCCCCATTCCATATTTGACTACAATCAGTTACAAAAAGTACCAGCACCTCATACTTTTCCTTAAACTGCATCTTATGGTTTTTTTCAGTCCCCTTTGCACTTAGCCAAGATCTTTTTGATGTATTGTCATCTTCCAGCACACTTGTAATTTTTCCCATCTTGGTGTTACCATTCACAAATTTACCAAACCCACCCTCTATTAGATCACAGATGATTAATTTTGAAAATTCACGGTTTACTGAGTTACACTTTAATCCTTATAAATAATACCACATTAACAGCCGAATTGCAAGCCAATTAAATCAATTATCTTAAGTAATGAGTATTGGCATTCAAGCATCACAAAAATATAAACACAAAGTGATCTCAGTATTTGCTACCTTAAAATCCAGCTTACAGCTTGAGAAAAAAAAAAACAACTAAATTTTGGCGTTATAAAAGAGAAGACTTTTTTTTTTTGGCAACACTGTAAAATGTTTGACATTACACTTACGAAGAAATAGAGTAAATCAAACGTGAAACTGTTAATCTGGTTTAAAAAAAAAAAAAATTAAAAAAAAACCCAAACCATAAAAAAACTTTTCGAAACCACTGCTACCTTACTATTCACAAGCCAGCTTCAAACCTGTATGACAGAAGAAAAAGCAGTATACCCATATTTCCCAAAGAGCGAGACTGTTGTTCCTCCCACAGGAACTGCTTTACCAGGTCCATATACATCCCAGATGGTCAGAGCTACTTGTGCATTGCGAGGCAAGTCTGGATACTTCACAGGCAACTTCAGCCATTCATTCCAACTGCAGAGAAATACATTTTATTAGTCATAAAGATCTGGAATTCAAGTTATTCTGTATTAGTTTATTCAACTCAATTCAGATTCTAGTTAGAATATGAACTTCTAATGGCAGACAGACTATTTTCTTGTGGGCTTTAACCATTCAAATACTTGTCTTGTGCATAATTGAAAGGCTAGAGACCAAAGGAAAATACTGTAGCTTAATGACCAAGTACCAAAGATCAGTCTGTCCAGTGAACAGCACAAAAATGTGCTAATCCAGGTCCTAGAATTTATTTAAGTAGTGAGTCCAGTCACACAAGTAATAATTTTATTTCTTACCCATTACCCAAAAAAGTTGGTTTTGTGCTATCAGGGCAACACTTAATAAACATACAGAGACTTGAAGAGACATAAGTTATTTGGAAAAGACAACAGAAAACACATCTTTCTGATGCAAATAAAAATATTCTGATACATTTATGTAATTGATGCTCTAGGAACTAATAGGAATATGAAATAAAAGGCGGTCACTTACTTCCATCTAGTGCTAAAAGCTTTGTAGGAAGTTCTAACTGGAAGAGCAAGAGGTTTCCCTTCTGCAAACACCTGACAAGTTACATACAGGTCAGAGCACGTTTCTTGATACAGTCCTGAGAACTTCAGCATCGGATCTTCTAAGAGAGCTTTGTAACTCTTCTGTTCTCTTTTCCCTTCCAGACTTCCTCTGGGGGGAGGGCAGAAAGGAAGGTGGGAAAATAAATAAAATAAATAAACAAAAAATGACTCTATCCACAGTAAAAATCCTGTTCTATTTCCATGTCCTATATTTAGATTACCCAGTACTGAGACTATCATCACTTTGCATTACTAGCCAGCAGCAAAATCCAAATATTGGAGAGGAACTCAGGATGTGAAGTGATGAACAAATACAGAATTTTATTTAAGAGGGTCGCAGGGAAGAGCAGTGGAGGGAAGAATTACTTGTTTGTCTTTTCAATTGACATAACTTCTTCTAGTATAACCTGTAGATTTTCAGACAGCATCAAATGAGGTATCCTAAGCAGGGCAACAATGAGATGAGAGATGCTGCTCTTATTATTGAAAAGAACAACTATCAATATACATGTGCTCCAAATACTATTTGGGGGTGGGGAAAAACAGACAAACAACAAACACAACCCACAAAGCAAAAAAACACATGCAAAAAGGCTTATTTTTAAGCTGTTTGAAATGTGAAACATATTACTAGCTTTGGATGCCAGTCCAGTCATCTCTCAAATCAACAACAAATCAAAGGTCAACTAAGTAGGCTGTTCAAACCAAACTTGATTAAAGCCCTGCGAAAATTTACAGCAAGATATTGTCAGAGTAAATTGATAGAATTTCTCAGGCCTCAGCTACACTAACATGAAAACAATCATGCATATTATATATCTGACTGTGGATGCACATGTGAAAACATAAAAGGAATTGTGGTAGTGATGGGAAAACATGCAAGATTGATCTTCCACCAAACAAAATTCTTTAAGTACCACAAAAATACTTCAGAATAGGTGAACAAGTTTCTTGCAAGAAAGTAGCCTAGCACATTCCAGGCCGCAATATGCTTTGATGCACAAAAAAATCTTAGTTATATTTTCCATTAGGCAGGATGAATTAGCAAAGAGGGCACATGCATCTGACTTCGGATATCATCTTTCATTCATAAGCTAAACAAGCCCCAAACAAACTTTTCCAAGTTAGTTTTAAAAAAAAGTGCAATACACCTTAAAGTAGCAACATTAGGTATACTAGATTTTAAAGACAGCTACCCCACTTCTGCACAAATGCAAACATTCAACTGCTGTGATGCAGAAAAATCTCAAAAAATTAAAAAATGAACCAGCAAATACATCAGAGTGCGACAATACCATCTCCAACAAGGGTGCCTGCATATACCCAGTTAGGAATATACGTGTTGGAGCACCTGGACCTTCCTACAACAAACACTCCGGCTAAGAACACCTTGCTTTCAAAGGAGCATGCAAACAAGGAGGAAAAAGGCTACGAAGTTGGTGAAGGGTTTGGAGAGGAAGTCGTATGAGGAGCAGCTAAAGTCACTTGGTTTGTTCAGCCTGGAGGAAAATGAGGGTTACAGCTTCCTCACAAGGGGAGGAGAAGGGGTAGGGGCTGATCTCTTCTCTGTGACCAGTGACAGAACCTGAGAGAATGGCAGGAAGATGTGCCAGGGGAGGTTTAGGTTGGACATTAGGAAAAGGTTCTTCACCCAGAGGTTCTGGAGCACTGGAACAGGCTCCCCAGGGAAGTGTCACAGCCCCAAGCCTGACAGTGTTCAAGAAGAGACTGGCAACGTCCTCAGACACATGGTGTGAACTGTGGGGTTGTCCTGTGCAGGGACAGGAGTTGGACTGGATGATTCTTGTGGGTCCCTCACAACTCGCCGGGTTCTCGACCCGTGACACCTGCAGGCGAAAGGTTATCAAGAGTCTTTAGCATCAATCTTTGCCTAAAAGCACCGCCGTGCACCACGGGACACAAGCGCGTGACCGTCTGTACGGAGTTTAGAGCCAAAATCGCGGCCCTGCTGCCACCGCGGCCCCTGGGACAGGGATGGGGCCGCGCTGCCTTCGCCCGGCAGCGCCGCGGCAAACGGGCGGCGCCGACATCCAGACCTTCCGGTGTTGGTGAGGGGAGATGGAGCCGGCGCCGCCCGATATCCGCACTCCCGCGGGGCAGCCGGGCTTTGGGACCCAGCGCAGCTCCGGCCTCCACCGAGCCGGGAGGGTCCGCGCCGCTCCGCACACCTCCCCGGCCATCCCAGCTCACTTACATCTTCAGCTGCACGTTGATGTCCAGATCGCAGCTGTAAACATAGTAAAGCTTCTCGGTCTCGCCCATGGTTGCCGCCGGTCCGTGCCGAGCCTTCCGCCACAACACCCGGCGGGCATGAGCAGCGACCGCCCCCTCCCCTTGGGCCCCGCCGCCGCCTCGCTCCGAGCATGCGCCGCCGCCGCCATCTTGCTTAAAGGAGGATGGAGCGGAGACGCCGCCGTCTCCAGCTGTAATGGCCCTTCACTAAGATGGCCGCCAGCCTGAGTCAGAAGAGTGGGCGGAGCCAGATGGGGTTGCTGTCCGTACGGCACGCAAGATGGCGGCGCCCATGCGAGGGGCGGCGAGATGGCGGCTGCGCTAGCTCCGTGCCGTATGGCTGCGGGGGGGTGCAGAGGGCTGGGCTGCGCCGTAGCTGCCAGCAGAGTGATGCGCTTTTAGGTTTCAGGGTTCTAACTGGGAGAATCACAGAATGGTTAGGGTTGGAAGGGACATCTGGAGATCAGCTAGTCCAACCCAGTTGCTAAAGCGGGTTCACCCAGAGCAGATCACACAGGATCGTGTCCACGTGGGTTTTGAATGTCTCCAGAGAAGGAGACCCCACAACCTCTCTGGGCAGCCTGTTCCAGGCTCTGGCACCTTCAAAGTAAAGAAGTTTCTTCTCATATTCAGATGGAACTTCCTGTGCTTCAGTCTGTGCCCGTTGCCCCTCATCCTGTTGTTGGGCACCACTGAACAGAGTCTGGTCCATCCTTTTGACACCCACCCTGCAGATATTTATCAGCATTGATGAGATCTTCTCCAGACTGAACAGACTCGGATCTCTCAGCCTTACCTCCTGAAAAAGATGTTCTAGACCCCTCTTCATCTTCGTAGCCCTCCACTAGATTCCCTCCAGTAATTCCTCATCTTTCTTAAACTGGGAAGCCTGGAACTTGACCCTGAACTCCAGATGTGGCCTCACCAGGGCAGAGCAGAGGGGGAGGAACAACCTTCCTTGTCCTGCTGGTCACACTTCTCCTAATGCACCCCAGGTACTGTTGGCCTCTTGGCCACAAGGACACGTTGCTGACTCATGGTTACCCTGTTGTCCACTCCAGCTCTGTTTCCCAGCAGGAAGCTCAGCAGCACCAGGATTTCACAGCATCTCCTACAGCTGAGACTCTCTGCTCTGCAGAAAAGTTCTTCATCTCTAGAACCTTTCTGTGCCCTGGAAGGAGAGTACTGGTTCCACGCAGTCCTTGTGCCTCATGTTTCTCCAGGGGTAGTCACACACCGGTTGATTTTGGAGTTTGCGATTCTTCGTTTATGTTACTAATCCCTTTGCAGGAGGTCAAGCAGAAATGGCGATTGTCTTCTGCCACCCCGTGCAGCAAGCGCTGTGCAGGATGCAGACATCACAGGTTGATCACTGAATTCATTGTGCTGATTTTATCATGTGTCTCTCATGCTTAATTTGAGAATTTTTTTTCCTCATTTGTTAAGTTTTTCCTGAAGCCTCAGCAGTCAGCAGCAGCAGGCAATCAGTGATCATCACCTAACAGAAAACAAAACTGTAAAACGTGTGCAGAATGACTCTGTATCTGACACAGGCAACCAAAAATCACCCATAACTTGTAGATAATTAAATGATTTTAAAAAATCCTTAATGTTTTGAGGGTCAATAAGGATTGCAGGCACTTTTAAGGAAAAAAAATATACACATCATTCCTATCCTACACTTATGTGTCCATGTAGGCAAAGTAACTGGGGCTGACTAAAAAGGAGGTTCGTGTTTTAAGATCCATCAGAGCCACTGAACTTCTCAGAGCTGCTGAATGAAAGTGCAAAAAGTGCTGATTTGGTGTAGCTTACTGTACTTGCAGCAGCCCTAGTCCTAAGGGAGCATCAAGGTAGAGGTGCTCACTCCCAGCACACACTGCTTGTATTTAAAAATGTAATTGTCATTTGGAACCAGCGTGTTCTCCTCCATTTTCACAGCAAAAACTTTTAATGAGTGTATGTGGAAGAACATGCTTCCAGCTGGTCCTTTTCTCTTGCTAGTCAGCAGCAAGGGCGGAGGAGGCCGAAACAGGGGAGGAAAACTTCTTTAAAGAAAAAAGGATTATTTCATTTCAACACGATTTTTTTCCCCTCAGGTGCTGTGACCAGGAGTTGTTTTTTCCTTTTCCTCCAAAACAACTAGGAAATTGAAGGCAGCCATGACCCAGAACCATTTATCAGTAAAATTAAGCCTTTACTTTCTAACATTGACAAGCTGACATGTGT
This sequence comes from Patagioenas fasciata, assembly GCF_037038585.1. NCBI lineage: Eukaryota > Metazoa > Chordata > Aves > Columbiformes > Columbidae > Patagioenas > Patagioenas fasciata. The sequence goes on along the minus strand of NC_092560.1, from coordinate 80,263,992 downwards.
CATGAGTGCAAAACATAATGTAAACATAAATAAATTAACAAATTCCTTTGCACAGATAATATTAAAATAACTTATCTCTCCTCTTTTTTTTTTTTTTTAAAGCGATCTTTTATCTAGCTTTTTCTGGTTTGTCACTTTTTGATCACTATTACAGTTTCTACAGGCCTGACAACTGCCATTCATCTGTTGCTTACCTCACAATTTTTGATGGCTTCTGTTTGTTAGTTTGGTTCCAGCCCAGTTTTTTACATAAAATCTCTGCTTTCCATAACAAAGATAAACAAATGTATTGTTTTTCTTGGCTATGGAGGAAATGTAACACATCAAACTGCAAAAATTTAAAAGACAAATAAATCTCACAGTTATAAACCTCAGAAATATATATCTCTGTGTGTACAGAAACGACAAGTACATTCATATGTGTGTACCTGTTTTGGTATTATTTTGTCTCATGAAAAATTCAATCAGTTTTCAATTAGTAGAATTGATAGTATCAGTTGATTAATCTCACCATCGATTTCACCATTACAGAGACATTTTCAGATCATTATTCAAGTTTTGTTTATTTATCAGAAAAAAAGTTAAGGGAAAAAATTATGTAAAACTTCTGAAGCTGGCATTGAAAAAAAGTTTTGAAGTGTTGTATTTCCCAGCTTTCTGAGACTCCAGTGTGTCCAACTAAAAAAGTAAATTATGTCTGTGGCAGGCAAAAGAGAAGAAAAATGTTTAGGAAAGACTTTTTTTTACAATAAAATTCTGAAAGATGCAATTTCAGTCAAAAAAGTTGGTTTATAGTACTTTCTATTAATAACCTTACATGTATAAGTTCTCAAATACTGCCATAGAGGAAGCTAGGAGTATTTTTCACCTTTAAGGATCCAACGTACTTGGAGAATGAAATGGTGAACATATCATACATATCTGGGAATCATTACCTAAGCTGCTGACACGGGTCTTGCCGGAGGTGACAGATGTCTAAGTGGTTGCATCTGTAGAACGTGCCACGCTGCTACCACTGAGGTGGCTCACCAGAGCTGAGCAGGGACATCTGGTACGGAGCAGGTGCAGAGCTGGATAAGAGCATTATCCTATTTACTCTCCCGCCACTTCTGTCGATCCTTCAGGGCACTCGACATTCAAGGCATCATCTACACTGCTAAAAGCAGCCACAATAGACTGTTGCCCCTGAATCATAGAATAGTTTGGGTTGGAAGGGACCTTCGAAGGTCATCTAGTCCAACTCCCTCTCAATGAGGAGGGACATCTTCAACTAGATCAGAAGTAGTATGTGGGGCTCACATCTTCCCTATCTTGACTTGGCTGGTGCAGACTGGTCCTTCTGTGTCCCAGCCACAATAATATTTGGTCCGTTTCTTCTCTAAGCTTCAGTGATCACTTTTGTGGTCAAAAGACATGATAATTTCTCTGTGTTTTTTTGTCACAACTGGAGTGATGTGCTTCACTCGTAAGAGAGAAGCAGCAATATGTTTATTGATAAGAAAGTTTAGTAGTAAATATGACTGATTTAACAAAATTCAATGGCGAGATACACGGGATAATTTACTGTGTAGGTGACAGAGTCAGACAGGACTGTCAGGGAGATCCTCCCATTGAGTCACGAGGTTAAAAAGAGAACCACTTGCCCCCTAAACTTCCTAGAGAAGAGTCTAGGTGCAGCTGTATCCAGACTTGGTCAATGTTTTATGTCTAAAGAACTATATATGTGCAATCAATCCGTTATATCACTTGTCTAATATTACAAAGTTTCAGTGCAGTTTTTCCCAGCTTGCTCACCAAGTATCTGATGCCATAAGGATTCTCTCAGTCTCAAGGAATAACCTTGAGAGGTGTCCCTACCTAAGAGGAGATCCTGATGTGCAGCCTGCTGACATGCAGGAGAGCTCAAAGAGCTCTGTGCTGTCCCCTATTCATGGAGTGAGATGATTGACTTGGAGTCATATTTGCATACCAACCACGGGTGCCAGGTTCTTCCGACTTAGCTTGAGCCAGGCACAGACCAACACTGTAACCAGGTGGGCACATCACCATAAATTACACCTTGGCTATCGTGCTGTTATTTGTCTCCCTTGAATTCACCTTGAACCTTGAGCCGAATGCATCCATCAAGACCAGATGCGCCCATCATGACCACCACCGGTGGTTATCACTTGATCAGAGTGACAGGAGGAAACCAAGTTGGGAATGCAGGGGACCACACTGCTGGTTTTCTAGCTCAAAGAGCGTGATATAATGCAACATAGTGTGACATCTGGGGTGTGGCATGAAGACATGATGTGGTGGTTGCGTGTTTGTGGACTACTGAAGTACGGCAGGGTTATTCCAAGCACCAGGTGTCAAACAAGGGATCTCTGTTCTTACAGGTGCAGCACAGCTGTAAGCAAACTATCCTGGCAACTCTACTTGGGTTTCTTCTTTAAGGGGACTAATTAGTATATTCCAGAAGACAGTCCAGGAGTGAAGTACCACACACACTGTACAGGCAATTGCATATATGTGACAGCAGGAACAAGTTCTGAAAGTGAACCAGAGTGTCAAGGCTGCTCATGCTTCAGATGTGTTGTGAAGTGAACTCTGACATTCATTTTGCTGATGTTAAAAGACCATCTCTCTCTTCCCTTGCAAAACTGCGAGTGACTTGATGGACTGATATGCCTTTACGGTCACCAGTCTCCCCTGCTCGTGCCCCAGGACCCCATTTTGGGGGGATCTGTGCTCCAGCAACACCATAGGTATCAGTTTCCTGCTGCTGCCTGACCCAGCCGTCCACTCCACTGAGACAAAGCCCACTCTTGGGCTGATGTCCTGGCCTGGCATCAACCCGTCACCATGGGAGTGCTTGATGGCCAGGTCTGGGGTACCTTGACTGTCCCCCAGCCTACCCTGCTCCCTAGCTGAGGCACTGGGACACAACCTGGCTTTTTGCCACAGCGCTGCTCAACCACATGTTCATGTAGTGCCTAACATTTACCCAAGTGTTTGGTCTTGAATCTTCAATCTAACTCCACACAGGGAAGCATTTGCAAACTTTTCGATTAAATGTAGAAAAAAAAATATATATATATTTTTTTTTCATTAAGAGTATAAGAAGCTGGCTAACTAGACCTAGATTTAGTTAATCACCGTTATTTTGCCTTTCTTGTAATTGGAAAACTTACAGCAAGTGTGAGATTGACACTCTTCATTGCTTTGTTCATGCACTAAAATCTCTCCCATCCCTTCCCCATTTTTTAGTGTGACAGTTTGTCGGATCCTAGAAGCCTGATGAGATGAAGCATCAAGAAAACAGTGGGAGAAGTGGAGAGCTCTGCTGCTGGCATGATTCTCTTTGGAGGGAATGGAGCTATTTTTCTTGCTTTGAAGCAAAAATATCACTCACAGTCCATATTCGTTTGATAGCCACAGAGAAATATGTAAGCTCTCAATCCTACCAGGAAATATATACCATCTTCCAGAGGACAGCATTTCTTCATCATATACCATCTGTTTTCTGCTAGTGGGACTACCAAGATAAGCCAGAGGCCTGATCAGTTCAGATGTTCAGCCAGATCCTACATTCTTGGCAAAATCTTTCAGGAAAGTTGCTGAAGGTGGCTGTGTTTTCAGACTTAGTTTCCTCTTTTCTGAATGTGGACATCTGTCCACTAGAAACCACACTGAGATAACTAAAAACTATACATAACTATTAGCACATCTGTCAGATGGTAATGACTTTGAGTCACTAATGAACTGGAAAAAAACTGAATTGGCAACTGCCTTTTTCCCTCTAGTAATATTCTGAGAGAGACTTTACGTGGTGGATATTTCTGCTGTTCAGATACCACAATGACAGACAGGTCTTCAGGACCACAACAGAGAGGTAGTTAACACAGTGGCTAACTTATTTCTTTTAAAAATGAGTAGAAATGCTGTTTAAGAAAAGTATACAACTTTCCTCAAATATATGTTTTACATTTATTGATGCATGAAAAGGTCACAGATTCATATACAGTTGATACTGAATACTTTGAAGTATCTGTAGAATCACAGAATCGTAAAAGTAAGAGACCTTTAAAGCTCATCTACTCTAGCCCCCTGCCATGAGCAGAGAGATCTTCACTCAGATCAAGTTGCTCAGAGCCCCGTCCAGCCTGGGCTGGGATGTCTCCAGGGATGGGGCATCCACCACCTCTCTGGCCAACCTGGGCCAGTGTTCTATCACCCTCAGTGTAAAAAATTTCTTCATCATGTCTGGCCTGAATCTCCCCTCTTTTAGTTTAGAACCATTACACCTTTTCCTATCACAACAGGCCCTGCTAAAAAATTTGTACCCATCTTTCTTATAAGCCCTTTTGTGCAAAAGTAGTGAGGTATAAAACCCAACACGTTAGTTTGGAGTTAAATGAAAACCTACTAATGTAATTTGTGTCCAAAACCAGATCATTCTCACAAATCTAGCCTTGCTATAAAACTGTACCTGTAATGTGCTCACAAAACATTCAGATCTAGACCATACGGAACAGGGAGCAAATGTCCCAAGTCTATCAGAGAGTATTCAGCCAGCAGCATATAGCCCTGTAGGGAGCTGAGGCTCTCACAAGGGTAGCCCTGTGGTTGCTTACCCAGATAACAAAAAGCCATGCATAAAACACAATTTGAAAACTCAGAGCAGCAATAATTTAAGTGTATGGAATGAGATTTTACCTAAAAAGATTCACTTGCCAGCTGATTTTATATTTTTCCATGATTAACAGCTGTTAGATATAGACTAGAGTGCTTTGAGAAAGAATTCGTCTGGTCTTCTGCATTTCTACTGTACTTTGCTATTATAGGACTTGGCTCCTCAACACTACAGTAAAAGGTACAATGTTTTCTGTCTAGTGTGTGTCGGACCTTTTCTTAGTAAATGACACTGACGCTGAACAAACTTTCCAGGTGCTTGTTCCTCTGACCTTCTGTCCAGCATCATTCTTTGTGCTCAAAAAGACCGAGGACTTGCAGACATCTCTTCACATCTGCAGTCCCATCTTTTACTGTTACCAGCACCAGCTGTTTAGATCTGTCTCATTGTCTGCCTCTTTACAAGAAAAAAGGGTTTCAGCTCCACTAAGACCACAATAAGGTTGTCCCAAAACACTCCTGGTTAGGAACCACCTTCTTTTTTTTTTTTTTTTTGTCCTGTCCATAACAGTCTGCTTTCACTGAGACATATCCAGACTGGTGCTGCATTTCTGCTATTTTAAGGAGTCAAACCTTCACAGTGTCATCTTGCTTTTGGGACAGATGTCATACCAGTCAGCAAGCCCCTGCCTCAGTTGCCATTGACAGAGGTATGGTGGAGAAGATGGCCATTCTAGTTGGCCATACAACTCAGAGTGCTACAGAGAATAGGTAAACACTAGCGGGAGTTTTATTAAATGCATTTTTGGTAATATTGAAGGATTTGTTCCAATCCGTTAAAATGAGGTATAATTTTACCTTTTTGTGCTCAGTACCCTCAGGTTTCCTCACATCAGCTAAAGCACTGGGCTTCTTACAACATTTGATTTCTGTTTTAATGACAATAAAGTGGTAGACTTCCCTTTCATTATAGAGTCAACATCTGCAATAACCCTCTTTGGAGGAGTCCCTGAACTCATTCATCCCTATATTACTTGAACCAAACAAAGTTGCACTAGAGAAGAGTTTGACTCATTAACGTTAGTTTTCTAATGCTGTTTACTCAATAAGACATATAATTCCAAAAACAAGGAAGGAGAAGGAATAATAATAATAGGAACCATGAAATGTCAACGCAGCTTGTTCAGAAGGAAAAAAAAAAAAAAAAGCTAAAGCAAAACAAAAATACTAAGTCAGGTCATCAAATAGAGAAAATCAGTGTAACTTCAGTGAAATCAATTAAATGATATTGGATTACACCAGATGAAGATCTTGTATGTAATTTTCTTTTTTTTTTTTTTTCAGTTCCTCCTCCCCTTCCCCCCATCATAAAATTTGTTTAAAAAAAAATACCCAGTCTGCCAGATTTTGCAAGTTCAGTAGTCTGTTAACTGAGTAAGTAAAGATATAATGAAAGCAATAAGTGCTGAAACATCACACATGCAGTATATATCTCCAGCCAGTCCAATTTTATGCCTAAGGAGACTGGCAGAGTTCCTGCTGCGATTCAAATCTTATGTCAAATTTATAAACTTGTTTTCTCCATTCTCCTCTCCTATCCCTGTGCCCCATCAATCAGAGCTTCTACCTGTGCAAAAAGCTGATCCATCATTAAGGAGACAGGTTGCAGCCAAATGTAAATTTACACTTAAAAAAAAAAAAAAAGAAGGAATAATACTCATGCTGCAGGGCAGGGTCACTCTCTGACCCTAGGCAATCTGCCTCTCAGTCTGCAGAACACAGGGTAAAATAATGTGTCCACCGAACAAGCAGTAAACTTTTCTGCTCCTGCCTTTTTGAAGATTCTTGGAGTTGCTGCATCTGCCGGCTGACACTCTGTCTTTTAAAATATGAAAATCTCCATATGCATTGAGCTCAGTTTTCTACTTAGCATTTCAAGAGCCCTAAGGACCTTCAGGGGAAAAAAAATATTCTGAATTTTCAATTTTGATGACAATTTGCTTTCCCTACAGAATGTGCAGAAACACCTTGAAAAACTTGTCAGCTGCACTAAAGGAAATGTTCCTTGCCATGGGAATGAGGGCACATCACTTTCAACTAACTTAGGGAAAACAAGTTTGAGTCTTTTTAAGAGTGAGACATATTTTCACCTGCACCCCATGCTTCCCCAAAGTAGCTGAACATCTCTTTTAGGTTGTTCTGAATAAGAAGCATCAATAATAACAACTTTAAAATGAATAAAGAAAGAATTTAGTCCATCCGTCCGTCCGTCCGTCCATCCATCCATCCATCCATCCATCCATCCATCCATCCACTTACTGTGGGGTCCATTTTCATAGCATCTGAGTCCAAATAAAGCTTTGGGATATAAAAAATAGATTGATAATGTCTTTAAAATAACTTTGTTATGTTGGGATAAATAATTTTACCTTGTCTAGGAGATCCTCACCTTGCTTTGGAGCCCATGGAAAGCGACATTTAAGAGACATATAATCACACTTACCTTCAATAATTGTTTGCAATCCTGTTTTTCTCCAAAAATCTTTAAAGGAATATAGATGATGTAAGTGTATTAAATACTGCTTTTATAAGCTATATATTAGATGAGGTGAATCCTGCCCTTAAATTGAGATGTATGTATTTTCTCTGTGTCCACCAGATCACTAAAGGGCACATTGCAAGTGTTAGGTTTCTTACGGATCAGACACATACAAATTGTTCAGGGTGCACTGGGTTTTGGTGCTTCCATGCCACAGATGAGCAGTGCTCAGGTACAGAGAATATAAATTTCAATGTTTTCTTCTCCAACTGAAGCTAATGACAAAACCATAAATGAGCCTAAAGGGTTCAGGAACAAGTTGTACATGCTGACTGCTGAAAGAAACCCAAGGTTAGAGAATTTCTGATGAAATCACTGGATTTCAGTGTTCTGAATACTCAGTGTTCAGCCTTCATTAGCTCCTGACAGATGAACCACGAGCTGAGTTAGGAACAGGGGAGATAAGCCTTGATTTCTGGGCTTGTTTTCCAGCCATTAGCCAGCACTTATCTTCAATGTGAAACCCCTAGTTTTAGAAATTGGACTGATGGCAATTGTTTGTTTTGTTTTGCTTTTTTTAAATTTTTTTATTTCTTTTTACTACTACCAGTATCTCCGTGTTCTACATGAGCTAGACAGGACTGCATGAATTCTGACATCATTTAGTATTTCTGCTGCTAATCGTGGTTTAGCCTTGACACAGAAAAATCTGGTATTAAGCAAAGGAAGATGTTGCATAAACGCAGTAAATCCTGCCTCTTTTCCTTTCAGTGGACTCAGAAATTCACACCAGGGCAGTCAGTTAGAATATGCGATTCACAGTACAGACTTTTTAAATGTTTTGAAATGGAAGAGGTCATTACAAATGCCTTTGCTAGCCTTTTGTCCAGGGTGAGATGCAAATACAGTAGTGAGCGATAAAGAAAAACATGTAAATGAATATGGATGTTTGCATGAACTATATTTCTTTGCCGTTGTGGAGAAAATTCTGCTCTTAGTTACATTTAAGCATCTACTATTGATTTCAGTGTACTTACGAGTGTGCAGCTGAGGACAGGATAAATCCATCCATCTACCTATATTGACTAATCAAACCACATTTTTTATTATGGATCCTATTTCCATATAGAAGTGAAGCAGGCCTTGATCTCAAGGACAGGCTGTGCAGCACCATCGCTGCAGCCCCATGACATGATGTGGTAAATGCTTCACTCTGGTGGGTGCTCATGCTGGGTACAAAGGGACCGAAGACTCATGCCTCTCTGCAAAATGCTGAGGGACAGACAGACACCAGCATTTAGAAGTTTGTTATTTTCTTTAAAAAAAAAGATATTTCATAAACAGTCTAGGCTCAAAAAGCTTTTGAAAACTCATAATCAATTTTGTCATTTGTGCTTTTCTTTCTTACTTGTAGGAAAAAATTAATCACTTTTCTCCCACCCTCTGATAAGGCCGGGCTTTTGCACTCTATTAACCCCAGGGGCTAAAAGATAGACTGTTTTCTAACAGGTGAATTAGTGCTAGATAGCATTACCACAAATGCCAAGTCATTAAACATGTAATTGGATTTTTTTTTTTTTTTTGCTATCTTAACTTTTCTACATTATAAAGGATCTTTACAAATTAATGACAGAATATGAAGCTGCCCTAAGAGCTATTTGCCCATTAAAAATAGGCATGAAAAACTCCCATCACCATCACATGAAGAACTATCCCACCAATTTCCAATTACTTCTGCCACTGACAGTTCACTGGACTGTTAAGTTATATTCTGCACCACGCTGCTTAATGTGGCTAAGTCAGGCAGGTATTTGCGACTTTTCTTTTTTTCTTTCTTCTTCTTATTTCTCATTTTTTTCTTCCCTGATTGTGAAGCAATTAAGCTATGTCACTAATGAAAAAGCAGAATTTTAGTACTATAAAGGCACAGTTAATTTAAAGATGAATCCCTGGCAATAACTAAATAAATCCTCATAGCACCCTGGCCTGAAAATATTTCTGGAAGTTTATTCAGGACCTCAAATAAAAGCCTTTCCTATGTCACTCACAGATATTCTGAGGCAAGAAGCCTTAGGGAAAAAAGCTAAAGAACTTACATCTGTGTTGGATAATGACAATGATAATATTAGTGATAATGGTAATAAGAGGGAGAAGGATTCGCTGTGGATTTTTTTTTTCTTCCATTTGATGAAAACCTTAAATTGAAAATCTGAGGAAAAGATTGACAAATATGATCACTTATGTCAAGAACTGAAAACAAAAAAAGTCTAAGGTTTTAGAAGAGTGAGCAAAATACCACAAATTCAGAGTGCTTTGAAGCTCAGTGATGGGGAAATCTAAGTGGCAGTGTGTACTAGCTTTATTATTAGATGACAGAGCCTTTAAACAAAGTTGTTAATAGTATCACTGGAAAATGAATAAGGCAATGAAGCATCCTAAGTTCATGGATGCTCCTGAATTAGAGCTATGGGTGTGTTGTGTTCTGTGTTTCTTGTGCGGTTTTCCTTCTTACATAAACCTCCTTGAGCTGCTGGTGATGTGTCTAGTGACATGATTTAAGTGGCAATATTTATTTAATAAAAAGTAACCCATCTCAGCATAGACAAGGGTGAGATAACTAAGACTTAAATGAACTTTATCAAAACATTGGGTCAGATGTGGATCTTTCCTTCAGGTTGCTTACAGGATCCCTTTGAATTAGATCTGTGATATCATTCATAAGCTTTGGGGGAATTTTAACCTAGCCATTGCTGGTTTTAATTGAGAGACCATCAGTTGTTACTGAGAAAGAGAAAAGAGCTGGGTTTTCTAGAAGTTGTGTGGTGTTTGTGATTGAAGTGATGCAACTAAAAGAAAGATGAGTACAAAAGAATTGTAACGGGAAAGTGGAGGCACTAATGGCCACAAAAAGGCAAATCCAAAATAGAGTGGGTACAGAGAAGGACTATTAAAATGAACAGTCAAATGGAGAACATAGTTTCTGTAGAGAGATTAAAACAGACTGGGCTCTTAAATGAAACATGGAAAGTGTTACAATTTGTTATTACTATTTAATTAGAAACATGATGGAAATCCCTGGAAGGAGGAAAATTTAAACACTGAAAAATGCAGATAGATACAGCTGTCCTCTGGATGAAGGGCACTGGAGACATCCATGTGCCACTTTGAAGCATCCTCTTTGAACATCACTATGCGGACTGTTTCAAAAAGATGGACCCAATTTGCAATCAGTGTGTCTCTGCAACCACGAACCGCCCATGAATGAAACTCTCACCACTTGAAAGGGTGGGACATAGAGTTTCAAATTATTCCTGCTGAATGCCTCTCCCAGTGCACAAACAAGCCCTGGCCTCATAAGATAATGTGAAATATACTGTTTTGAAATTGAGTCCATCTTTTTGAAACACCCTGTATATTCTGAAGCATCTCCTTATTGCATGTAATCCACACATATATAATACTTCAGTGTGTCCTGGTAAGTGTCTTCTTTAGAAGTTTGAACTCCAATGAGTCTCTCAAGCAGATTAATGCTGGGATATTGCTGGATGTGGTGGTGTTTGTACTGAACACAGCAACTCATTCCATGTGGGCCAAAAAGCGAATTTACGGGCCTGATGCTTTTCACTGGAACTGCTACATCTGCTACCTGTTTCATTTGCCAGACTTTTCCTTTCTCCATCTTCAGCTCTCACTGAAGTCCACTTTGATATTTTCAAAATTTACCTTGGCTCTCTGATTCTCAGGATGTGGCTTGGCTTACCCAACTGAACAGAAAAAAATAACCAACACATTAATATGGTAAATTGCATTTTCTCCTCTCATTGCCTTTCCTTTCCTTACATCTTGTTCTGACTCCTTTGGTTTCTAAGATCTAAAGGCAGACGTTTCAGATCAGATATTCCTTCATTTTTTAGCCTTGAACTTGTTTACACTGGTGTGATTATAAGATGGAACATATTGCTAAACCAAGGGGACATGATTTAGCACTCCTTTTCAGTGTTTGTAATGTTTTACCAAGGCCAATAATTTCAAAGATGGAGTGAAGAATTACTGTTTTAAATGCTATGTTCGGTTCAAGCACCCCATTGCTGCCCAACAGGGCTATATACAAATAGTGTAATTTAATAATGAGCAGAAAAACTCCTACTTCAACCTGTAAATTAATAGTCGAAATTCATTCATGTGCAGAACTGGGCCAGTTCACATCTGGCATCACATCAGGGCTGATGTGAAGTTCAGGCGGGCCAGAGGCTTTGAGCTGGGTTTTTGAGCAAGACTGTTTTCACTCTGCAATGAGCAAGTGCAGTCATATGTTTCAATAAGGGACTTATCCATTTGCATGTGAAAATTTTACTGGTAATTTTACACCTTGAAAACAAATCAGGGTTTCACAGTTTGAAAGCAGAAACCAAACGGCTATAAACCGTCAGATTGACTGTGATCTCAGAACTGAATAGGTCTATTTGTTCTAACAAACAGTTAGGCCATTAAATTGCAAAGCCTTGCAGTGTTTGTCCAGGTAAATAAGGACACATCCAAATTGATTATCTGTTGTTCGAGGTAATGATACGTAATAAACTATTCACTCTGGGTAACATAACAGAAATGTGCTTTAGCGTGCAGGTGTGCAATATCTTCCAGTGTAAGAGCAGCATCTCCCCACTAGTTTAGCTTAAGTCCAGGACTCCATCACACCCTCTGGGCCCCCACCCATGCAGTCTAAACTAATATGTACATTTTCTTTTGCTCAGTAACCTTGTGTGATGTTGCTGCTTTTGCTGACAGGGATTCCTCAAAAATATGCATGTGGGTATGCCTGCAGCTTGCAGAAGAAGATTCCAGGGATGTTAAAGCTGATCCTTTCAGTGTCGTTATACTCATTTCAAAAGAGAATATCTGTCATCACAGACGTCAGATCCACTAGCTGCCCAGCAATAAATCTTGTGCTCATGTCAAAATGTCTCCGGCAGAATTTCTAGGATGAAACCTCACAGCTCAACATTAGGCAGAGATTTTTGATTTATGGTATAAGCAGCATGAGCAGTATTCTAACAGGAAAAGGGCTAATCTCTAAATTTTGTCAAATGGGAAGTAGGTAAATGATTCTTGCTTTTCTCAGGAACTTAACTGAGTTTTTAAAAGTGTCGTATATGAATTCCTCCCATGCACATGTTGTCAGTGTCTCCAGAGTCAGACTATGACTACGTGTAGATCTGTCTGGAAATCTCAAGTGTGGGAGAGAGGGAATGAGCAGCTGGGTCCAAGAACCAGGGACAGAAACATTTTCCAGCAGCAGCAGGACCTTCTTTATGGGAACCTGCTCCATCACTTGTGACAAACACCAAATTGAATGTTTGTGGGGACAAACTCTGGGAGGGTAATAACCCATGCTGCGGCAGTGTGAGAATGATAAATGTTTTATTGTCTTTATTTTTCTCACATCACTTGCCAGTTAGACTTACAAGGTGAAATTAGCCACCTTCCGAGTTGTCTTGCCAAAATTCTACCTGACTAAAATGTTAAGTGGGATGTCGTGCACAGGTAAAACACTTTAATTTAGACACCTAGGGATGTTTATGCCCAGGCTGATGTTTAAGCTGTCATTAGAGCTGGTGAAGAGCTTGTCAGTGGAGCTATTGGAGTAGTTCTAGTGTTGGGTGAGCAGCATCGTCCCTCGGCTCCACCGGCTGCACTGACAGGTCCCCCTGCATGTAAGGAAAGCCCAGTCATAAGGGACTCAACTCAGACTCCCTGATTTCAGGTGCTTTGAGCTGTTGTTAATATCCTCCAGCCCTGGGCTGCCAGACAGGGAGACGGCAGATCTCCTGCAGGATGTTTCATGCTTGGGACAGCTTGACCAATGCTGGGGGTTGAGAGCAAGGGACCGAATCATGGTCCAGGGACATCACCTAACCTACATCAGTGAGCTCCTTCTGTAATCAGGGGAGAAGACAGGTGCCTTAAGGAGCATTTTCATTTGATCTATCACAAATGCCTATTTTAGAATGATACAAGCTCTAATTTGTCTCCAATGATTATTTAAAGGTGACTGCCTATGATTTACACACCTAGCTTTTGGGCCCTTAAGGTAGAAAAGAATCACACAGATTTGCTGGAAAGGAGGAGGTCACCTCTACCCTCTTCATGGTGTAACTCTGCTGATATCAGGAGAGTAACACTGTGGGCACATTTAACCAATGTCCACTGAAACAGAAAGCAAGATAACTAATCAAACAAGAGAACCAGGCGTTATCTCTCAGTGATCATATAACAGATGGCAGACAATATGGAACGGGGAACACACAAAGAGAGATATTAATTTAAGACAGGCAGATAGATGGAGCAATACTTTCAACAGTAACAAATGGCTCAAATTGAAGGCGAATTCTCAAATGCATATTCAGAGACCTGTGGGTTCAACTCTTAATGAAAAAATCTTTTTCTTTGTTGTTTTGAAAAATATAAGGAAAAGAAGGATCACACAGTGACATTTATTTTCTATTTGTAAAGAAAGACAGGCACAGATACACTTTTATTGAGCCCTTTTTTCTCTGAAGTTCCTAAATATTGCAGTGGTTCTGGTGGAACTGAGACACGGTAAGTAAGAAGACATGAAGATTTTATTTTATTTTTTTAAAAAGGAAGAATAATAAATGGAAGAGTGTTTCTTCTTATTTCATTTCAGAAAATGGTAAGACTAGTTCATCTCTAAAAGATACAGAAATCTGAATCAGAAGATCCTGCAACAGGGACGCAAATATGTTTCTAACCACTAGATGGTACTTAAAGCACAGGGTTGAAATGAACTGCTTTACTGTGAGACGTATAGTAAAGGTACCTGTGTCAGAGGCTTAGCGAAGTCGAACTTGGTTTTATTTTCCCCATATCCAGAAAAAAGAAAAAAAAAAAAAGAAAAAGAAAAAAAAAGAAAAAAAAAGAAGAAAAAAAGACTAAATCTACTCAGTGCTTTTTGACTTCAAAAGAAAAATGGACATGGCAAAAAGATTCCTGATTAGATTGGTACAAAAAGATGATGTATTCTTTCTGGATGAATCAGGAGATATGAGGTTCTGTCACTCTTTAGAGATAGACCTGAAATACTAAGCTTAAATTTACAGCCTCTTGAATGAGCCACAGGACTGTTTACTCATAGAGTAGAATTGGGTGCAGTTCTTCTGTGTGATCAGTTACTTTATCACCTTGATCAGTTCTAAGATCCAATAACTCTTTCTTTTATTATGTCCTACTACAGTAGATCCTTTATCAACCTTATTTGAATTTAATCACACTTCTGGGGCAGGAATCCTCTCCCCATCTCTCTCTTTCACATGTGTGTAAATACATACCCGCACACCCATAAACACCTGTGTGTTACTTTTTTGACCTTTTGCAGTTTTTATATTTCCTGTGGGAAAGGCTGGAAGAGATTAGGGAGCAGAATCCAGAGGAAAGATGGCTCAATTGCAGCTGCTCCATTTTTCCAGCTCCAGTTCCCAGAAAGGACAGTCTATTTCCAAAGGTGACTAGGGGAGAGATTTCCATTTGTAGGAATGATATCACAGTCAATACTTGGAAGTTTGAAAAAGCACTTTGGCTACAGATTTCAGACTTTCAGTCCGACTTTGAATCCTCATGAGTCAAAACTGTTATTCACCTCATGCTGGGTCACTTCTCCGAATTCATCCCAGGCTCAACTGTTTAATCTGGTGCTTTGTTTTGGGCTCACTTCCCACATAAACTTTTACAGTAAGGAGTGGCACTGAAGAGCCCAGGGAGATTTCCCAGGAAATGCTGAATAACAAATATCTCCCGGTAGTTCCTCCCATTCAACACACTGCTGAGCAACTGGGAGCATTTCTTCCTGACCTCTTCTGCCAACCAAGTGTCCCCAGAGGTATGCGGATCAATACTGTTGCTTAATGTGCATAAAAAGGTTAGTCTGATTATTATTCCTTAAAAAAAAATGCCACTAGATCTTTTCTAAAAGTATCTCAAATGATTTGTCTCTGAGGTATTCTGTGCCATTGAGCTCTAAAACCTCCAAATGTTTCTTTGGTGTCTCTGATTATGCAACAACAACAACAACAAAAAAGGATCAAAGGATCTTGCTATGTCTTTATGCAAACAACCATGAATTATATTAAGGTTGGAAAGGTGCATCTAAAATGTTATGAAGTGATAGATCACCCAGAGAGTTAACAGAAAGTGACTTTGTTACCAAGACTTAACTGTTCTTTAAAAACTGTGTCTCTGGCTGCTTCTTCTTATTTCTTTGCTTGTCTGTGACAAGACCAGTAGTTTTGGGCCTGACCCGAAGCTCTTTGAGCACAGGACAAGTTCTCCCTCAGAAAAAAACCCATTTATTAGATTCATGCAGCGCACGTGAGCAGGAACTGTTTTTTTTCACAAAAGCAAAGTTTTATGGATGACTGTAGCATTGGTCTCATCACTGAGATTTGCTCTTGCTTTAGGGCTTTGCACCAAAGGACTTGGATTTGGTAATGAATCATGTGCAAAACCTTTGAATCTGATGTTTACTATGCGGTTCCTGAGTTTGACCAGCTGCTGGCTGGGAGGCGCTTATCTTCTAGAATCGAGATTGTTCAGAGTTAACCTGGGCAGTTGTTGTTTTGCAATGTGGTGTTTTATAAAGATGCGTTACAGCATCTTCAGAAATCACACACTCGTTGTACCTATTGACCAGTTGTGTCCTATGACAGCAAGAAGGTTAAGGTTTAGGACCTGATGTAAGCGTGCCTGAAAACACTTTTATCTTTCTTCTAGTTGCTAACTTCTATTTCATTAGTTCTAACTTGCCTCTGAGTCCTTGAAATCCTTTCCAAAATTCTCCTGAACTTTATTGCCCTTAGCTCAGCCATGAAATGATTTGCCATTTCTTCTTCTCAGCCCAAATCCTATCTGTTCCTGTCTGTCTCTTGCTCCATCTGTCTGTCTGATCTGCTGCTTCACAGTCTGGAAGGGAATACCTTTTGGTTTGTTTCATATATATCTTGTAAGCACTGCAGAGCCTTATTTGAAGGGGCCAAACTCATCTGTGGTGGTGAAACTTCAATGATTTCAAGGTGGTTATGCACAGGATGAATTTGATCTTTGCTTGGGACCACTCCAGATACAAAATGTGTATCTGTACATGTGAACAACCAGAGATGGGGAAGAGAATCAAATGTAAAGCTTTGCAGAGATTGTTCTAGGACAGTAGTAATTCATACACTCATTGCTGTGCTGCACAGAATACGCTAAAGGAGAGGAAGAAAAATGAAGGAACATGCAATTCTGCCCACTTCAGCAGTTAAGCTTTTGTTAGTATACTCTTAAGCAATTACAAAGCTGCCAGGACTGTATTTAATTTAACATATAAATACCTGTACAAAAATAAAACCACATCAACACTTACATCATGCCTACAAAGTGTTATTGTTCAGTTTATTTTTTACAGATGGACATTTTGTCAGGGAGAAACTTGCCAAGTGCTGTGAGAGGGAGAGGGAGAAGGATAGAGAAAGAGGTGGAGGGATGTAGTGAAAAGAAATGTTGATGCTACAGGAGAAATGGCAGCTCTTGTATTTCAGAGAGGCAAACACACTACAGTGCACAAGTGATAAGAAGTGTGACTTGAGTTCCCTACTTAAAGCTTCACTGAAATTGCCCAGTACTTACAGAAAAACAGATGAGAGAATAATTAGTGATGGTGCACATCATTCATCATCCATGGTCTTGAACTTCCTGTAGCTGATTTGAATGACCATACGATTTTTAGTAGTAGACTAAATATTTGCAAGAGAAAGGTGGGGGAAACAGGCCTGAGTGAGAAAGAAAAAGTCTCATTTGCCTAGGATACTGAATCTTTAATCCTCGAAAGACAAAAAGCATGGCTGCAGAGGTTCAGGTGAGGGGAAATAGAACCAACCAGCACATATGGCTCTGCTGCTCTTTCTGAGACAAGTTTTGCACACCAAGAAGCACTAGACTGCACAGGCAGACCCAGGAAGCTCTGGGGCTGCTTTTACTCCCAATGGATGGAGTGTTCAGTTTTCCACGATTTCGAGAGCACACTAAGGCTTTTCCTGCTGGCCAGGCATGTTCCTGAAGGGACACATCCTCCTGGGGTCTTGTGGGCTGCTGAATCCTACCTAGTGGAAAAGCTGGCACCAGGTTTAATCCTAGGCCTTTCTGGCACTAGTGAGACTAGTTAAAAACTTATCTATAGTCAATGTTTTAAGCTGCAACTAACGTCAGGCAGGATAACTCAAAGGCAAACTGATACAGTATGTCGTTTCTTTCTTCTTGGTTAAATTCTCTCAGAAATAGGAATATGTCCACACTGAGCAATATTTTCTGAAATGTAAGTGTGCTACATAGAGGCAGCCAAGTCATGTTTCCTCCTCAGCAAAGTAATGTACCTGTCCACTCTGCAAAATTATGTTTTTGATGGCACTCAAATCCGTAAGGTGCTGTCTGGAAATCCCGTGTCCTGCCTGCCTCAGCATCTGCTCAACTGTGACGCTGTTGTGGTGGTTTTGTTCTGCCCTAGGAGGGGGACCAAGTCCATCACTAAAACTCATTGTTCACATCCTCCAGAGCTGCACCTGCAGGTGCCGCGAACCTGTGATGATTCCCAGGCTTAGTCCTTAGCTTCAGCAAGGAAGATATTTTGGTCCAAATGCTGGAATCTGGTTGCTATTACAAAGGAAGATAATTACCTCAAATGAATATGGCCTTTATGTGAGGCTTTCTCATCACTTTACATGTGCTTTGTGTCCCTTCAGGACCTACAAGATTGTGAATCTACAAAGAGAGGGGTTTTTGTTTTAAAGCAGGGGAAAAGGTCTGCATTGTTACCTGCAGACGTGCCTTTCTCAGTCCGCAGAATGGGAAATAAAAAGAGTGGTTAAGACTAAATAACAGCTGGGCTTTTATTTCTCTCCCTGAAAGCTGTGGCTATAGTTTTCAGTAAGGCTAAAAGAATTAAGTATCCTTTTCTTTTTCAAGTGAAAAGTCCAAATCTCTGGCCTAAGCCTCAAATGTAAATGTTTTGCTTGCTATATTTTAGCCTTGGAACTGATCATGTGTTGGCTTTATCCGTGCTCCTTTATTAGCTGAACCATCCCATATTATTCTTTATCCTGGTAACAGGCTCTACAATAATTTTACAAAGAGAAAATCTCAGGAACATCCATAAGCTCTTGCACAGAAGCACTGATGAGGAAACAACCAGGCATTGGGTGCACTTTTCTGTATTTTCCTCAGACTATCTCAGGTGGTGCCTGCAAAATGAAAATGCTTCACTGATTAGTACTTGTGAATGGTAGGTGAAAGAAGCTCTCATTTCAGGTACAAATCCAACCTCTTCCCCTGTGGTTTGAGGGAGAGGATTATTTCCCTTTGCCGTGCACTTTTCGTACCTCCACCCACCCCCCATCTTCAGGATCTGTATCCGAACCCTCCATCTGAACCAAAAAGCTATATCTGTCCCTTAGTAAAACATCTTTTATTTGCCAACTTGTTTTTCCCACAGACTCCCGCTCCCTTTTGTGTTTGCGCTAATGTTCCAAATGTCTACACTGCGTAGCCGATGATTATTTGTGAGACAGAGTGAGTTAATGCAGATTTGCAAGCTGTTCCCATTTGTTAAATGTCAGAAAAACACATGCAAGTCACTGGCTTTAGCACTTAGCTGCCAGCTGGCTCTTCTGAAAGGAGGGGACAAATGACAGTCTATCAAACAGCATGCTTTCAAAGAAAGAGGAGACCTGTTCCAGAACTGCAGCTTCAGAGCCTCTTTTAACAACATAAGCAAAACTAGGAGCCAACCTCATTTTTCCCCCCTGGCTGTAATGAACACATAGCTTAGCTACAGCGTTCTCCCACCCCCAGTAAAAACAAACTGGAATTACAAAGCTTATGAAGAAAACAAGTGTCTTTTTGTTGCTGTTGTTCTTTCTCTCTTTTTTTTTTTTCATTTTTTATTTCAATTTTTAAAAAAAAATCTTTTTGGCTCAAAAGTAAGACCAAAAATGTCAAAAGGGAAAGGACTGGGGTTCTGAAATCAGGCTCAAATCTCAGAAGAAGATTGCTGGAAATTGTGCCAAATGGAAGTGTTTATCCATGGGTAAGTGCCCAGTGTAGATTAACATATTTTAATTATGGTCTCCGGGTTTGCTGCACTCCCTGAAGAATACACGGTTTAGGCCTCACTTGTAAGCCAAAGTTGTCAAGGGGGGGATTTTTTATTTTCGGTCCTGCATGCCGATGGGGAGCTCTGTCCTCACAGTGCCCAGAGAGCTGGGACGTACCTCTCTCCTCGAGCAGATGCTGCAGGACTTGTGCTGGTGACGGTTTCTTTATGCCACCCGACATGCTCCAACCCTGACCTGGAGGCCACTGCTCCTTTGCCACGGCTGCCAGCGTGGAGGTCCGGGTGTAGCTCTGCTTTCCCGGGTGATGTCCACCAGGACCTCCAACATCACCCGCTCATTAGGATGTCTCTGAACAGCTGTCATGTGGTGCTGACTTTTTGTCACGGCTGACAGCGGTGAGATTAAAGCAGGTAGCCGGAGGCTGAAAAACTCTGTGTTTTGTTACAAAGCCCTGAGTCATCTAGTCCCCTGTTATAAATATTAGGTGTCAGATTTGGATTCACACTGAGTCACTCGTAGCCTTGGGTAGATCCCATTGCACAAATGGTCCAATTTATTGCAGCAGGACTATTTGTATACACAATTGCCGTCATCGTCAAGATGTCAAAATCTGGTCCCGTATGTTTAATGCTTCATAATTAACAAGCTGTATTGCTCTAATGAACATCTTCCAATTATACAGTAAGATTTTGAAATAAGTATTCAGTTCCCAAAGTTTTCTCTCATTTGTACTCAGTATCAGTTAGGACAGGGCTTTGGGAAAGAGTGCTGTGGCAGGCAAGAAACATCTTTTCTGCCTGCCTTTATCTTTGTCTAAGCTGAACATCCAGGCTTCTTCTTATAGATGAAAGAAGAAACTATGAAAAAAGTAATTCATGCTGCAGAGCTTAAAGACGAGGGAGTCCCTTCTGCTTACCTGGGCCACTGGAGGGAGCCCGGGTGGCTCCAGGTGGCTCTAGGTTCCGTGCTACACAATGAAACAGAAAAGACACGGTGAAATTAAACCTTTTCTAATTGCAAACACTGCCTGCAAAGCTCATTGCTCTGCAGCTCACGATGTATCTCAGGAGCAGTCGTAAAGAAGGACTTCGGTGCCAAAATTATTCTCAAACTGTCATCCAAACCACATGCCTTTCAACTGCTTAATCCATGAGAATCATAAACTCTCTGGGTGTCCATGCTTTTGCCCTGGAATCATACCCTTGGCACCCTTAAATTTGAGTAGTGGTTCAGTTAATTCCTGCCTAAATCCCAGTGAGGTACAGGGATTATGCTAAATTAAGCCTCTGAAAATGAGAGGTAAAACTTGAACCATCCCTGACATATTCAAGTCCAGCACGAGGCCTTGCTTCAATCAAGGTTCCTTTCACAGATAAAACTGGTCTAGCTGTTTAACCAAAAAGTGAGATATCCCTGGTTCCAGGCTGTCCTCATTCAGATGGATATGAAATAAGAGACTGCAATGGCTCTAAACCTCTCACTATCGTCTCAAATTCCGGAGTTTGAGACTGTCTGGGGAAAAGGACTATTAAAGTTATTGTTCTGCAGCTGGAGGTATCTAAGCCCATTTTGAATTTTGAGTGCTTAGGGTCTTCAGAGCGATGTCCACAGAGGCATTCAGAGATATTTAGGTACCCAACTGCTATTTGTCTGAGTGCCTTCATCAAGGGAGACTTCAGTCATCTTGGATGTAAAGAGCATCCATAAATAAAAGCACCAAGCAATATCAGCCTGTAGAGAGAGAAGACAGTAATTACCAGAAAATTTCTTCCACATTGGATTCTTGTTATATTTCCTTTTGCACAATAAACTGTTCCATGAAATTGTGCTTGAGATCATCCAACTGAAAAGAAAGGCTCCCCTGTCCATCTGCCTGGCAGGCCTGTCCAAAGGTACCTCCTTTTCTCGTTCCCTTCCTCGGATCTGGCTGGTGAAGCCTATCAAATGGAATGTTACGACATAGTAACCTCTTCCAACCTTAAAAGTCTGACTCCAAATACTGAGATCACTGAATTTGTTGCAGTTTAGCATATGACGCTCCCGCATTTTTTAGCGACTCGAGAATGTTTCTAGGGAATCACTATGGATCAATATCCCAGGTCCAACCAGTAGAGAGACTGAACATGTATTCCCAGTAGGCATACACACACAAACACACATATACAGCATATATATTTATATATAGATGTATTCAGATCTGCACAGATCACAGACTTACAGAGCACTTGCACAAACATAACCAGCACCAGCAGCCTCATTGTGTCCCCTTCTGGCTGATTGGAACGTGAGTCTGTCAGTGCAAAATGTACAGATATGTATAACATATGGATCCCCCAGTAGCTGTTCTCAGACAGTCTGCCCTATAGCTTCCCATTGATCCCGATCTCTCCCATGTTGCTGGAAACTGGATATAAGAGGTCCTGAGGAAAAAACCACACTCCTGGGGTGGTACGGAGGTACAAAACCCATGCACACACCATCACACAAACACACACACACACACAGAATGGATCCAGACAAGAGCACTGACAAGCTCTGTTTACACACAGCTGGCCATTTCATTCTCTCTTTCCCCTCAGTTTTCCCATGTTCAGTTCTCCCACCCCACCTTGATGCTTCCCTTTACCACCTTTGTTTTCCTCCCCTAACGATCCCATAGTAAGTCCCATTCAATCCCAGAATGTTTTTCCTGTGCACCCCATATTGAGTCCCTGGGTGGTGACCCTTCTCTGTCCCTAAGGTGCTCCAGAGAGCATCATGGTGGAGTGATGCTCTCCTGGAGCAGCCCTGGAGGGGACCACGGCAGGGACACATTTCTTCCCTCAGGTTATTTGAGTCATCCCATTCATGTTGTTATGCTCTGTGCTCCTCTGTTTGTGTGAAGATGGGCCTATTATCTCACAGCCTGGCAAATACCTGCTTTCCGTGAGATTTTTTTGTTGCCTGAGTAGATCTTTCTCTGTCTCCGACTTGTATAAGCTCTGTCATACTCATTACATGAAGAGCACTGGGGTGAGTTATCCCTTTCTCTTCATTTTCTTGAAGAATGTCAGGCTCAGACTTAAGCAGTAAAAGCCAGTAACAGCAGAGATGTGATTCATGTCGGAAGAATGTGAGATGAGACTGGTCTAGTAAATAGAGTAGGGAGTATCTGGAAAGACTCTGGGAGTTGGTCATCAGTTCATGGACTTTTAACCATGTGAAAGTCAGCATCCCCACTTGGTGAAAGGTGATATCAGTGCTATATTTCTCTTGGGGCATCACAGCCTCCAAGTAATGCTTGCAAAATAGTTCAACAGTTAAGAGTGTCAGACACGCACAATGGGATCTAATTTTTAAGTGCATACAAGACTCAGATTTTCAAGGATGCTTAGGTTAAAGATCAGCAGATGTGAAGGAAGATTTTAAAAAGTTTTTATGTATTTCTTTCCCATAACTTCAGCAGGAGATAAGCATGTTTTCTTAACTACAGTTACCACTTATTAGTATCTGTAAGTATCTAGATGTCTCTGAAAACTTCCCTGAGAACTTCTAGGTAGAAAGTTCTTCATTTAATAAGCGTTACAAATAAAAAAAAATCTACCAGAATGTTTAGGCATTATACTGTTGGTATCATAACTCAATGGTTACCCTTTTTCCTCGGGAATGATGTGTCACATAATTATTGGACGAGATGGATTTTTAGAAATTAACAAGGACACACTAAACATGATGTAAGTCTTGACAAGAGACAAAAGCAAAAGCTATACTTTGATTTTACAATCATCCTGAACCCTGTTTAATCAGCACGGCAGATACACTTTAAAAGTGTACAGTGGTAAAGCAGGGTTTACAAATGGTGCATTATTTTCTTATTTTACTACAATGGTTACAGGGTGAATTGAGGAAGGTCATCCTGGGTGTTGTGGAGCACTGTACATTGAGCCAGCTCTGAACGAGGAGGCTGCAGGACCTCAGTTTACCAGCACCAAGCTGGGATGACCAGTCTGCCCCCACAGCCAGAACTAGCATCTCTTCCGTCAGCAATGCTGCAGTGCGGGCACTCAGCTATTTTGGAGCCAATTTAAATCTCTGTCTCACACTGATGTCTTATGCAGAGCAGTTTTGCGCTTAGAGGCTGATCTGGAGCCCACAGAAATGGATAGGATGCTTTTGACTGCTTCAGCTAAATCATGAAATTCCCCCGTCTCACTGCCCTTTCCTAAAACAGAGAAAACAACCTTTTCTTAACATGATACCTGTCTTGCTCAACACAATAGATCCCCCTAATCATGCAGGGAAGAAGAGAGGGGAGGGAAGGGCAGATGGTATCATCCTAACACAAATAATTAATAAACAGATTAATCCCTGCGTCATGACAAGAGTTTGATTAGGTGCAGAACTAGGGAAAAACACTGCTGCATTCACTGGGACAAAGTCAGAGAGGGACGTGATATAAAGTGCTCCCAAGCTTTTTTTTTGTTTATTTTTAATGCTTTTTTTTCCCTTTTTTTCTAGTTTACATTTATGTAATACCGAGGGCAGAATAATATGGGAGGGCAAAGGTGGAAAATTATAGTGCTGAAAACCAGCTTCTGTGTTTAAAAGATTTTTGTCAACATCTCACGAGCAGAGTGACCAAATGCTCACATTGTAGGGGTCTTGTTTCCGTGATCTGCATCCATATGTCACACACTTAATCAGAGAGGCACAGTCGTGGACTAAAGCAGGCAGATCTGAAATGTCACTGTTCAGGTAGGAGGAAAGCCCTCTTCGCCCTGACTTCTTTAGCTGAAATGCTGAGCACTTGCACTCCTATTGCTACTTCTTGGTTGGACTGTTTCCATTTCCGCAGTGTCCTCATGCCTGTCATTGCCTGGACCTGGTTCAGTAAACACATTAGCCACATCTGAGAGTACAAATATTTCTTCAGAGGCTTAAATGTCTGTTTGAACATGTGATTGCAGTAACTGCACGTGCAGTCAGAGCCAGCCCTGTGTACAGCATCTGTGCTGGCATGTCCAGATTTAGCAAGATCACGCACAGGAGGAAGAGCTACGCTGGTGTAAAATAGTAATGGTTCTGTAAATACCATCAGGGGCTGGATGGGATTGCTGGTCTCTTGAAAACGCTCCACACATAGGATGCACATCATCGTCCAGCACGTGGCTGCGCTTCTCCTGAGCCCAGCTTTCCTCCTGCTTGCTTGTGACTGCATGCTGGGGGTGTCATCTCTTGTCCCGTTGCAGCAGCACCATGCAGCAAAAGGCCTGTGGTGGCATTTTTTTGCATATAGCAACCCAAAAGTCAGTGTGGAAAACCTCCATAATGCCATTCTGCTGATGTTGACCCTCAGATGAGATATCAGGTTATTCCAAAGAAGCAAGTGTTGTTCAGAGGATTTCCCGTTAGCAAACACTGATATGAGTGGAAACTCAGCTGCACTCCTCAAAAAGTGGGTTTCTTCTAGTGCAACTGCTGCTACCCAATACACACTTTCACAAAAACGAATTGAGCAGAATTAGTATTTAATATGTGAGGAATGATTTATAATGTTCTTTCCAGAAAAGTTTTCAGCAAGTCTGAATTCTCTATTAAAAGCTGCTTGCTTCATTACAGAGCTACCAAAATAGGCAAAGAAAATATTCCTTGCTTATCCCAAGACTCCTTAACTCCTGACAATTTTAATAAATCAAGGAACATTTGTAAGTACTAAATGTTAAATGTGTATTCACAGTTAATTTTTAATCAACTAACAACGGTGATGTGTTAATTGAATGCCATTAAGAAACCATAACTTGATGCATTAGCTATTTTCCTATGCAGAGGAACTTTTCCCAAGGCTTTCAGTTGTTGCCCAGGCTCTTTTTGAGAAGTATTTTAAATGTTGTTAGACCTGGACTGTTCAAACCCTAAAACTGAGCCAAGTTCACAGGGTTCACTGAGGTTTGTAGTTTTATGAACCTGAGCTGAATTTTAAACAAGCCTGGGCCAAGTTTCAAGTTATCTTGTGCCTTAAGGTATGACTTACAACCTACAAAGGCTCAACATGTAGACACCTGACTTCAATACGAATTGCTTAATTTTTGGGATGTCAGCCAAAAGATCAAAGAGGAACTAGCTCAGAAGGGTGACATTCACCTGCTTCTGAGATCTGTGAAACCTGCTATTTTTGCATCCACCTTCTCAGCTGGCTCCTCAATGGTTTGTTGTCTGCAGAGCTATGCTGCTTTTATTCCAGGTGAGGTCTTGCGCTAAGGCCTTGACCACACATCTCTGTGGCTATAGTGCAACTAGTTGAAGAAGTTGCTGTTCCCTGTCCAACCCCATCTATTCACTGTTGCCCTTGCTGGCCTGCTGGATGGACTATTTGTGTTGTCTCTTCCACTCTCTATTTAGTGAAAATGAACTAGGTTGGTTTAACTGGTCTAACTAGGAAGTCTTTGCTAATCTGGATGAAAGTGAGTGATAATAAGCAACATTCACATGAGTAGCTAGGCGAGCAAGTCTCATGGGATGACAGCCCCTAGTAGAGCAACTGGAAATGGACTGAGGTTACTCCTTTGACCAGGAGACCAAAATACAGATAAAAAAGAAGACAGTGAAACCTCCATATTCCCCTCCGTGCATAGTCTTTGCATGGGTGCTTTACATATTTCACCAGGGTCTGAAATAAGTCTGATCAGAAATGCAAGGAGGAAAAGGGGAGGAGAGATGTGAGACAAAACCAGACGAATTATAAATATCTCTATTTTTAGATACTCAGATGAAATTTGCTATAGGGGTTTTTAGTGATGGTAATCAGGAGAAGAATGAAGGGCATCAGTAAAGATGATTGAAACCTATCCAACAAAAATAATCTACTGCAGTTGGCTCATTTTCTTTCTGATGTTGTGCTCAATGAAATGAATTTAAACTGTTTATTTTACAATTAACATGCAATGTGCATTTCCGAAGTAATTTATGAGAAACAATTTTCTTTTTATGTGGGGCTGCAGCAGACAGAGAGCAGAGCTTCAGTTCACAATGCCAAGGTGAAATTCCAGGGAGGGGAAGGTGCTTTCTCCTATATGAAATTTGCCACTTTCTGTAAAAGTTGCATGCTTTTTCATGGGTCTTTGCCACAAAAGCCTCAGGGTACCAGGAAGGAAAGCCGGAGGAGGAGGGATACTGGGTTCATGGGCACCTGATTCTTGCAGTGTTGCAGGTAGCATCACTTGGTCCATGAAAGTCAGAGGGCAATCAAGGCAGACAATTTTTATTGCATTAACAACAGGTTGAAACAGATATCTAGGAATCAGTGTGCCTCATCATAGACCAGAGCCTCGCAGAGCTGAATTCCTGAGGATTTCTGTCCTTTAAAATCAGATCACTTCTCTTGTCCCCCAGCCACAAGGCACTGGTCTCTGCAACACTGGAAGAGGGAGAGGTAACACTGTCCTTTCTCACAGTCTCACCTGTAAAACCCTTTCTGCATGCTGCATTAATAACCATTATCCATTCACATTCTCCAAAATGCTGTCAACAGCATGGATGAACTGATGATCTGGGCATTATCCTGAGATTTCGGAGTCTGAGGTTTGGTTCCTTGATTTGTTGTGTAATTCCTTTGCGACCATGTTGTCTCCTAAGGGAAATATGCTGGCTTGTAAAAGCATATTGAGACTTGAAGAAAAAGTCTTAACAAGTGTCAGCGGGAGGCAAATACAAATAGGGAAAAAAGTGCACATTTACAGTGGGGAAGGGGATTAACTTTCAGAAAAAAGTACTATGACGAGGGGAATTCTTTTCCTTTTGATATCTTCCATTCAGGACTGAAAAGTAAATACAGACAAATATTGATTATATTTGAGCGAAACCAAGTTACTGGGTTTCATACAGTTATAATTATGTGACAGTGAATAGCTGATAATATCCAAGTGTTTAGACTGTGGAGCTAATACTCTTTTCCTTGGCCTTATGTTCTCTGAGCCAATAACATGGAAGAATTTTTGAAGGATCATGGCCAGTTCATGACTCAACAGTTAAATCAAGCAAATATGCCTCCATAGGAAATACCAAGTATGGAACTCATCTCACCTCACTTAAGTTTATTAGAAGTAAGAAATCTAGTAATTAGTTACCATGGTTTTTGCTAAAGCTGATGGCAAATGTTGGAACATGCCATGGATGTTTCAGCCTGCCAATAGTGGACAAGAGTTAGATAGACCATTTGGTCATGCTGTCTCTATCCATGGGTCTGATGATGGTCTTTTAAGTGGGTGAAGTTGAATGAGATTAATTCCATCCTGTACACTCCTAGCTCAGATATTTAGCAGCTGTACTGTTATCTTCACTCTTCTTGTCTCATGACACCTCTCCTTATATTTATCACTGTTGTAAGACAGTCCTACATTTCATATCCACCCCGAAATGACTTTCACTTCACCAAAAGCAAGACTGAGCCTGCGGATTAATTGCCTTCTGAAGATGTTTACCTCTTTCTATTATCTGTGATGGAGCCTAGGTGTATAACTCAAACTTAAATTATTTCCTGTCCTGACCAGTAGGTGCAGTGTTGTTAGCAATTGATAAAAACCTGATGTGTTTCATCGTAGCTGTTCTTGAATTTTAAGAGATGATTTTGCAAGGAAATCTAAGATTCACCCAGATGAGTGGAAACAAGCATTTAATGAAAAGAGGAGGGAGAGGATCATCTCATGTAACCTGTCATCACCTGTGCTACCTCATCCAGCTCTGGGGTCCCCAGCACAGGACACACATGGACCTGTTGAAGAGGGGACAGAGGATACACAGGAATGATCTGAGGCTGGAACAGCTCTGCTGGGAGGACAGGCTGAGAGAGTTGGGGATGATCGGTCTGGAGAAGAGAAGCTCCGGGGAGACCTTACTGTGACCTTTCAGTACTTAAAAGGGGCCAATAAGAAAGATGGGGACAGACTTTCGAGCAGAGCCTGTTGTGACAAGACAAGAAGTATTGGTTTTAAACTAAAAAGGGGAGATTCAGACTAGATATAAGAAAGACATTTTTTACACTGAGGGTGGTGAAACACTGTCCCAGGTTTCCCAGAGAGGTGGTGGATGCCCCATCCCTGGAGACATCCCAGGCCAGGCTGGATGGGGCTCTGAGCAACCTGGTCTGGGTGAAGATGTCCCTTCTCATTGCAGGGAGGTTGGACTAGATGACCTTAAAAGGTGACTTCCAGCCCATTTTATGATTCTATGTAACTTCAGGTGTCAAAAAGTTATAACATTATGTCTGAGGCTAGACATGCTAGGCTGACACTTCTAGAATTAACATCACCAGCTTCAGATGCCTGTCTCAAGATGAGGTCAGTCACTGTGCAAATTAGACTGAATTCATTGGCTTCAAACACCTTTATACTGATCTGCACCAGATAAGGAGAGGCATTGTTTTATTTGGTTGATCAAAAAATTTGGAATTAGGGACCAAATTCAAGTTCTATTTTTTTAGCCAGCATGCTTAACACGAAGCAATTCTACTTTGTGTACTTTGGCAAGGGGTAAAATTGACAGCTCTAGAGGGTGATTCAACCTCCAAAAATATCAGGGTAGTCTTCTCAAAGAGTATCTTCCTCTCTTTCTCCCTCTTTAAACTACAGAGAAATTCAAGGGTGACCAAGTCCTCTCTTATAGATATTAACTAAATATATAAAATTAGAGAGGATGAATCTGTGCTGACAAATCTTAAAAACTAAGCCAACTGGAATTTTGTTCTGCATTCTAGTTACAATTTTGTTGATATTGCTGGAACCACGATGTATTTCAATGCTTATTCAAATCTCCCTATGTAAAGATATTTATATATTCATCTGTAGATATTTATATGTTTATTTGGATGAATATTTATATACTCTTGTAATTATTCATATAGGTCTCTCCACCAAACTATTCTCTAATTAGGTGCTGTCAAAGGAGAGCAGTATTTCAAAAATAATAATTTGGGATTTGGGGAAAGTTTGCATGAGGCCCCAATCCTGCAAACGCTTGCTGTATATTAATAAAATTACAGCCCAATTTGTGTCAGTAATTATGTAGTTAACTTCATCTATATAACACTAGACCCCATCATGCTAGTTTAGGTACATATATGTCATATTCAGCTATAACTCATATAGAGGAAAATAATAAAAATATGTCACTAGGTGGACTCCTTTCTTGGAGTGGAAATTTATGGTAGTATTTTGTTGTGGTTGGGCTTGGTATTTTTGTTGTATTCACTGGTTAGTCACCCTTCTGCTATCTGAGGTAGTAAATGATAATCCAGCGTATCTGCTGACAGAGACATTTAAATGTAGTCTTTTTATGAGCCTCCGTGATGTTTTCCATTTCAGAATTTTAATTGATGTTCTCTCCTCCAGGCAATTATCTCTGCAAAACTGTCCACAGCTTCAGCCTTCAGTTTGCAGACTGTCCCTAGTAATGGACATATTTCTCCACCTGGGTGACCTCTGCAAGAAGCAAGAAAGCAGATTTCCAAAACAATTCTCTGAGCTGCCACCTCACTTTGGCTCCTCTATGGTCTGCAAAGGAAGGGCAAGTCCCTGAGATGCAGTTTCTTTTCCTCCACCATTTATCTGCTCCTCAGCATCGGATCTTTCCTCATTGTAGCACATGATGTCATGAAAAGTCCCTTCTAACTCAAACTGTTCTATGATTCTACTGCAGCCACGTGTGCTTAGAGCTCATGCAGCTCCTTGAAGAGAATGGTCTTACTTGATTTCCTTACTCAACAGGAAGAGGCTCTTCAGTGAGGGAATAAAAAGGTCAAGCAACAGCTTGTTTGAGCGTTGAGAAAGGATGTGATTTCAGCATTTTGCATTTCATCCCCCAGCTAGCTATTTTGGCCCTAGGTGTAATCTTCGCCAACACTATCATGA
This sequence comes from Patagioenas fasciata, assembly GCF_037038585.1. Taxonomy (NCBI): domain Eukaryota; kingdom Metazoa; phylum Chordata; class Aves; order Columbiformes; family Columbidae; genus Patagioenas; species Patagioenas fasciata. The sequence goes on along the minus strand of NC_092560.1, from coordinate 80,233,798 downwards.
TTGTGTTGGTGTAAACCCACAATGCATTTGGAGAGGGGATAATTTTCCACCCCCAAAATAAACAATGGAAGTACAGATTGCTGGGTGTCAGAGGGGAGGTAGGAGCACTCAAGCACAAGATCCAGAATCACAGAGTATCTGGCTCTGTCTAGTGGGCAGGATATAATTTGATCTGTTCAATCACTTCGCTGTAACATAGCATGGATTGCAATTTTTCCACCAAAAAATGAAAGATGTAATACTTCTAGGTCCTGGTATGCCTGAGCATTTCAAAACACATGTTAAAGGTCCATAAGGGTTAAGCAGATGCCCACCTAACACGATGGGCGTTTTCCACAAAGCTCAGGTTCTTTCATTTGTGGAATAGTACAGGTATGCTGATAGCAAATTTTGACTGTACTTAATCCTCCTAATCCTCTTTTGTCTGCAGGGGAATACATCAGGAGGAACATAAAGCAAACAGCAGAGGAATAATTTATTTATTTTTCCTGAGGAACATTGTGCTGTATATTCCTTACCCCACAAAAGTCAGGCATAAGCAGATTTTACTTCGGTTTGCATCTTCACCCGGAAAGCTGTAGATAAACCACCAGGTCTCACTGCCCCTGATGGGAAGAACGCTTGTATTAGATTTTCTAATATTGCTTGTCTGACACAAGTTATTTTGTCCTGGCTTCGTTCCAGTAAGTTGAAGCTTGGGTTCATTATGAACTCTTTTCCTGTGTCCCTTATTCTTTGGCAGTGATATTAACAGATAAAAAATACTGTGGTTTGGATTTAAAAATAACCTTCTGTTTTCATCCACCTTTCATGCTTGAAAGGAAATTTGTAAATTGTCAAGTTGACTTAATTTTTCCTCTGGACTTGCACCTATTTGCTGTAATAAGAATTTCCCCCTTGGGTTTCACTCATCTCCAGTGTGTGGCAGGAAAAAGGGATTAGGATTGTATTTGTCTTCTTTCTGAAGCCAATACCCTTTCAGCAAGTCTGCTATCAGTTCTGACTGCCAAAACAGCATCTTAATGCCTTACCTGAGGGTCAAGTATTTTATATTAAGTTAACTTTTGCCTCTGCTGACTTTCAGTATTTTATTTACTTCGGAATCCTCACTCCTTATGGAGCTTACTATCGTTTTATGTGCACTCAAACCTGTATTATGTTCTTTGGTTCCTCCTGCTAACCCGTCAAAGAAATGGGGGAAGAGTCTTGGGGGTTCTTCTTCCTCCAATAATGGCCCATTTTAATGAATTTATCCTCTGATTTGGAGAGACTCTTAACCCTTTGGCACCAAGAGATGGGATTTCTTGACACTAAGTGCTCTGCAAATGCATTTTTGTCAGAGCTACAGTCCATTGGTACCTGGGGGGATTTACACAGTACTTAGCAGACCCATTTATTCACAATACAAAATGATGTTTTGTTTACAGCATCTTCCTCACAGGGCATTAATCATAAGGCACCTGATTTCAGCTGCAAACAGTCAAAAATGCAGGGGCTTTTTTTCCTCATTTTTTTGTCACGATATAGAGGATTTCTTATGTCTATATTAAGAAGAAGGATCTGCCTGTGTGAAGTTCTTTATGGAGTTTTTTTCCAAGGTGACTTGCAGTTTTAGGAGTTTTATAAGTTCTAGCTCACAGACTGCTAGGCGTACATAAACCAGATGAGCACTGTTACCTGTCTCTAACCATACAGCACTGTCACAGGTTGTCAGTGAAATGTCTGTCAGAGTAATTTAGAACTTGACCACCAAAAAGGCAAAAATTTCTATCAGAAAATTACTGACATCTATTGTTTTACCTGAAAAAATCAAGTATAAACTATTACCTACTATCACAGTTATCTGTTGTGCTAAAGGATATAAGACAGAGTCGAGTAGTCAAGATTTCTTCTAGGGGAAGTCTGAGTTTTACTTTCCTTCTGTCCAGTCAGCTGGAATATTTTCTTGGTATACAGCATTACTTCATCTACTGATCGATAATACATGAATAGCTTAGATAGATAGGTCAATTTATTTTAATAGTTTGTGTCTATGTTTTTTTCAATGGATTAAATAGAATTTTCCAAGTGATGCACAAGAGATATCAGTATTCTGTTATTTTGGTTTTTTGTTTGGTTTTTTTTTTTTTTTTTGAAGGTGGATGAACTGATACAAGGAAAATCAATGTAATTTTGCCCAAGAGGATAGTGTCTGAGTAGTATCCAAAGGGGCCATTCAGGTACCTAAATGTAGGTATCATTTTATATTGAAACATCCACCTCTGTGACACTACCAGACAGAAATGGGCACCTGAATCACTGACTGGGAGCCCTGACCTATTGTATTTATACCTCAGCAGTACATATACTATGGATCTATCTATACTTAGATCTTTGGCTTTTCCTGACAACACATAATCCAGTTGGCAAGTGGGTATATAGGAAAACAAGCTTCAAAAAACAGCCAAAAAACAAACAAACCCATCAATTTTAAATTTCTTTTAGTACAAGAAAAAACAAACTTTTTATTGGATATGGGAGTTTCCCAGTAAAGCTACTAAAGAAAGAAAATATTTTATTTTTGTCAAAATTTCTGACTTTCCAAATCAGAATAATTTTTGCTTATTTGAGATTTTTTTGTCATTGAAGTTTTATTAAAGTGTTCCATTGTAATTTCATTTTCCTAATTTCATAGAATCGTAGAATAACAGGTTGGAAGGGACCTCAAGGATCATCTCATCCAACCTTTCTTGGCAACATTTTTTCTAATTTCATTTCTCCTTTCCCCCATGGAAAATGGGGTGGTGGGAAGATACAAGATAGAAAGAAAGGGTTGCAAAAATAGTAGAGGGCAGAAATGTCCACCTAGAGAAAATGTTGAGGAGAGACAAATCATTAGGGGGCAAAATAGTTTTCTCCAAAGCCATTCCCTAGTTTTGAAATTGAGACAGTTTTATTAAAAATATCCTTGGTTTTAAAAGTTCTGTCTTATTTCACTTCTCTTTCACTGTTGATTTCAGCTACATCTCAAAATCTCCCTCTTACGTTACTTGTTGATGCAGTTCTGCTGTACTGCTGAAGTGAGCTGGGCTTGGATAGACACTGACTACTCTCGCTCATCATATCTTGTGTTCTCTGTGTCATTGGAGTCGGTGCTTCTATAATCCCAGGTTTTGCAAACTGCATGTTACTGCGTAAGGATCAGTGAATTAGGTTGACAGTGCACCAAAGTGTCTAAATTGTAGCAAGCGTATTGAAAAATAACAAAACCAGTGATTATCATTGCCAAAATGAGTAGTGCTTCTCAGTGCTAGGCTGAGATACCTGTCTAACTTTGCAGAACTGTTTTGCCGGGGATGGAAAGCTACTCCTGGTGGGTTTGGAAATACTGATAACTTTCAGTTTTGGGGCTTGCTGCTTTATGCAGCATTCCCAAGCAGAATCAATCCCTGCGTGTCAGCATTTCCACAACCTGACAGTAATCAATGTACATTTTAATTGGATCAGATAGTTGTCTTTTTTTTTTTTTCAATTTATGAGTGACAATTTCTCTTTCTACAAGATTGAGTTTTACATTCACCTGTTTGGGAAGCATGATACCTGCTACTCGGCATGTCATGCAGCACCAGGATTGTCTACTGTCTTGCGTGAGGTTATTATGACAGGTTCCTCTGTTTTTGTGGCCTGGCTCCATGAAGCATGTCACATTTGATGAATGTCTGACAAATGTGAGTTGCTATTTGTAGGCTTGATTTAGATGGGAAGGAAGTTTTGCTGGGAAAACTGTTCCCCCTGGATGTGATCCGATTCCAACCCTTTCAGTTCAGGACAGTCAGTTTGCAACCCTGACTGAATGACGGGTCGATATCCAATAGCTCATGATCAAAAGCTGAAGTCTTCTTAGTCAGCAGAGCTTGGATTTCCTTCAGGGGATGAGAACACTTTGCAACCACTCTGACAGAGATGCTATTTCCATTTTCCTTTAATCTAGGGACACTACAGGCAAAGCTAACTTGGCATGAAACATTTCTTACATTAATTACCACAGTAAGATAAAAAATAATAGAATATAAATTTTGGTACCCAGCAAGTTAAAATCAAACCTGATTCATTTTAAGTCAAGGCTATGCAATTAGGTTTGGGTTTTCTTTGGGATGTGTGTTTTCCACTTAATTGAGCTATACTATCTGTAAGTTAACTTTTTTCCTCCAACTATGTGCAGGAATATTAATAAGACATCACACACAGAGTTTTTATTTTTTCATGACTAGATTGCTAAGCGTCACGTTCCGTTAAGGCAGTGACTCAGAGAAGAATGAAAAATGGATCTAATCTATTGCCATTCACCATGGTATCCAAGTACAGAGCATGAAAATTTATGATGGTCAAAAGATTTTGCCATAAAAAACCCTACTGCCTGCTGCCTAGTTGAGCCAGTGCTGGAGATTTCTCTGTTGGTATGAATCAGGTGTCAGACCTGACTTCAGTTTCGTTTTGGGGACAAAATCTTTCAAAGGTGTATGACACACAATGTATCTTTGTATTTGGTCAACATCTTCCTTCTGATCATATTAATCTTAAATTGCAAATTTACCTTCTCTTTTCACAGTTTATTTATTTTACAGAAGACATCTTCTATTGCTTAACGATCAAGTGATTTTTGAGGCATATCATTTGCAGTATTCAGCATTATTTACAGAAATTCGTAATTTCTCTGATACTGCTTTGTTGAGCTTGTCTAGGAGAGTTAGTCCACGTGTCTGCCAGTAGAGTACAGGAGAAGAGGATTTTGCAGAACTTTTGTCATTTTGAGTCCTGGGCCCTAAAAAGGAAAACAGCACAATGCAGAGCTTGCATGTGGCGACATGGTGATAAGGCAAAAAGCCTTGAGGATCTAATTCCTCTGAAAGCAAAGGGCAGACAGCACTAGCCAGAGCTAAGCACAATGTGGGGAAATATTTAATGACCAGTATTTATGCTAACTCAGAGGAAAGTGCCAAATCACATCCTTAGTTAGCTAAACATTGAACCTACAATTGAAATGTCCCTGTTGACCAGAGCCATTCCCTCTTTTTAACAGATGGAAAGGGACTCCATTAACAATAAAGTTTTTGATCACAAAGTTTCCAGGGTATGTGTGGGATCAAGGCAGTTCTCCCATGAGAAGGAGAGCTCATTCTGTTTGTACCTATAAACAGACCATGGTCTGACATTGTTGAACAGCTAATGCCAAAAGCCATCTAGCTTTGCCCCTCATCCTTTACATTTCTTCCTGTTTTTAACTGTTACTCATTTTTACGGCACCTCAGGTGTGTAAGGTTTTCTGAGCTATCATAAAAGCCAAGCGGTCCCAGTCCATTAGTGACGCATAAAAGCTGTTTGCAGTTTTATATCTGCTAGTTTAATCGACTTTTCTGCAGACTACCACATGGCGTTCCTTCCATTATATCACACTGAGGTATAGCAAGAGAGCATTCATCGTCAATAGGATCAAAGCACAATGAGCAAGAGCCATATGAAAACTGAAGAGCTGCTGTATGAAAAACATTTCCCTTTTAAGGTGGTTAAAGACCCTCTCCTGCCTCTTGTTGTTAAAGGTGGATCCAAGTGGGACACTGCAGTCTTGCATAAAAATCACAAAACCTTCCAAAGAACAACAGATACCATATTAATAGAAGCTTACAGTTTGCTCCACAGCCATTTTTGCAGCTAAAAGTGGTACTCAATAGCTAAAAAAGATGTGTTATACATAAAACCAATGATAGGAAATTGGGCCACTAATGATATCTTCTCAAATCAGAGCCAATGCTCCATCTCCCTGGCTGAGAAAGTGGAGTCAAAAGGAAACTCTCGAATGGGGAGAGGGGATTGACATGCAGCTTAATGACTGCACCAAAATGTTGTAGGTCCTCCAGTTGTCTTTTACTTAGGAAAAACTGAAGTCAATCCTGTCAATAACAAGCATTAAATTGTTGATCTGGGAGACCCTAATGTGTCTGAGAAATCCCAGAGAGCATATGTAGGTCCATGGCAGTATCTGTTCCCCCTGAAATTAGAGAGATCCAAGCTGCTTACCAAATAAGGAAAAAGTTTTTATATTCTTATAGTAATTATAAAGCTCAAGGAGATCTTTAAGGAAATACTTAACAATTAAGAAGCTAGTGAAATAATTTTAGAATGCTCAATGCTCAATGCTTAGCAGTGTTTGAAATGGTTAATTGCATGTTAGTAATGAATAGGAAATGAAATGGTCACTGAATGGAAAAAAGTCCTGTGCTTGCAGGATGTTAATAGATCTCCCTGATAAGTTCTGGGCAGGAGGGGAAATTGAAGGCTACAGGTCTAAAATGCTGCATGCTGTTATGCTGTTTTACTTAATGCACTCAGCTGAGAGCACACTCTACCATTCTAATTCAGCAACACAGTCTTGGGAGTAAAAATTTGCCTGATCAAACTCAGTTCACTGACAGTGTCAGACATAAAAACTGCCTACAAATATCAGCAAAGTAGTAAAAAAGAGTCAAGAGAGAGGAATCATTTGGGTCAAGTCTTGCATAACTGAATTAGCAGAATGGGAGGCAGCTGTGGAAAATGCAAGATGACTATTTTGCATTTCAGCGCCACTAAAACAGGCAAGCATTCTAAAGAGAAATATCAAGAAATACGCCTTGATACAGAGATAATGAATATTTTCCCTATCATGTAGGTGGATGGTAGGTGCTCTGAGTCTGGTTTTCAATCTGTTATGACAGTTTGCATCACTGTTGCTCCATTTACTCCAGATTTATGCTTCAGTTATCCTGGGCAGGCATGAGGATTCCTAAAGTCCTCTCTGTGTTGCTAAATGTTCTCAGCGTTTCTGCATTCACCCATGTGTGTCTGGTGCATATCCTGTGGTTCAGTAGACTGAGATGTTTTAGTGTTATTTCCCATCGAGCTGTTTCATTATTTATCTGTCCCTGGAGGACAATTTGTGGAAATGGCATTGGAGAACTGTCAGCACTTGTGTGTTCTTGCTTGCATCCTCTTGGCAAAGTGAGTTCCAGATCAAGCAAAGCACAGCTCAGACTTGAATTCATATCCCAGGTAAACATATTTACGAAGAGCAAAGACTACACACTTTAGGGTTTTACACACATTTTGGGGGTGGGCAGGAGACAAGCAGAGTGTGTTGGCTGCAGAATGATTTTTGTTTAAGAGCACAGTTTAAAACTATGATGTATCTTTCCCTGGGGAGAATCTGCAGATGACACGTATGTTTCCTATGAACATCTCTGCAGTAAGGGTAAAGCAAATAGATTTTCCTTCTTCTGGTTCATTTTGTTTTGCATCTCATTCTGACCCCTGAAACTCCAGAAGAAAACTCGGGAACTTTAAAACTGCCTAATTAGTCTGGACAAAATGTAGGGGAATCTCATCTAGTGATGGTTACTGAAATAGAAAGGCTAGATGAAGTCCTTTCATATTTCACCTTGTGGCAAGAAGACGTAGTGCAAGCTGAGGGATTTGTAATCCATGTTTCATTCTCCTCTTGACCTATGCTATAACTTTGGCCAGGTGCCTGAATGGACATTTTCTTTCTTATCTTTTGTCTCGGTTGCCTGTTTAGTGCTTCAGGGATGCTCTGACTCACGTCATGTACAGCTCTTACCAGAACGGCTGTGTTAGAGTTTGGGGAACCAGTCTCCTACATCCCTCAACACCAAACTCCCTTAATATCCTCACCACATAGGTTGTGCCTCTTGAGGTCCAAACTGATGAAACAAGTAAAGAAACAGACATTTTTCATGTTACAATTTTTACATTTATAAGGAAATTTACTTTGTAACAAGGGTGAACAAAGACTGACCTACATAGTGCTTATGAGGCAGAACAGAAATTGGAAATTTCCTCCTGAGTGCTCTCTGAACCTAAATATTACTTAAAATCCAGGTATCTTGGAAATAGCGTATTAGTTTACATGTTTCTAGGGGAATATAAAATACCTGTGATCTCCTAAGGATTTGTAACCATCTACATGTGGTATTGAAAAGAGAGAAAACATCAAAATTGAAAGATAAGTGTGTAGCAGTACAGCATGATCTCCCTGAACCAGTGGCAATGTCAGAGTTGAGCTGAGTGATTTTCAAATGGAGAAGACCAGCCTCTGGAGACAGTCAGAGAGAGACTTTTTTCTCCAAAATAAGGTGAATCTAATAAAAAACGTGTTTTCCACAGGAGGAGGAGCTTTTCCTAGTGATATGGGACGGAAGATGCAGGAAATTTGGATTATATTTCTGTGTTGGTGACCCTGAGTAAGCAGCTGAGCCTCCCTAGGCCCATTTGTTCAGGAAAGTTATAAAAAATGCTGTTAATAAAGCAAAATCAGGAGACAAAAAATCACATAAACAACAAGCACACAGGACAAGACTCTACTAACTTTGATGTCTCAGTATCTGAAAAAAATAGATGCCTGACAAACAGCAGTGCAATCCAGGCTGGGATTCAGCTCTAAGTTCAGGGTTTTACAGGTAAATGTTTCCATATGTGCTGTGGGTCTATATGTGTGTTGCAGTCGGTACAGTACAGTCCGTGGAGTCTCAAGAGCTGTTCTTCGAACAAGTTGACAGCACTGGTGGTGACCTACAGCTAAGCAAATGCCACTATTCACTTCAGGGTGAGTTGAATACTGCTCCATATGCTACTGACTAATCACTGCTGAATATATGAAAGCTCAGGATTCTAGGCTCATTTGTAGGCATCTCCATCTTGACAACAATCATGAAGGCCTAAATCTGACCTGACATGTATCTCAGGCCATAGTAGGTGCTTAGTGACTACAGGGAGATCGTTCTGACCTGTGATCCAGATATTGGCTAAGTGTGAGTTAGAAAAACTAGCCAGAAGGAGGACTGAGATGCAGATGATGTCTCTGAGCTTTCATCCTGCTGGCCCTGGATTTGTGAGTTGCCTCTCTTCACTCAGGCTGTCCATCTTGGCAGGGAGTTGAGGGTGACTTTCCACTTCCAGTTTGTGACAAGCTCTCCCAAAAGACAAACATGATCCTTTCTAAACAGTGGAAGAATCCAAACTCCATCAGTGAATCCATGGCTTCAGAGAAACACCTTTGATTTCCTGGGACAACATCTCTACCCTACAAATTAATTCAATGGCAATACTAACAACAGTCGGTTGGTGTTAGGAGCCTGATCTATCCAGTATTGCTGTCAGCATGTTATATACCATGTAATCTATCTTGGTTCAGAATAATCAATACATTGCTCCCAAATTTGCTGAAAACTGTTGGAGTTGAACCAGTCATAACAAGAGTGGAAAACATTTGCAAAACTTCCCCTTAAGCTATACAAACTTAGGAGACTTTTCCCCCTGGCCCCTTTCATGGAAAGTAATGAAGATAAAGATGAAATTCTGGTCTTACACGTTTTTAATGAGGTTAATATCTCCTTTATAAGCAGTTTGAGATCTTTGAATGAAAAGTGTTACTGCAAACCTAAGCATTGCATTATTATTCTTTCCTTTCCTTTTTGAAAGGGGAACGTACCCTTCAGAGTGTTCTGTTTTGCAACTGCATTGTTATGGTTGTTGGTGTATAAAATTGGTGCTTGGTGTGTATAATTTATAGCCTCTAAAAATGATAAATAGCTTGAGAAACAGGAGTGATTTGTGTGTTCAAGTCCTAGGAGTTTCAAGAGGAAAGAATTTGTTTGGGAAATTGTCTATAACTTCCCACAAACTGTTATTTAACCTGTTTTTTAGCAGTGATATTTCTACTTACACTGATGGAATTTAATTTTGAAGGCATTCTTGCTCTGATCTGGTTGGTGGAATCTGTCCAGGTCGGCTGCAGTCAGTAGGAAGAGAGGATTCTGAACATGTTACAGAAAAAGTCTAAAACTCTATGGGTTCAGGTGTCACAGACATTCTGGTATCACTAAGATCTTTTTGATATGGATAAACTAGAAATGAATATATTTAGCCTGAAAAAGGTGATAAAGATTGTATTTATTAGAGGAATATGGTTCTGAAACTTGTCTCCTGTTGGAGTCAACCAGACTTAACAACGCTTTAAACAATGTTCAGTACATTCAGATGTGGGACTAAATTATAAGCCTACCTGAGAAAACAGGAAACTAGACTGGCTAGTTTCTGATCTGATTCATCTATATTGGATACTGGCATTCACATTCATGTTTAATGGGCTGTCTGTGTTATGTTGTACTTAATAAAAGCTAGAGCTGCCTGAGTAATTATTAGCATATCATATATTTGGTGATACTTGAGGAACAGTGTCAAAATGTAGTAAGTCATAGATCAGATTAACTTTACTCAGTTCTCTAAGAGGCATACCAGACCAAAGAGGAGGAAAGAAGGCAAGACAATGCAAGACAAGGCTTTAAATAGAAAGTGCCATCAGTAACAAGTAAAGATGCCATGGGTTTTGTTTCTTCTGTTTTGGAAATGTCTTCAAATTCCTGTGCACTTTCATTGCTGTTACTGTAACTAGAGCATTATCTTAAAATTTTAGTTTCCTTTGATAATGATCTCATAAAATGCTGAGCATGTCTATAACATTAATAAAAGTTGAGACTATTCAGCAGCTCACAAGTTCAGGCCCAAAATGGTTGCATTTGGTTATATAAAATGCATCAACCTCCTAACCTCATTTTACAAAACTTTCACACTGTTACGGAATCAGCTTAAATGATTCTGTCTTAATGGAGCTCTTGAGTAGTGGTTACCAGAAGCTCTTTCACAGGTCAGCAAAACACTATTATGTTGATGGCTCCTGCTGACAGAGACTAGCAAGAAACAAGTCTTCATAGAAGATAAAATGCATATTTCATTGGAGGAAGTAGAAATGGTATTCTGTATTTCAACTTACTCAGACCTACATTGCAACATTTAACCTCATGGTAACTCTGTTCTTCCCTCTATAAAAGCATGAGGTATTCACACAAAAAAACCCACTTGTTTTGTCATGAAAAATGGGATGAATATATGAATCCAAATGAAGTTTTCTAAACTTACCTGAATCATTATTTGTGGAACTCAGAGATTCCCACTACAAGAAAAAAAAAAAAAAAAAAGATAAGGGTAGCTGCATTGGCTTCGCAGCTGCCATTGGTATAAAAGAGTTTCCTACATTATCCTGTTAGACCTTACACGTCCAAATAATCTGTAAAACCAAATACTGATGTAAAATTCTGTTAGATTTTTTTTTTCTTTTTTTTTTTTTAAGATTTCTGCTTTATCTGAAGTAAAGACTTCTACAGAAGCCTTCCAGTATTTTTTGGCTAGTGGATCTAGGGAGAACAATGAGCAGATGTCCCTAGTCTGTGAGGTCTGTGAGGTCTGTGGGTGGAAAGGGATTGCATTATGTACCTCATTGTAGAGGCATACAAGTGCTGATGGAGGTGGGAGCATGTTCCTTCTTGACACTTCTTCACAGATCCACAGAGTAACTACTCCCCGTCTCACAGATGTCCCTGGGCATGAAGAGCTTCCAGCACCCTTTTAAAATGATCACCTGCACCTCAATGTCCAAAGGCCAATAAAACTGTTTTGTTACCTCGGCATTTAGTGGTGTCCAAAGAAGACTGAGGCTCTGTTAACCAGGGCATAGAATAATTCAGCCTTGCAGTCAACTGTTTAAATAAACCAAACTCATACAATGACAAATGAATGCGAAGGTAGGCAGTGGATTGTCAAGATGTCTTCAGCTGGTCAGGAGAAAAACCCAGCCCCCAGCTTGCAGAGCAATGTTATGAACTCCTGACAGAGGTAACTCAGGGAAAGTATCCTCCAGTCAGCTCCATAGAAGTATTTAGGTATCACATGTCATTTGAAGCCCACGGAAGTCAATAGTCAGTGCCTGGCCCAGTGGCAGGTGTCTCCATGTCTTGGGAGGTTTAACGTTCCAAGTTCATTCCAGTTTCTTTCTCTTGGGTGCTTTGAATCATCTGAAACAATCTTGGGTGTTCAAGAGATCTGTATCATAGTGTCAGAAATGGCCCAGGATTTATAAGGACCTGCAGCATTCTGAGATGGCATTGAGAGCCCAGGGGCTTGTCCTGGGGCTTTTAAAATGCGCTCGTATTTCTACATGTGAGCAAATGAGTTTAGTTAAGAAAGAGTGCCCTTGCTGTGCTCTCTACCATTGACAAAGTGCAACCCATGTGTATTGTTTTAACAAGTAACATATTTCAAACATCACTTTCCCTTTCTCTTTCCATTTTTTTTTTTTTTTCCGTCTCCCCTCTTGAGGTTTATGGGGTAAAATGGAGCTTCCCTACTCAACTGGGTCCAATATTTGCTTGAAAACACAGGATGTGATTGTTTCCTCTCTGGCCATAGGCTCCCTCACACCAGCGTACAAGCTCTGGGTTAGCTGTTCATATTGTTTTCTATATATACATAAAAGAAAAGCAAAGCTGGCCTCCTGCCTCTAGGTCTCATTTCCATTCATTACTTCATCTTTTCTCCCTTAGTAGGAATCACTAAACAACAGTAACTCATTTGTTCTTAAACTTTAGGTGACCATGAGCAGAGTAATAAAAGGGAACTTTTATAAAATGACTGTATTCAGGAACCTGCGGGGGAGAGGGAATTAACACTCTTATGCCACTGACCCATTTGTATTAATGGTTGTATGTAGGTAACATCAAAAAGCCAACAAAGGCTCAGGAAACAAAAAGGGGTAAAAAACCAATTTGTTCCTCATTAAGGTGCTAGAGAAGTCCAAGATAAACCTGTTTAAAATTGATCTGATAAGCTGGGCAGCTCTGATTCACTGATGTGTTTTTCTCTGCTAATGGTCCTTTGCTAATATTTATCTATTGCTTTGAGTAACTATTAATCTCCTAAGTTGAGAAACTCTATAAATGCAATTTCTAGAGCATTTAACCTTTCATGTTTGCTGCCTCCAGAGCTTGGGTTGACTTGGATACCAAGCACTACATTTTACTTAGTTTCTATGAGCTCTAAATTAATGGCACAAAGACTATTTAAAACTAGCTTTTCTTCTTTTTTTGTCTTCCACAGAAATACGATATTTTTCCAAAGCGTAATGAAGTTGAATTCACTTCTGCTTTCCCACTTGCTCGCTTCTGTCTGTTACTGAAGCTCCTTCAATTGCCATGTGCTTGCAAGTGTCATTTTTTTCCTCCATAATTTGACATCAGAAATGGACACAGAGGTAACAGCTCAGCAGCGTGAATGTCTTTCTAATGATCTCTTGGAGAAAAAAGGGGAAAAAAAGTATCTCACTACAAGCCAAATAATTCTAATATCTGGCAATAAATCTTGATTTAAAAAAAATGAAAAATTTCCATAAACTTCCTCATATATGTAGTCACTCAAGTTTATCTTTTCAAATCAGAGATCTTTTTCTCTTTCTCTCTTTATATTTCCTTTTTTTTTTTTTTCCTATCCTATTCTGGCCATGACAACTAAAGGCTTTTGAAAAAATGGCCAGGGCTCTGAACAAAGCCTGTTGTTGCAGGTAATTGTTGAAATATCAAGGGTATTCCGTCCTCCATTACTTAAGCTTTCATTTGTGGCTTTCATGGTTTTGAGGAATGTTTATGGCTGACAATCCTTTCTTTACGGCTCTATCCTTCAAGCTCCGGCTGATACCGCTGAGAATGACCGCATGAGTGACTGATAAAATGTCAAGATGCCATTATTTCCAGGAGAGTGTTTGGGAGCAATAAGATCTGTTTGAATTTATCTCATCCACCTGACTTTAAGGCTCCATGTTTTACTTCTTGGACTGCTACAAGGGAAAACAAAACAAACCTCCCCCTGCAACAAACAAAAAACTTAAAGCTTTCCAGCACTCCAGTCTGATATTATGCAGATGGTTATAATGGCAGCAGTGCTGTGACGTATGAGCCATACTTCACAAGGCACGTCGGTACAATATTTTGTACTTAATTAATAATCTCTGTGAAAGTCGTTTTATGGCTCATAATAACCATATTTTAAAACTTATGAAATACCACAACAAAAATGCAATTCACAAGGCAGATGGTGAAGCAGAGTCTGTAGAGCAGCAAAACAGAGAGATTTACTGTGAGTTTTAGAGAGTCTTCTGCTAGGATTTAGCCCTTGCCAAAACTAGTACCACTTCTCAAATGGTCTTTGAGGGTTGCCAGACTACTGATAAATCTGAGTGCAGAGAAGGTGGCAAAACAAACTGCCAAATGAAATAAATAAAAACATGAATTAATGTTTTGCATGGATGGGTTTCCAGTGCAATTACTCTAAAGCCATTGCACTCATTTTAAATTAAATAGCAATCACTGGATTTAATTCAGCTGCAAACTCCCTTAAGTCACAGTTTTCTAGGATACGGATTGGAGTTTTGTTCTGCGTTTACACAAGAACATGGACAACTTGAGTTTTCTTCCTGTGTGGTACTTTTGGGAAGAACAGGCACAGTTTATAATTGTGTTAATAATAGTAAGGAAAAATGTTTAATGTGATAATGCTACTTTAGCAACTTTGTGGCTTTCACTCCTATGTGTGATGAGGCAGTTCTTGATCCTTCCCCTGTCAAAGGCAATAACCAGCCCAGCAGAGCCACCTCCTGAGACTGAGGCTGGTACCAGAGACCTGATGGTTTCTCAGATTTGCCCTTTTTTTGCCCTTTTTAGGACAGAAAAACGGTTTCACACTGAAGAGAAAACCTGCTGCTCTGACTCGGTTTTTCCAGATATGTTTTGGATACCTCTTGTCCAAAGTGCAAGGTGCTTACATTCTACAGCAATTAACCAGAGCTACAAGAATGCAATTAACTATCATTTAACTAACAACTGCAGTTAAACTAGCATTTAAATTTGCTGAGGCACAGATTTGATAAAAGGTCCTGAGGTGTGGCAGAACTGCTGAGGCTGACAAAAAACTGGGTCCCAGTCTGGTTTAAATTAACTAATCTGGTTTTAAAACCTCAGTCTGGTTTAAAGGAACCTTATTTTATCTAGACTCCCTGGAAGGCTGTGCTTCAGATCAGCTTCTGACTCACCATTTTGTTAAGAAGTTTAAAAACTGGGCTGAAATCTGGGTGCTGGGCATGTTTGCCAGGAAATTTTAAAGAAGGCGTGTTTTCCTGCAACATTTGAGCGAAGATAGTCTGGGCTGCTTTTGCTTGAAAACAGAAGGAAAATCAGAAATGGAACTGGAAAAGAAAGAGGTTCCCACATCCCCTTTTGACAAAAAACCCCACAAACTTATTTTTCATGAAGCTCTTAAGCGTTTCTATTAAAGAGATTCTTTATAACAGGAGGATTGCTTGCCACCAAACCCAAGACTAACAAACATCAGCTTTTCCTAGGAGCACACTTTTAGCCCTACAAATCAGCCAAACTGATTCAGTATTGCCCTACACAGAGAAAAGGAGGTACAAAACACATCTAATCAAATTACTTATACCCACTGTGAATTCCCTGCACTAGGTAAATGTCAGCAGCAACAGAACAGCAGGGCAATGGCAAGTAAACACAAACTCACCTATACCAGCACTTTGCTTTTACCTTTATAAATGCAATGTGAGCAGAATTGATTTTAGGATTTTGAGTGAGGATACAGGATTGCCTTAAACAATAATAAAAAAAAATCTGCTTTTTTCTGTCTACTTATTTATGCATTCTTTTATGTCATAAGTACAACGGTGCAGGTAGCCACATCTTTTTGCTGACTGTTGTGGTGGGAACCGGTCAGAGCTTCACCACTGCGGGCAGCCCAGGTGGGAACCAGGACCAGCCTGGCACAGGTGTGCAGGGACAGGGACTGCAAGAACAGCTGGGTGTCTGGTGACTTTGATGATGGACATCTTGCCTGAACTTGTGCAAAGCATTTGACAGTGTCCCACACAAGATCCTTTTCTTTAAACTGGAGAGACATGGATTTGACTGATGGACCACTCAGTTGTGATGGAATTGGCTGGATGGTCACACTCAGAGCTGTAGTCAGTGGCTCAATGTCCAAGCTGGAGACCAGTGACCAAAGGCATTCCTCAGGGGTTGGTATTAGGACCAATGCTCTTAAACATCTTTGTTGGTGACATGGACAGTCGGACTGAGTGCATCCTCAGCAGCTTTCTAAACAACACTGAACTGCGTGGTGCAGTTGACACCCCGGAGGGATGGGATGTCATTCAGAAGGATGCTGACAGGCTGGAGGGGTGGTCCTGTGCAAACCTCATCGAGTTCAACAAAGCCAAGTGCAAGGTCCTGTACCTGGACTGGGGTAATCCCAAGCACAAATACAGGCTGAGTGTAGAATGGATTGATGGCAGCCCTGAGGAGAATGACTTGGAGGGTTGGTTGATGAGAAGCTCATCATGACACAGGTAGCCAAGCATACCGTGGGCTGCCTCAAAAATGCACCACAGAATCATTTCAGTTGGAACCGATCCTCAGGATCATTAAGTTCAACCATAGCCTAACCTAACTCTAGCGCTAAACCATATCCCTGAGAACCTCACCTCTGTACCTTTCAAACCCCTCCAGGGATGGTGACTTCACCACCGCCCTGGACAGACTGTCCCAATGCCTGACAACCCATTCCATGAAGAATTTTTTTCTAATATCCAAGATAAACCTCCCCTGGTGCAACTGGCAAGGTCATTTCCTCTTGCCTTATTGCTTGCTGCTTGGGAGAAGAGACCAACACCTTCCACGCTACACCCTCCTTTCAGGCAGTTGTAGACAGCTCTCCCCTCAGACTCCTTTTCTCCAGGCTGAACAGCCCCAGCTCCCTCAACCACTCCTCATAAGACTGACAAGAAGGTCAAGGGAGGTGGAGCTCCCCCTTTGCTTTGCACTTGTGAGACCCTACCTGCAATTGTACATCCAGCTCTGGGGTTCCCAACATAAGCAGAACATGAAAGGTTGGAGAGGGTCTGAAGATGATCAGAGGGCTGAAACACCTCTCCTATGAAGACAAACTGAGGGAATTGGGCTAGTTCCACCTGCCGAAGGCTCCAGGGAGACTTTATAGCAGCCTTCTGGTACCTAAAGTGAACCTGCAAGAAAGCTGGATTGAGAGACTTTGTAGCAGTGCCTGTAATGATTGGACAAGGGGTGATGTCTTTAAACTGAAAGAGGGTAGATTTAGTTTAGACATAAGGAAGAAATTCTTCTCAGTGATGGTGGTGAGGCACTGGAGAATGTTGCCTGGAGAAGCTGTGCACGCCTCATCTCTGGAAGTGTTCAAGGTCATGTTGGATGGAGCTTTGAGCAACCTGATCTAGTAGAAAGTGTCCCTGCCTATGGCAGAAGGGTTGGAACTAGATGATCTTTAAGGTTCTTTCCAACCCAAATCACTCTATAATTTTATGATTTTATGACGTTTATGGCAGGTGTGACAGAAGACTTTGACAATTAGTCCTGACAAGAGGGACTAGCTCCTTAGCGGGATAGCTGCTGACCCATTCTACTCTTGCTGCTCCAGTGGCTAAACCTAGTTTTCAAAGTTTCAGAAATAAAACAACATGACTTTGGCCATTTTGCTGGACCTCTTGTGATCTGATGCCTTAATTGCCACTCGCCCAAGGCTGGCCCTGTTTACAGGTAATTTGGGGTACAAGAGTGTGGAAAAATCATGAAATAACTCAAACTCTTCTTTTCTGCCAAAGAACGTCATTATCAGGTCTGAACTTAGTTTGCTATCATCACCCAGGCTGGTAGTTGTCTCTGAAGACTCTCTCAGTCTTCCTGAATCTTGACTTGTGACATAAGCTGAGTTAAGTAAAACTCACTTCTGTCAGAAAGAGTAACAGTTCAGGGAAGATCAAGCTTTCTAGCTGTAATTCTCAAAATATCATTTTTCCTTCACTCAGCTTAAGCACTCCAAAATACTTTGTTTTTATTTTGCACTGTTTAGAACACTAAAACATCAGTTCTTGGACTCAGAATGACATATGAGGTGATCAAGTTCACTTACCAGATACCATTTTTACCTTCCAATGACATTCCGGACAGCAAGTAGAAAATCTGTTGATATTTTTAGAGGATCTGCTTGTAGCTTTCAAGTGTGATTTTGAAAACTGAAGCAACTGGACGCACATTCAACCAGAAGACTTCTCTGAACCTAACATGGAATTCTGTTGGTTATTACTTGTATTTGCAGCAAGTAGTCCTCTCCGACATCAGGAGTTCACTTGATTTGACAGACAAGCCAGGTGAAAGGTGATAGGAGAAGCAAAATTGTTCAGAAAGCAGATTAGTGGCAGAAACAAGATTCTTGACTTCCACGTCAGTAATTTGATCACTGGATCATTACTGATCTTCCAGGACCAAAAACCTGTGCTCACGATAACTCTTACTTTAGTGATGATACAAAGTTTTCACTCAGGCTTCTCCTACACTGGGGTTATTAATGAAAACAAAGGTATAGAGGAATCAGTAAAATAGAGCTTCAAACTTTCTAAGGATTGTCTTTTGCTGCTGCTTGGTTTGATTCTGCTGTGAATGTCCATGCAAGTCATCCTGGTTAGTGAGGTTGGCAGAATCAGGTCCAGGAACATTTAGCTTTATACCTGACAATAACAACATACTTCCTGGGCATGTGTCATCTCTCTAACCAGATGCACTTTAAAATAGAACAGTCCCTTATATTACAAAAAAGTTTGTTTTGGTTTGGTTTGGTTTTTTTCTTTATGTGAATTAAAAAAAAAAAAATTGAAAACCACTTACCTGGTCTACATTACTTCATAGGGTGCTGAAGTATAAATCAGACACAGTGCGACCTTCATAGAAATTTCAGATTTATTTACAGTGGTTTGCACTGATCGCTTTATCTACAAGGAGCTCAGTTTCCCCTTGGTGACTCATAAGTAATGTGGTCCACACAAACCTGTGTAAATAGATCCAATATTTCAAGGAAGGTCATGCTATATACTCTCTTTGTTTCTCAAGAATAGATGATGGCTTACTGCAGGGCTGATATGACATTTATCTTCATGAGTGAGGAGGTTGATTGTGTGGCCCAAAGGGCAGTAGTCATGGCTGGTGGGCACCCAACGGGAATGAAACACACCCCATAAAACTCTCTCTATTTATGTGTCGACGTGATGAAAGCTCCTTACTCTCCAGATAGTCTGCAAAATACACTTAATGATAAAGAAGTTTTCTTTCAACATGAGCAAGAGAAGGGAGATAAATCCTTATACTTCAAGGCTTGAGAAGACCTCAACCTGCTGTAGGAAAGCGAGGAAATTCCCTTGTGAGAGAAATTTCTTGAACTCTGTTCTGCTACCTCCTTGGTTACTGCCAGACAGCATACTGAATGAGATCGACCATTGGCTTCATCTAGTCCAGCACAGTCTGTATCCCCTCTCTTCTGCAGACAAATTCAGATCAACAGGTAGGATGTATCACCTGGAAAAGTCCAGATCCACAGAAATGGATACAGTCCACGCTCTTGACCTTCTATTTTCAGTTCCATATATTTTGTTGTGAATTTTTTTTTTTTTCTTATCTTCTTAAATGGTACAACTTCACAAGACACGTAACTTACCATGGCACAAAACCAATGGGCTTAAGAGTTTCCAGCTCAGTGTCACAACAACATCGTTAAGAACATGGCCCATGCCATGTTCTCAGAGGAATATTGTCTCATACAGTGATGAGCGTAAGCATCCACTATCTTCCTCTGCTGTGTTTTTGAGTGGACATGACATTGTTAGACTCCTTGATGCTGGAGGTTTCTAGGTACGTGCAGCACATTCCTTCTGCACAGCACATTGAAACAGCATTCTGGAGGCACTGGATGGTTTGTAGCCACCCCATGGCAATTTTTCTCTCACAGGCAGACATCTGAATAGACTGAGCCCTCATACAAATGATGAATCTAAATTACCCATCACTTAAAAGATATGCCTACATAGTGTAGTCATTTTCTCCAAGGTATCTGGATGATATCATATTTATCAAAAAAATTCAATCAGTAATCCAAATATTTGGTCTTGTGTTCTTGGTTTGTTTTCCATAAAAACTAATGGGATTTTTTTTTTTTTTTTCCTTGAAGTAGCGGTCTAGGATTCTGGAAGTCAGGATAAAAGTCTTTGTTTTGCAACAGATTTTCCAGGTGAACTCTGTGGAATTCTTAAAATTAGCTGGAGAGAGAGCATTTCCATGTGGTTGGTACACACAGCTCATTTGTCTGTGCCTCAGTTTCTAATTAAAACAAACAAAAAGAAGATAGCTATTGCCTTTCCGTTATTTCCATTCCTACTTAAAATCTTAGTGTTGCCTGTTACACTTCATCTGTGCTGATCCTAGTACAAGGGAAGACAGTAATAAAAATACCTTCCTCCCAAAAGGCAGATTTTAGAAATGAGCAATGGTATACAATAACAAAAATATAAATCTCCATCATGTTAACAATTTAATTGTTATAAATAAAATATTATAACAATGTTCTCAGACCTTTCCTAGAATACTTTTAGGACTACATCTGTGGAAGAAATAAGATGCATAATATCATTAGCCCACTTTATTTATCAGTTATTGCTCTGTGTGTTTTCCGGTCACTGGCTGCAACACAAACTCCTAGTGTATGAATTTTTGTCACTTGGTCTATGCTTATTTTTAAAAGAGATGGGGAAAAAAAAATAAAAAAGGCCCTACAAGGCAATAATTCAATTGTTCAGGAACCTCGGCCAGGTCTGACAGCTGGTGAGGAGAAAGGTCAGTTCCTTCTGACTTTTGAAGTGGGAGGGAGAGAAGCATGGAGAGTAGGAAGATCAGAAGGTGAATGAGGTGCCTCCAGGGACAAAATAGATGACTTTAGGGTGAGGGAACATAGATTATTAAAAAACAAACAAACAAACAAAACAACAAACTTTCATACTCGCACACAAAAAAACCCAACACAAAATAAACAAAAAAAACCCCCAAACAACACCAAAAACTGCACACCAAGACTTCTTTCCAGGAGGAACCTGGGTAATCTCAGAAATGTCAATAAGTAAGAGAGAAGTGGCCAGAGTAGGCAGGTAGTTGTTGGAAGGTTTCTCAAGATGAAACAGAGCACGCGGGACTACGGTAGGTCTGTTATGTGGTGAGGCTGCTAGGACTGACCTTGCATGTATGACACCTGCTGGGAACTCTGCTTTAATTTCAGCAGGGAAGTTGTGTCTTATTTGGATTCCTTTGCAAAGTAAATGGAGCCCTATGAATCCTGAAAAATATTTTCTGTGAGCAGTCCTTCAAAAGTTGAATGAATACCCTGCAGTGCCACTTGACACCCTGTGGAGCTTGTTGACTGAAAAAAATACGAAAAATTGAGTTTCACAGCCACAAACATTTATTTGCAGGTCTTTTTCAAGGTGGGCGTGTGGCTTTTCCGGTTGACGGGTTTGTAGACAAAGCATCATCTATTGGCAGGTTTTTGCAAATGGCCTGTTATGAAGCTTCTTAAGTGAACTTCTGAAGTGTCTCATTCTGGGTACTCTTAAAGAAGGGACACTGGAGCAGATAGATGGCTGTCAGGTATCACAATCTATGAGTTCAGCAGCTGAGGTTTTACATATAAGAGTAACTACATAAATATTGATGCTTTACCAGGTAGTATCCATTGGCAAGTCTTATGGTCACCATGACAACGTTTTAAAATAAACACGGGTGATTCTGAATCTGGGACGATGTGTTTAAACTAGCTCATTAGAAGTATGGAAGGTCTTGGGGACAGACACCTTGGCCAGAACTCAAAGAATACGGCTACAAGGCCAGTGCTGGCAGGCATCCTCCTCCTCTTGTCCCTTGTGCGAGGCCCCAGCACAAAGTGCAAGCTGCAGCAGTTTCACAGCATCTTTTCTGCCCTGTGAACCTGTTCTGGACCCACTGGACCACCCTGGCTTGTGGGGTCATGGTGGTGGGCAGAGGATGTGACAGCATCCTTTGTTTAGGTATCAGGATATGAGGTGTCAGGAGATGTCTGGCAGGGATGCTCTGAACCCTGGAAAGTCACATGAAGTGCCATCCTACTTCTGCACTGCAAAGTCTCCTTTCACCTGTTTATTGCTGTGAGTTGTGGTAGCCTTTGCTGGAAAAAACAACAAAACTGAAAGGGTGAGAACATGGCTTGTTGGCAGAAGCACTGCCCTGCTATGTCTGGTTCTGATCCTGTGTCTGCTGTGTTGGTGTCAGCTCCTTGTCCCTGATTGCATTGCTTTGTGCCAAGGAGATGCATCTAGGGAGATTCAGGAGCATAACAGGTGGCAGAGTGGGTGTATTGGTGCTCCAGGTGTCTTCTACTGCAGGACCCACCAAACAGAGACTGGTGAAGTCTTACAGAATTCTTACAGTACCTTACAGAAATAATCTTTTAGTTATCAAACAGTTTAACTACTGTGGAGACTGGAGTTGGTGTCACAGGAATACAGAAGCAAAATACAAATTTGTCCCAGTTCATCTTGGGGGCTGCAACTGATACAAACCTGTCCAATAGTCCAGAGAGGTATAATATAAAACAAAACTCTAAAGAAGAGAAGAAAAAAGGTTGCACAAGCAGAGGATAGGGAATGCTGAGCAGTACAGGTCACACAGACAGCATGGCAGTGCTGAGCAACAGATCACTGCATGCGGGACAGGAATGTCTTGCGACACAAAGATGCTTTCTTGTCCGTGGAGTGTTCAGCAGCAGGTGGGTTAATTTAGCAGTGTTGCTCTCAGAGCATATCCAAATGTTCCACTGGTCGCTCTTGAGTTATTCTGTGTCTCAGGTGCACTCTTCTAGTATTTTAAAAGGGGTAATGATTTTTTTTTTCCTGGTAGCAAGTACATCCAGGCAGATATAATTTTAATATAAAGGGGAAGTTTACTAGAATAGAATTTAAGAATATTAAAAAGGGATTTGGTTCCGAGAGAAATATTAGCAGTAAAGGCAAGGATAAGGATTTTGGAGAAATTTAATTAAAATTTAATCTTCTTTCTAATTAAATTTCCTTTTAATTAAACTTAAAATTAAATTCACTTTGTTTAATTGGAGGAGTTTAAAAAGTATTACCTTAAAGTGTCAATCATTTTTTTTTTTTTCACACTATGAAAAATAGTTTACGCTGGTTTGTCTAGTTTAAAAGATGAGATTTCACACTGAGTGGGGGAAAAAAAAAAGTAATAAAAACATAACATTTAAATGTAAATCAATTTACTCCTTAGTTATCTTCTACCTCCTTCCCCGCTCCTCCTCTCCCATCCCTCTCACCTACCATACTGTAAATGAGGACAGAATTATTTTCCCCCTTGGGAACCTGTCTGAGTAGACAGGGAGTGCTCAAGCCCTTTTGACATCTGGGCCACACACTTATCATGAGACAGAGCTCTGGGCTGTGACAGTGCTTTGCTCTGCTTGATGCCATTAACCATTTTCCTGCTTTGCCAATAATTTATTTTTTTATTTTCACTTTGCTTTCTTAAGTATTCTTGTGTTATGGGGTATATGCCATCACTGAAGTCAAAAACAATGATATGCAGTAAATGTGCAGGTCATGAATCCAGTGAACCTGGGCTAATCAGAGAAGTTGCTCTCACCCTACTCTCTGCAGTGACCTCTCAAACAGTGGAAAGGTGAAACTTTCCCATTGCTCTACAAACAAACCTTTGAACCTTAGTAATGCCTTTTTGCCTACCTCCTTAGCTTGAGAAACTTTTTAAATAATCCCTACCATCAGAAGAAGAATGATACTTTGCCTTTCACACCATCAAACACAGCTTTTCCTCAGCATCTTTGTTGTCCTGGGTATAAACTGAAGCAGATTTTAAAAAAAGCTGAAACCAAACCCTTGGAAAAGGTGTGGTAAGGGAGGAATAAAAGAGTCAGGACCAGAAGCAGAAATGTTACCCGTAAACTAATGGCCGTTCATTTTTGTGCTTTGCTGTTTATGCTTTGAATGGCTGGTATCATGGAAATATGAATCAAAGTAAGGAGAGGGGGATGTCACAGTAATCAAGATGGGAGATCATGGAACTGGAGAATGTCTGAGCTTGAATTTGCCAAATCAATTGATAAAAACTAGTTTTCTCCATAATAATATAATCAGTCTACTCTCTAAATAGTTCAGGTGCTGAAATTGCCTTCTGTGCTTGAATTTATAATAATAAGAAATAATAAAAAGCTCAAGCAAAAGGATTAAGCAAGAATGAGCTGCATGTACATGCTCTATGCAAATCGGTGACACCTCTGTATTCATAATTCATTGCAAGTGGTTGAAAGTAAATAGATTTTTATTTTTATTCCCTGTGAATTTCTCACATAAGCAGGAACTATCTCTTTAGAACATTTCCACCCTCTTGTTTTATTTAAGTTGAGAAAGAAAATAAACAAACAGATGACTGTAGAAGCTGCTAATCTCACATTCTGTAAGAGGCTGATACTGGGGCTGTAAGACCCTGTTTAGATGAATTGTTTCTGCTTGGGTCTGTCTCAAAGCAGAGCTGGGGCTGGGGAACCTCAAGACAGGGCACATAGGAGGGGGACATTCCCCACCCAGTTGTATTAATTTGAAAGATCGTGAAGGGGAAGTTATGAGACAGTAATGTTTAAGATCTCCCTCATCCTCGTGTTTTTGATACTAAGACCTAACATGATTTCTTTAAAGAATTGAGCAAAACCATAAAAGCAGAGCAGATCATAAAAACATTCTGAGACATAGTTAAGGGACCACAGTACATCCTTAGTAGGAGCATTATGTACAACAGGACTTGGGAGCAAGAAAGAAAAGAGAGAATTCAAATGAACACTTTTATCTTGATGACCCTTAAATGAAAGGACAAGGAAACAGTATGATCAGCTAGCAAAACATTGGGAAGATAAGATCCCTTTGTGAGCACAGAAGGCCTGATCCTCCCTTCCTTGGTCATTTGCATCTGTGCAAGGAGAATGACAAATTGCAGCAAAGATGCTACCAAATCAGATCAGTTTAAACCAGGCATGAGCGTTGCTGGCTTTGCACGTGCTTTAATACAGTACCAGGTGAACAAAGTTGACTCCATCCCAAAAAGCAATCAGTTGATCTGAAACCTGAGCTATGGTTGTGTTGAGCATTAAAATATAATTTTTCATATTGCCAGAATGGAAAAAGCCCCAGTACTGCAATATAATGACAAAGGGAATATTGAAACATCATTAGTTACTTTAATAAATAGTTCTTCAAAAGTACATATTTAATTATCAAACTTCTGAATTCTTTTTGGTATTTTAAGACAGTAAGGTATTGCTACCATGAGTTGCTTTCTTTTCTATACCAGTTCAGTTTTGTCTCAATTATTCACCAAGTAAAAACAAAAAAAACAAACAACAACAAAAGCCCCCCAAAGCCCTTTATAGTATTTCCACAAGACTAATATAAAGCAGATGTATCCTGCTGAGTTCACAGTATATTTTAAACAAAATGACCCCAATGTTGTTCTGGATCTTACAAATGCTCATATATATGAATACCTTTCCATGGGGGAGCATTCTCAGGAGTATTCAATGGGTCAGACTTTCCCTGTTTGAAATCGTAATCATATGCATGGGGTTGTTTTTCAGTTGCATTTATTTCCTTTACAAGTGTTTATTTTTGCAACACATTGTCCTATATTTTGGTACATTTCTGAAGGCAACTAAAAATATTACACAGCAATATTTAACTCTTGTATAACATTGACTATGACAGTCCTCAGAATTACAGGTGCATATTGGCTGCTACCATGCAATAAGTCTCCAGATCTAAACCATCAGGTGTATATGAGACATGAAGGAACACCTGTCCGAATTTTGAAAGCAATATAGGATCTGATTCTAAAAAGCATATGAAATGCAATTTGTGGAAAATGTAAGTGCCATGAGAGCAAAATCCAGACCTCCTTCTTTCCTCCGCTGCCTACTTTCCTTAGAATTCTCAAAGGATGGGATTCAGCCTGAGTGAGAATTTAGGTGTCTGTATCTGCACCTGAATGTATGTACCTACAGTGTGTCTGTGTGTGGCATGCAGCTGTACAAATCCAGCTGAGTTGTGCCCAAAATGTCTAAATGGGAACACTCCCATGTTCCCAAGCTAGGAAAGATGGACATCCCAGCTTCCACCTAACCTCTGCTATGATGTTAGAGGCAACTGAACTCCATGCAAACCTATCTGCGTTCGACACTCAAAGAGAAAAGAGAAAAGATTGTCTCTTTTTTCACATATTTCTACTTTTTACTACCTGTCCTATTTTGAGATACTTTTGTTTCCCAACATACTGGACTTCAAGATCTACGTAATCCCATCATTCAGAGAAGAGTACCATATAATTTCCATTAAGTTCTGCTGTAAGTGGTGTCCAGCTTTGATACCTGACTGGGACTCACTTTGTCCACAGAGGGGCTCACTCTAGGAGGTGGACATTCTGGTTGCCCTGGGCAATAATCCTGGTAGAGAAATCTGTAAGTGACCTGTCTCCAAATTTATGCATAAAGGTATGAGAGAGAAATTCAGCCCTGAGAACATGAAGCCTATTTGTTGCAGAAAATACATAGTTGCCTATATTGTACTGACTGTAGGTATTTAGGGAACTTAATCCTCTAAGATTTATAAAAATGCAGTATTGACTTTGTGCCCTATCCAGGGAGGAAGCAATTAGTGTGGACTAGCTTGTGTCCATAGCTTTCAAACTGCCACCCACACTCAGCACAATCCAGACACAATGCATATATTGAGTTTATGATACAGATGCTTAAACTAATTATCTTTTCTAATTTATCTCTTTTTGTTATTGAAAGAAAGTCTTTGTTTGTGTCCCAAATAAGAAACTGGCTATCAATCTCTTGGTGTGAACCATGCTGGCAATAGAAAAAAATCCTCTTTGAGTTTCCCCAATACTTCATTTACTTTGCAGAATGGGTCTGAATCACCAAGTTAATGTAAGCATTTTGAAGAATATTGCTTTTCCTCTTGCTGATCTGTATCCATACCCATATCAGCTGGGATAGAAGGAAGGATAGAAATTTAATTTTACATATCTGGGTTTTGTGCCTTAACTGCAAATCAAAATGCTTCCTCCCTCTTGGCAGCGTACATAGATTTGGGGTTTTGAGAGCAGCCTTTAACAGACTTTTAGAAGGCACATTAAGAAACGACCTATGACGTCATCTAGTCCGGTTCATAACCAGAGTGATAATTCAGGCTGTTCTCACCAACAAAGTGGTGGTACTGTGTGTTAAGTCAGACATAAAGATCCCTAAATTTTGCTGCATGAGATTTGAGAAGATAGAAAGTCTGGAGTAGCTTCAATTATTTTTGATAAATAATTATTCACACAATTGGGAGTAAGGTAGTAGAAAAGCAGCTGAGTATTTAACAATGTTTGCTTTTTTATTTGTTAATTTTATTTAACAATTACTGGTCATATATTTCAGATTATAAGGGACAAAGATGGAGAAGTTGCCTTTTCTAAGGGATCACGGCACTTCAAATAATGTAGTAGGGAGCTGATGACTAGGGTTCAGAGATCATAGAATCACAGAATCACAGACTCACAGAATGGTTGGGGTTGGAAGGGAGATCATCTAGTCCAACACACCTGCTAAAGCAGGGTCACCAGAGCAGATCATACAGGAATATGTCCAGGTGGGTCTTGAATGTTTTCAGAGAAGAAAGGTCATAACAATATTGGTCAGATATTACTGCCTTATTAAACAGAAGCAGTTAAATATAGATTATATTTCTGATATTATTAGGTTTCTGAGCTGCTTATCATTATGGACATATCCAGTTCCCATTTATTGAAGGTGATGTATGAGACCAGTGAAGATTCAAGCAAGTGTTCCTGT
Organism: Patagioenas fasciata; assembly: GCF_037038585.1. Taxonomy (NCBI): domain Eukaryota; kingdom Metazoa; phylum Chordata; class Aves; order Columbiformes; family Columbidae; genus Patagioenas; species Patagioenas fasciata. The sequence continues at coordinate 80,206,021 of NC_092560.1, read as the reverse complement.
GTCTGATCCCACCCATCTATCGTACCAGGTTCTTGTATGCATTGTTTTCCTCACGGTTATGAGCTTTGAGGCATTTTCCTTCTGAAACCAAACTCTGGATGGCAGAGGACAACTTTGCAGCAAATGGCAGGATTTCAGCACTCTTTGGATGGCTATTCAAAGGCCTTATGGATCCTCATGCATGCTGGACCATCTGTCTAACCTTTGTCTCCTCAGAGCTTAGCTGACCCAGAAGACTATATAGAATTACAGAACCATAGAATGATTTGGGTTGGAAGCGGCTTTTAAAGGTCAACAAGTCCAACCCCCCTGCCATGAGCAGGGACATCTTCAACCAGATCAGTTAGCTCAGAGCCCCGTCCAGTCTGGCCTGGGTTGTCTCTAGGGATGGGGCATCCACAACCTCTCTGGGCAACCTGGGTCAGGGTCTCTCCACCCTCATTGTAAAAAATTTCTTCCTCATGTCTAGGCTGAATCTCCTCCCTTTAGTTTAAAAACTTTACCCCATGTCTTATCGCAACGGACCTTGCTGAAAGGTCTGTCTCAATCTCTCTTATAAACCAGACGTATATATACATATAATTTTTCTTCCCCATACATGCACAAGAGATGAATAATTCAATCCACAGCAGAGTGAATCCAAACCTTTCCAAGTGAAAAAGTGGAGTGGAGAGGAGGGAAAGTAGAGGGAAGAGCTCCTTCTCACCCACGCCTTGGTAGGAGGATGAAGGGTGGTGTGTCAGTGCTGTCGTGCCTGGCAGACACCCTGGTATGGCAGCAGTGTACCCATGCCAGGCTGTTTGGGGCTGAGTGGGTGTACAGAGCTCTTGCTTTGCCTGGGAATTTCACATTTGTAGAAATGAGCATGCATATTTAAAAAAAGGTGTGTGTGTGGGTTGATGAATCACATCTTCTGTCAAAGACTCCAGACACCAAACTGGAGTGTAGCTGAGTGTCTGGAGCTCTTTACTCATCTTTAATCTCTCACAGGTTTTAATCTCTCACAGAATTTTCCTTAATGTCATACAAATTTTCCTTTTTTCAACTGTTTTCCCAGCACTTTCCCTTTCACCCACCCAGCCCTGCTTCTCTCCCCACCTCTGCAGAGACACTTCCTGACGTTCGTCACCCCTTCCTTATTTACCATCCCAGCTACTCACTTAGTTATTCTTTCACTGAAACGCTACAATTAGGACCTTATTCAAAGCTTTGCTCAGTGAGACAATATTACTGATTTACAAGTGCGTGTCTGTGGAGCCTGTGGAGGTGACTGGTGTCTACTCGCCTCGTGCTGCACCTGCTGTGTTGAGAAGGATGTGGGGAAGAAAAGAGAAGACATGAGTCAACCAGAGACTAGTTAAAAGTTAACCTCTTCCTCAAACATGACTTTTCTGCCCATCTCCGATTCACAGAGATGACCCAAAGGCAAAGAGGTTTTAGTTGGTTTCACAGAGGCAGGATTAGCACTGATAGCAACATGTCGTACCATATGGAGAGGGTGAAGTGGATACTGTTTTCATTGAGGGTTCTATTCCAGAACTGGATCCATCTTCCTGGTCTCTGTCAAGCAAGGATGTGACCAAAGCTTGCCAGGGAAAGAAAGTTCTCTGAAGGGCCAAAACCAAAGTAATGGACCCAAGATTATGGTGACAAGCTAGTTTAAAAGCAATATAAAACCTTCCCAGCCCAGGGTTGAGTGAGGGATGTGTGTCAGCATCTGCCCCTGAAGGTGCAGAAGGACAGCATAGCTGACCCTGCTCTGAACAAGTTCTGATGTTGAAGCCCTGTAAGGAGGCTAGGGTTCAGAAGGTCTCTCCTGGGCCATGGTCACCACAACAATGTCACATGTCTCATAACTCTGTTGGGGCTGAGACATTCGCTCATTAAGCGATATAAACACATCAGTCAGTCACACAGTTATATTGATTTGCCATATTTATACTATTAAAATAAATAGTGTTGGGCCCTGCCGCTTTACTATCTACACTAATAAACCAGTGGTACATTTTTGTCTCAGACAAACAGGCACCCCTACAAGCAGTGTCCAAACACTGTTTGAGCATTAAGATGGGACAGGGTCACACCCAAGAGACAGTCTGCGTGCAGCCACTTGTCTGCAGGGCCTGAAGGATTCCATACTGACAGAGGGTTCTCCCTCTCTGCTCTGCTCTGGTGAGACCACACCTGGAGTCCCAAGTCCAGCTCTGGAGCCCTCAGTACAGGAAAGACATGGACCTGTTGGAGAGGGTTCAGAGGAGGCCACCAAGATGATCAGAGGCATGGAACACCTCCCCTGTGAGAATAGGCTGAGAGAGTTGGGGTTCTTCAGGCTGGGGAGAAGGCTGAACAGAGAAGGCTCTGGGGAGTCCTTATTGCGGCCTTTCTGTGCTTAAAAAGGGCCTGTAAGAAAGATGGGGACAGGCTTTTTACCAGGACTTGTTGCAAAGGTTTTGAACTAAAGAAGGGGAAATATAGACTAGACATGAGGAAGAAATTTTTTACAATGAGGGTAGTAAAACACTGGCCCGGGTTGCCCAGATAGGCTCCATCCCTGAAAACATTTAAGGCCAGGCTGGATGGGGCTCTGAGCAACTTGATCTGGTTGAAGATGTCCCTGCTCATTGCAGAGAGGTTCCACTAGATGATCTTTGAAGGTGTCTTCCAACACAAATTATTCTATGATTCTATGGCTACTGCATGCCAGGTGTCCTTGGTGTCATGCTGCAGACTAAGGCATGTTTAATTTAATAGCATGGACCAAGTCACAAAATTCAGCCTTTCAGCAGTCTAATCTGTTTGGACAGAGGAGCACTCTTGCATGGCTGTATTGACTCTGATTTGGATGATGGCTCAATTGGTCCTGTCTCAAATCTCTGCTCAGACCACAGTACCATACAGACATGGCTTTATGGGTCCTGCTTTCCATTTCCAGAACTAAACTCAGAAGTCAGTCATTATTTTCTTCAAAGGGTTGGGATGTGCCCTTCACCATTTACCTTTGACTTGTTTATTGAATTGAATTTATGTATTTTATTTATTTATTTTAGAAATCGTATACATCACCACTTAAAGGCAAGACATTAATTCAACTAGCAGTCCCAGAGACATCAAATACCAGCTCTTCTGCAGGGAATGAAGATGTTTTTCATAGCAATCTGTAAGGGAAAATTTGTCTCCCAGTACATACAAAGTGTTATTTTAATGTCTTTGACTTTTGGAGGAAAGTCTCAGTGAGCTGTAATTAGAGGTGGTCATTTGTTTTTAATGAAACCATTTTCCAGGAGGAAAAAAATTGCAGCTTTGCCCAAATCAAAACATGTTGTGAAAATGTGCTGATTTCAGTGACATTTTTATGGGAGTAAGTCCAAATGAATCATTTCAATCTTTGCATTTTGATAATGTCAGAATGTTTCATTTCAAGAATATTGAAAGATTTCATTTTAGCAATGTGGTAGGAGAGAGCTGTGGAGCGCCAAGTAATCTTGTCTTCAGGATTTGTAAAGCAACGAGTTTAAAGTGACATAAAATGGTAGTGCACAAACCTCAGTATCTGTTTCTCCAAAGCCAACTGAGACATGGTTGTCCCTGTACTAGGTAGATAGGGTCCTTTGGTATGTCTTGAGAAAGCTACAAGGAATGAATGCAGAAGAATTATTGGAATCTACAGAGATAATATAATTTTTAATTGAAGAAAAATTAGGAAAAGCAAAGTACAACAGGGAATGAACAACCAACAGAATTTTCACTTTGCAAGTGTTTCTCTCTATATACACGTATTTTTTTTCCTTAAATGAACCTCACTTTGAAAGGAAATAAAAAAATAAAAACGAACAGACCCATTTATGCCAGAAGACAGGGAGGTGCTCAGAAGTAGCCAGTGACCTTGAGCCTCATGTTTTACCTTAGTTTTAGTTCACTTTCCTGCACAAGCCAGTTTTTCTGGCCTCTTTGACCATCCTCTCTGCCAGGCTGTTTCAGGAAGCTTGACACTCTACAAATGCCTGCAGATATTGCTCTCTAGGCTGCCACCAGTGTACGTTGCTCCCCAAATCAGTTAAGTTTCAACATATTATGTGTAACCAAGATAAGATACAGATGATGAAGAAAAACCTAAACAAGTAGAAAATAATGGAGATAAGTCACCTGAGTGCAGTCCCACAAAACCAAAGGAAGTATGTTTAAAAGAGGTTATTCAAGGACCGTTTTTGAATGAGGTAATCAACGAACATTAGGAATCTTAAATAACAATTAAATTCCATTATTTGTCAGCATTAACCCAAATGAGCTTGTTTTCCTGTTAGCTGCCATACATGAAATCATTTGGAATCTAATTGGAAACACTGAAAATAAATTAATTTACAATATTCCATTTATTTCGTCACACAGGAAAGAAAAAAAAAAAGTTTCAAATAAACTTTGCCAACATCATTTGGTGAGTTGCTTAACACTCATGAAGTCAGTGACTTAGGTTATAACTATAGTTGCACATGTCATGCATACATCTGTATCTTCAAGTTACCTCTAAAGAAGTTTACTCGCACCTGAAGAGTGTATAGTTTGACCTGTGCTTATTTCAACATCTCACAGGGCTTTAGTGTTTAATAAATGCTGTATCATTGGAAGCATCCAAACTGGTGAGGTTAACCCTAGTTTAGGAACAATGACATGAGTTGCATAGATCTGTGACTTCAGGGCAAAACTGGTCTTGATTCTGTCCTAGAAGCAACATCATGCAAGGAAGTGGCTCTTTCTTTACACTTCGTCAAACCTTCTTCATCTCCTTGCTATTTTTTTCAAATGTTGGAAAAATCAGAGAAAAAGTGAGAGATGGGAAAGTATTGAGCTAAAAGACATCGCTATATTGGAAAGATCAGAGCAGAGTTTGTTGTTGGCTGGAATCAGAAAGACTTATAGTATCCCCTTGTACAGTTGAAGTGGTGGAGTGACAAACCTCTTTTTGCATAAGGGGGGATTGAAATATGAGGTTCTGTCATAGTTGATTGGTTTGGCATCTTGATGGGATAGTCCTTTCTGAGTTGTCAGTTTCTGAACATATAATCCTTTAAGGCACATGTAGTAGGGAATTAATTACTTTTACTCTTTGGGAGGACACATTCAGCATATCCTTATAGTTTTAACACTTTCCTCTATTCTTTCTGTTTTCTTTTCTATTGAATTTCATCACTTTTTACTATAAGTAGAAATTCTAATTGAAATAGGTCAAATTACTCTTGTCTTTTTTTTTTCAAATAGCTTTCTAAATATGGATAATTGTTAGAAAATTTCAGACCTTAATAATCACTAAAGTTATTGTCCATCTTTAGCAATCTAGAGAACAGAGATTCTTTATTCTCCAAAGTTTATTAAGGAAGCTATTACTTATATACAAAATTCATAATGAGTTCTGCTATGAATAACAATATGCTAATGTTCAAATGACTTCTTATATTAGTAACTAATGATCACCTCTAATATCACTGCTATATTTGTGTGTAAACCACCTTCCTATTTATAAAGCAATTACATCATGTGTCTGTTATTTGAAGCTTGCATTTAAATACAACACATTTCTGCATAAGCAAGTATATTTATGTAGCCAGGTGCAAGCAGACACAAACTGATTTCATGCATCCACTAAGCTGGGCAGATGGTGGTTCACATGGCACTGGGCTCTATCATCTGGTACAAGCTCATGGCTTGGGAAATACCATGTGCTAGCATGGCCATATTGCTTGTAGACTTGGTTTGCTTCTGGCCACTTCAAGAGTGTCAGTGGGCTTCCTTTCAATTTATGGCTGTCTACAAGAAAGAATGAAGCTGCAATGTGGATGCAAGTATTTATGATACATGGTGATGGAGTGACTTGTTGCTCCCTCTGATATCTGAGTTGCTTTACAATGAGGAGATCTGGAGCCACATTTAATGGAAGACATTTATACCAGAGCATCACTTTTGCTGCTGGTCCCCACCTGTGGAGATACAGTTGGTTAATAACTAATAAGTAGATGATGATAATAAGCCAGAGGAACACCACGCTACAGTAGGGATGCTGTGGATAAACAAGGCTCAGAGGGTAACAAAGAAGAGCAATTATCCATGTTTTCATTATTGTTACATAAAAGAATTTGCATGCCTTGAATCCCTTTTAATAACTTTGATAGAACTTTTCAAGAAATATTGCAATTGTTTTCCCTGTGATTTTCATGAGGAGAGATTCAGGAGAGAAAAGAAAACTCAGTGAGTTCCTGTGGCCTCAGAAACCAGATCCTATACATTTTCTGTCTATTGGATCCTGGGAAATATAATCTAATAACATTCCTTAACAAAAATGAGGCTTCTTTCTTCTTCTCATCTCTCTGGGAGGAAACAGAAATTACCTGTGAATTTCTGTAATTACCACAACCACTCATTCAATAGAATGTTTAATAAAATAATAGCAATACTTCTAAACCTAGAATTACATATTTATTATTTGTTATGCATCACATATATAAACATATTTATAAACGTTTCTTCAAATTTAGGAAAGGGCTGTGTAGCTTTGTCCCAACCTACAAATAAATCATTGTAATTGTGTTAAGATGCATTGTCACATCAAGACGGAGGGTTAGACCTCCTTAAAAAGCCATTGCTTTTTGACTTTACTGTTTTGAATCATTCAGTTTTGACTTTCAGGTTATACTAAAATACATCTTTGATATTCTAGACAGAATGAGCTGCTTAAACTTCCCACTGCAAGGCATTTCTCTAAAGTCTCTAATATTTTTTTCTGGCTCTTCACCACATCCTTGACAATTTTTCAGTATCTTTTCGAACGTGTTCTGATATCAATCTCACCAATGCTGTAAACAGGAGTAAAAATCACCTCTCTGTTGTACTGATTTTGCATGCTGCTGAATTCTCTGCACTCACTGATGGTTTCCTACTTTTGTTACCTGTATGAGGAAGTGGCTTCATGGATACCCCAATACATCTGAAGGGCAATGATTTGCCACCCAAAATTGAGAAAGAGTGCAAAGCAGGATTTTACACCCAGATTTTTTCCACAAGACATAGAATCCTAAGAAATTATAGGGCAAGGCAGTTAATTTCAAAGTACAGTGCTTTGGCCCCATGTCCAGGAGTGCTCCAGGAGCTTCCTCCACCATCCACAGCTGCTTCAGAAAGGTATTGCCCTTCTATAGGTCTTATGTGGATGGTTCCCTATAGGTGTCTCAGATCCTTTAGTGCATCTTAAATGTTATTAGTCTCCTTTATTTAGGTAACCACACTCAGAGCTTTGCTTCCCTTTGCAGTCAAAAAAGAGACACAAGAAACTTCAAAGCTGGTTTATCCTCCCCTGCTATTTTTTACTTTGCATGAGACATGTGGTAGACTCACTTGCTATTTACCAGTTCTAGCATTAGAAAGAAGAATGAAGAAATGAAGTCTTTCTCTGCTTACCTTTGCCATGTCATCATCCCTGATTTTAAGACCAGTAGTATGTCTTCTCATGGTGTGGTTTTTTTCATTATTTTTTATTTTTAATTATTATTTTTTTTTTAATTTCACCTCAGGCTAAGTCCCAGTTTTTTTGCTGTTCTTTTGATAAGAGTTGCTTCATAACTTTGATCGTCCTTGTTATCCTTGAGCATTCTGTGTCATCAAACTAAAAATCCCCCTGAAATCCAAATGTGATAATGAATTTCAGATGTCTCTCAGATAAATAAAAAAAAAAATAGTACTAGTATGTTTTGAAAGGAAGACTCTTCAAACTCCTCTGAAGCCCACAGGAGTCCTTTCCTTTACTTCAGTCTATGAGCTTAGTAGATAGAGACATCCAGTCTGGTCCCAGAGTTAAAAACTGCACTTCAAAAGTGTAAAGAAAGCAAAAATCTGAAAATTTCCTATTATGAGTTTAATCTGGATCCTTAGACATTAATGACAGCATTTCTTTTTACATCAGGGTTTGTTGGACGTGGTCCAGGCTGTCTGTAAAAATGCTGAGCATACATTTTATTAAACGTTTTGTTATTTAATGTGCCATTTTCTGATGTATATTTGATAAACAAATTTGTTACCAGAAGCGTTCTTGTTACCAGTGACATTTCAACACAAATGCAGATTTATATATGAGTAATTGTGTTTCAAGAGTAACTGTGTGCATAAGTCAGCATTTTGCAAATGTTACAAATATATACAAGCCCAAGCAGAAAAAACTACTTGCCCATCTTCTGCTACATTTGATGTAATGAAAGGTAATTACATCCTATTCACACATTAAAAGAAAGTGCTCGTCTTGGATAAGACCTTGATTGAAAATTTGTTGGTGTTAATGGAAGTCTTTCAGTTGGTGTTGGTGGAATGTGTCTCAGGCTTTCAGTAGGAAAGTAAAGTTTTGCAGAGCTGCTAAGATATCTTTTGGGATTACTAATGAGAGATTGTCACCATAGTGTTCAGGTGCTGCAGAAACATCTCCTTTTCTGAAAATCTTGCCTCTGGCACTCATCTTCTTGTTACAGTAACATAAAGAATGTGCTGTTGACTCGTATCTACTAGAGGAGAAAAACCAATCTCACATATGTCCTTGCCATATAAGAACATTTAGAAAAGAAATACATGTCCTTAAAATTATATCAATTCACTTTACATGACTAAGAAAGAGGCCATTTCTAAAGGATATGGATTAAAATGGAAATACATTCAAATAAATGGATTCTTGGCTTGAAATAACCTTTGCAGTAAGTGAATGGTCTATTTTGAAAGTATGATGGGTGTTCTGCAGGGCACTACTGTATCTTAATTTTATTTCATTGCTATAGAGAGTTTTCTCTGTTTATGAAAATGCTATGCAAAGTGAGATCTATGGATTTCAGAATGGGGAGAAGCAGGGAACTTTGTCTTAAAAAGACATTTGCCTTTCTATTTCTCATCATTCTTCAGTATCACCAAAGGCCAGAGCCAGACACTCAAGGGAAGATGAGGTTTCATAGCCATTATATCAAACATAAAATAAAAAACAAGTCCCTTACCTTGAAAGCTTGTATTTGAAATGAATCTGGCAAAGAATGGGACCAAGGAAGTAGTAAAATCTGTGTTGCAATGACAGATGCCAAGAGATCTTTACCTGACTGAGTCCAGAAAATGAACTGAGGATCTTAACTGGGCAAATCTCAGCTCTGCTTACAATGAAGTGATTTTACAGCATATGACTTGATATACAGGGAGAAATCTGAAGAAACCAGTGAACTGTGGAAGTATGGGGGAGACTGAAATTTTACACCTTCAGCAACTTTAGCAAAAAATTTCTGAAAGGTTGGTTACTGCACCAACAATCTCCCTGTAGTCCTCATCATTTATGTCCATCTCTTGTGCATCCCAAAGGTGGGCTTTGCTGTTGAGGCTGGACTGCTTCAGAGATACAATGCAAAGATTGTGGAATAGAGAAAGCAAAGTCTGAGGCTGTTGCTTAGCAGTTGTGGCTCTTGGGTGGTGATTATTAAATGTCTTCTTCCAAGGTTACTTGGAGTTTGCCTTTTGTAGACGTGCTTGCATGTTTTTGGATAACCGAGCTGTTAGAAGGCTGGTTCTGCATCAGTGTCAGAAATAGGAGGTCAAAATCTGCAGAAACTGCCTGATAATTTATTCAATCTCCTCGGATTTGGCTTCGTGTTGCTTGTGAAGGTTTATATAGGGACAGGAACTGAAATCACACCTTCCAAAAGCAATTGGTACAACATGGTGAAAAACAAAATAAAGCAGAAACAGAAGCAACTCCGGCTGTAGGTAGGAGGGAGCACTTCTCCTTGCCCCCTAGCAATACCACATGGTGGCAAAAACAGGAGACTTATTCCACCTGTGTTTGTTTTGCCAGAGACTAGAAATGGGGTTATGTGACTGACTGTCATGCTCAAACATCAGCCACTAGAAGTTCATGCTGGAAAACTGGACCTACTGTTATATATGTTGTCCATGAGTACTATTCAAGCAGGAACAAGTTACTGCCTGTGCCAGTAGTTGCTTTCCTTCTGTTAGTATATAATGCAATTGGTGGGTTGGTTGATTTTCTGCAACATGATCTCCTATTCTTGCAAGAACACATAGAAGAAGGTCAAATGTGGAACCTTTCATATCCTAATCAGGAATATGAATATCTCCTTCTAGGACTGATGAAAATTTACAAATTAGAGTTGAAAATAAAACATGCACAGAAATTAAGTAAAGCTTGAGGAAGAACAACTGTAAAAAAAAAAAAAAAAAGTAAATCTACTGTTTCCTCCTTGCTTTCAGAAATTGTCTGCAGTTAGGATGGGTTAAAAAGCTAAATGTGAGTATGTTCTAACACCAAAATACCAAATCCTCGTGAACTTTAAGGACAGTCCAGGCACTTTAGACTGTACTGGTAGAGTACAAATGCTTCAGGATGTGTGAAGACATCTTGCATCTAAATTTCCATTTAACTGGGAGAATCCCCAAAGACTTTACAAGCTCTTTGTCAAAATACAGATACTGCATTGTTGGAGCACATGAGAGTTTTTGACCCAACAATGAGCACTACAGAAGTTATGAAAGTGAATGTTTTTTGAATTTACTGGGAAACAAGTTAACTTATCACAATAATAAAAACTGCACTGAAATTTGCATCTAAACACTTCCACTCCATTCTGTTGTGCTACTTCTGTGAGACTCCAGACATATATGCTACTATACTTTTAATCGATTTTCTCTTTCCTAGGCTTTTCTAGACTAAAAATGGTCCAATTCCATCTTAATTGAAGCAAACACTAATGGAGGAACAAGGTGTATTTGGAATTTTGTGGCATATGAAAAACTGATGTTTGCACATACCTATTTATAAACCAATAAACTGTTTCTAAGGATATCCTTAATCAGTGCACTGGTTATGAGAAAAGCTGAAAACAAGCTCTCACAGGGAATCAAAATGCAAATTTGGCCTTAGTTCAAACGCACATGATAAGAAAATGCACTATCCACTGCATGATGCTCTTGTGACCATAATGTTTTCAACCTGAAGTGAACTTGTTGACCTATTGCGATCTTGGCTTTTTTTTTTTCTGAATTTGAGGTTACTTAGCAGGTGAATTTCTTTTCCAAATAGCAACACTACTCAGTATCTGCTGGTGCTTCCAGGCAAAGGTCTTAAAATACTTCACCAAAATAGAAATGGTTATTCTGAATTTCTGAGTATGCAAGTCTTACTATCACCATTTCAAAAATAGGCACAAGGAACATTATACAACATTTCCAAACACGCGGAGTGTATCAATGACCTGATAAGGAGTATATCCTCACTTTTCTAATTGTAGGCATCGAAATCTTGCCTGAAGGTGCTCAAATTTGTTCTCTGTACTTCTTTGCAAACGGAGGGAAAAAGGAAGTACACAGATTAAAAAAAAAAAAAAAAAAAAAAAACAAACACAAACCAAAAAAACCAAAAAAGTCAAAGAAAAAAAAACTGTTTGGACAGATCTCCTGGGGATATACACTGTGGACTTCTTCCTTGTTCTTAAAGCACAATTTAGAGAAGATACGTTCTTCAATCTCTGTTTTAATTTCACTCATAATTCAACTCCTCTACCTCTCTGCTCCTCTCTGGATTTCCTCTGATTTTCAAAAATCTTTTTGATAGCCGATGCTCAAGAATGAACCTGAATTGTGACTGTCCCCTGGCATGGATATATACGTACAGAAGACAGAGATACTTCTTCACAGTACTTCTTCCTCATATATTATCTTTGTGCAGCCATTACTGTCTTGGTCATGACAAAGACTTGAGCCAGGAGCTCTCAGAACTTGTAACATAAGCTTTCACAGCTTGCACCATAAAACAGTTCAGTACTGCAATATTGAGCTTTGCTGCATCTGAAAAAGATACTGAATGTAGTCCACGGCACTCTTGATCTAGAGCCTCTTCTGCATGTACAAGCAAAGGGAAAAGCAGTGACAAGGAAATGCTGAAGCAAGAGATGGGACCTAAATGCATATCATCTTTGAAAATGGCATGCTGCCTGGGTTTCTGAGCCAATGACCTTCCTCTGGGTCTAGACAACAAATGCAGGCCAGTCATCTCCAGTAAAATGCAGCAACAAGGAGGTACCTTTGATTTTTGAGTAACTGAGGAGTTAAAGTGTTCATTCCCCATAGAAACAGTTACCAGGTTCCTCAAGGAGGAAAGAGGCTTTATATTGTGGGAGCAACCTTGGGTTGGTCTTTTCAAGTCAGAGAGAAGGAAAGTTTTGGAGAACAGGGTGGGGAAGGGGTGAAAGGAAACTACCTGTATAATCTGCGGATTGGGTTCTTTCTGAGCCAGATCACAAATTGTCAGACCTGATGTGGTTCAGGTTTTGATGTATTTCATACAAAAAGCAATGAAAGATAATTATAAAGTTTCCCTTCCAGAGCATCTATCTCAAGTAGGTAAGGTACTTTTCTCAGAGTTGTCGGTTCAAATCTACCAGGTAACAAAGAAATAATCGAATTTTGTCTTTCTCTTCCCTAGAGAGCATTGTACCCACCACTCTGGGGGATTCAACTGCAGTTGCGTTTTGTTCATACTGCCATCCACCATGTGTATACCTCTTAGCTCCATCCCCATGGGCATGGTGGAATGTCTGGTGTACAAACTTACCGAGAGCATGGATACTTGTAGAGGAACATGGTTGACCAGGGAAAGAGGGCTGTACCCTTGAAAGTCTGGTGACCTACCGGTGCCTTCATGATCAGAAAAGACATCCCAAGGATCCAAAATCTCGTGCTTCAGCACGTAAAGATGTACTGGAGAACTTTTGAACCTCAAATCTGAAAATGCATAGCTTGGAGCTGTAAGAAATTCACATATTCTGTGGCTTAAGAGAGGGATATACAAGGTGAACTGAAGTGGGGACAAACTATGTTTATTTCCTCATCCATTATCCCCTCTAGACTTACTTCAACATTATGGCTTGCTTTCAGCTTTTCCCTTCCAGCTGCCTTTGGGTTTCGGATTGTCTTCCCCAAGATTGATCTAATTTTGTTATTTTCTTCTCTTATTTCTAATCTTTCTAAATCTGACAGAACTATTACTCTGCCCTGATGGGGCTCACTACTCCTCCCAATTGAACATTGTCTGTAAGCTTCATTAGTGTGTTGTTTGCTGCCTCAAGCAAAGGGCTGCTTATTTTCTTTTCTGCCCAGTGCTACAATTTCCCCCATTGTTCCTTGCTCAACCATAACCCAACTTTTGCATCTGCAAGAGCTGGAACCAAGGACCAAACTGCCTCCCTGTCACTCCTTTAGCAGGACATCTGCACCTAGTCAAAGCCCCTGATCTTATGGCACGAGAAAGGAAAGTAATGCAAGTCAAGAGTGAACCTTGTCAAGTTTGAATGTGTAACTTGGGGCTGTACCAGGATTAATTATGCCTTCTGCTGCTTTACACACTCATGTCATCAATAAATTCTAATAAACAGGAGTAGGATGTTCTTATTCATGTCATTGCAGAGGAATTAGAACACAGTAGTGTTATTTAGCAATGCAGATGTTTTATTATTGTGTTGTTTATGTGAAAGTGGATATGACATGAAGAGGTATATCAAATGAGCGATAGAGAGAAGCGAGCTGTGCTCCCTTTTTGATTATGCATATTTATTCATACTGCAGAAGTTACTGCATGTAGCAGACTCTTCTAAGATGGATTGCTCAGTTTGGAAACCTAGCTTCCTCTCTTCACCCCTCTCGCCCCTTTCTTTTTTTTTTTTTTTTTTAGTAAAGTTTAGATATGTCAATACTACCTTTGTACAGTATTTATGAGTTCCTTCTTTAAATCGCACGTTAATTGGTTTAGTCACCACAATTGCAAAACAGGAACCTAATCACCAGAAGCTAAGTAAGCAGAAAAAAAATAATGATTTGGAGCTGTCTGTCTACTGCTGCCGAACAGACACACTGGGCACGGTTTAAAGCTGTAATTGCATTGTGGCACTGGCTCGCTGTTCCCAGCACATGCATAATGTAGCTCCCAGTTGCAGACTGCCACATATTCTGCTGTATTTACCCTCAGATGCCAACCGAGCACATGCCACCCACAAGTGCTGCTTCCCAACAGTGTAAAACTGTCACACTTTCAATTAGATGCCCCAAAGCACTTTATTGCCCACTGGAGGGTATAGTCATATCTTGATGGAGGAAGATTATGGGCTAAATGCATCCATAGTAGTTCTCCATGGGCTGTAGCGGAATTACTCTGGGAATGAATTTGGATGAATTACCCCATTTGTTCTATTGATCATAAAACAGGGCTATGCACTGCTTCTTTTCCAGGGCTCAAATTCTTGACCACAACAGTTGGGCCAGTAGCTGGCCTTATTACTTCCCTGAAGATTTCCACTGCCAGAGAAGGCAAAAACCACAGGTAGCAGCAGATCTTGCTGCCCTGCCAGTACCTATCTGCAGCTGTGTATTGCCTTGCAAATAGTCACAGCAGAGACAAGCTCTGCTTCTGCAGATCCTGGACAAATCTGCCCTTCCATTTAATTCTTCTTCACCTCTCAGGTCTGTGTCTTTGTGTACTGCTGCCTGTGTGCTCACAAAACAGAGGCACTCCATAGAAAACTTCCAGGGCCATCATCTAGGCTTAGAAAAATGACTGTATTTGACAAAGTTAAAGAAGAACAGTGCTCCAATAACCCCTCTTAAGACAATGTTAAGCAGTATTAAGACATCTCACATAATTTTATGACTGGAGAAGGCTAAGAGCATACATGTGGATAGGCAGCTGTTGCATGTGAACGGCCACGCTGGCAGTTGTGTAGCAATTTGTTAAGCCAACATACCTTGATTGTATGTCTAAGTCTGTGGCTGCAATAATTTAAAGAAGAAAATAACTGGTGTATATCTGAATGCTGAAAGTTTTGGCACCATCTATCCAAAGAGGAAGACAATTTTTTTTAAAAATTATGGAAGAAGGGTTTATAAATACTGATCACCTAGAAACGTTAGTCACACTAAAATGGAATCCACTGAGCTCAGATGTAATAGCACAAGTAAACATACGTGTAGTGTTAGAAATAGGCACAGCCTCTTTATCTGTACCACTTCCAACTGAACACTTACGATTTTCACATATGTAAATATCCTAGGTTCCTTGAAGAGAATTACCAGTGAATCCTTCTCTAGCAACAGGCATGGCTCAGCTCCCAACTCAGATACCTAAACGAGCCTATGTACATCTGTGTCTGCAGGTAGCAGTCTTCATGTGAACTTCATGTCTAAGCTCTCACCAGAGTCGGTGAAGGTTTAAGCAGTGAAAACCAAGTGAAAACCACAGACATTTGTCTGATCAACTGCTCAGTGTCTACTTTGCGACAACCTGTATCACTCTTGGTGTGGTGTTGCCCCTACCTACTAGATCTTTGAAAAGAAACCCTAGGGTAGGCACCTGTCCCAAAGATATGTACATCTGGTGATCTGAATCTGGAGCTACCAAAAGAGTTTGCCAAAGATCTAGGTTTTCCTTTTTTTTTTTTTTTTTTTTCCCTCACCAGAGATGGCATTTATTCATAAGGCTCCTCTGTGGTGCCACTTCACATTTGCTTCAGTAATTAACTTAGGCAGCTGAACTATGTCTTATAGGGTTTATATCACTGATGTACTTAGAAACTTTACTAAGCCAGAGTTCAAAATTCATGTGTAAGTCCTTTACAAGTTCAGAGCCTTGCTTAAATAAATATCTGTGTTAATTTGAGCCTAATTGGCTTAATATTAACACCACATGACTATTAAGAATCAATTGATTTAGTTTTAACACAGATCATCACGTACATATCTAATTTAGAAAGCTCGAAGAAATTGAATGCAAACAAGTCTGAGACTGTAACAGTGAAGTTACAAATTTAAACACACAAGAGCCAGGGTACAGAAACAGTGTGGTTCTTCCAGCATAGCAATAATAATTCAAACATATTGTATCTATATAATATTTTTATTACCAGTCAGACTATTAAATGCATACTTAAATCTATGCACGATATGCAATGTAGGCAAGTCTATTGTTACTCTGAAAACTATAGCTTTTTCATTTCCTAATTGCAGTTTCATGGCACTGCCAAGGTTTTGTGTTTAATTTATATAGGGATTTCTATGGTCCTTAGAGCTGTTAATAGAATGGATTCACAAAGACCCCTAGTATAAGGAAGGCAAGACTGGTAAGAATGCTATTCATCATACCACCTTTCATCAGCAGGATTAAAAGAGTTTTTATCTACATTTTGCAAAAGGGAATGGAGTCAGGAAGCGATGACCTCATTTACCTACTGCTGAGCAGCAGGCCAGTGGAAGCACTAATAATAAAATCAAGGCCACACAGGTCCTAAACCAATGCCTCCAGTGAGGCACAGGATAGGTTATGAATCAGATATCTATATATACTTATACCTGACTCTACAAGGTCAATATAAATGTACAGGAACAGGACCATGTCAGATCTGCTCAGAGGAGCTGCTAGCTTCAGTAAACATAGATGTAGCCTCCCAGTCTGACCAGTTCCTTAGGTGCAGAACCAGTGCTCACACAGAATATCAACAGTGCCATGCATACACCTACATTGGTCTCCACATAAGCTGTAATTGGCAGAATTTCAGCTTTTTTTTGAAGTTCCATTTTTTTGTTTTGTTGGAAAATAACAAACACACAAGCAAACAAAATCCGTTCCTAGCATGACATAGATGAAACTTGGTTGCTGTAATCTCAGGTTTAAGACTTTCCGAGTGTTAAAAAAATAGCTCAGTTAGCAGTGTAGTTTCATGGCTTGGCACCCATTAGCAAAACACCTGGAGACATGTCTTGGCAGATTTGTGCAGTAACAAAGCTATGCAAGGGCTTTCTGGAAAACTAAGGAGACGAGCATGAGTCTAGGAAGTCCCAAGAAAGAACAGCAACCATAAAATACCTGTGTCTGATCATAACAAAGAACTTGCTCAGGGCTTCTCAGACATAAATGGAAAAAAGAATTTGTAATCTCAAACCTAAAGGGCCAGGGCCAATCCACAGGTGCCCCAGAGATCCGTGGGGGCCCCTTAAAACACCTTAAAACATCACATGGCAAGTATCACGCAATACCACAACTCCCCTCAATTATCCCACAGTAAGTTTGTTGTCTCCCACAAGGACCCATGTCTGTCTTGTTTCCCTCTTCTTACCAGTTACAAAGTTCTGGGTGACCGTCCTCAAGGCTTTGAGTGATCACTTCAATGGCCCATCATTCTTTGGTCATTGATATTGATGCCATTATCTACTGTTCCTTTGAATTTTTGAATCTGGGTGTTTGTCATTTCTTCTATCTGTTGTCCTAGTCTTTAATACTGAATGCCATTGATCAAAAACATTCACAAACCAGATATGCTTCATCCCACATATCCGTATCACATGTACCGCGATCGAGACTAGCACTGGTGCAAGAGGACTAATGTAGCCACTTAAGGTCTGGGGCTAGATGCTTAACACTGTGATATGGTTTCAGTTCCGCTGTTCATACTTAACACCACAAAATGGCATTTACCTCATTCAGATGCAGACAAGAGACCATATGTCTGCCTGGGATGGCCTGGACCACCTGGAAAAGGAGTAAACCTATGCCTCCAGCTTGCTGTTGAGCCTCACAAGTGTGAGTGAATGGATGGGCTAAGAGCTCATCAGAGGAACTCCCATCTGGCCAATGCACAGACCTGACGTCAGACTTGAAGGAAGAAGAGATAGAAATGTCTCTAAAGACAAAGCAACCTATCTATCATCTTTCCTGAGCTTTGCAAGCTTGTGACTTGGTGCTGCTCCAGTGCAGAGCAGCTGAGTGCTGCAGTACACCCCGGGCAGTCACTCTTCAGCAGAGCTGCAGTGCCAATGGTTAGTCCAATGCTCAGAGCAGATTAGCACATCTGGCAACAGTGCAGGGCTTGTAGAAACCAGAAAATCAAATAGTGTGGCTTGTGTCACCCAGCCTGAACTGCTTGAAACCTTGGCATCTAGTCTAGAATTCTCATATTGGCTTCTTCTGTCTTTCCTTCTCCCTTCATTAGAGGACAGAAGGACCTTCTGGGGACTCATTCTGAGGGAGGTGATATGAACAAAGTTATGGAAATGTCTCTGCCTTGCTTATAGGAAAAGCTAAAGTAGCTGTGACTAGTTGCTGTGTTCCACAGTAGGCAGCAAGGCCAGATGAATCCCGTCTTAATCTGGAATCGAATTTTGAAACTAGGAGAGTCCATAGCAGCCTCCAGATCCTTGTGATTTTTCTGATCGTAATAAGTAGCACACTGCTTTATTGTCTTTAAGCCAGTGGTTAACATTTTTCTAAAATGTGTAGTCACTGTTGTACCATACCTCTATTTTGGTCAGATTTTCATGTGCTTCCTGGCAAATAACTTATAGCTTTAAGATATGAGCATGATCCCTAAATTCAGGCTTCAAAATGGGGAGAAAGTAAGAAATAAAAGGTTGTCAGCTCTCTTTAAAAAGGTGCATGCATCATGAGAGAAAATAAAGACGCTATTGCTGTGCATAGGAAACTCCAGAAGCATTCAGATAATACTTACATCTGCTTTAATGATTCCATTTAAGCTGTCATTTTCAGCATTTACCTTGCAGCATTCAAAAGCAACTACACTTACATGTTCTCAACAGACTCCGTGCCAGTCTCGGATAGAAGTAAAAAAAGAAAAAAAAAAAGAGGAAGAAAAGAGAGGAAAATGAAAAGTGCCATACCGTATGTTTCAAAGAACAAATTCTTTGCAGGAAATTAGCAGCAATTTTGGGGCCACCGCTGTTGAAGAGAAATAAGTTTCAAGAGAAAAGTGAGCATGCTCTCTTTTTTTGTAAGCACTAACAAAAGGCAGAAGATGGGCTCATTACAAGGCTTAAAGGGGCACAGGCAAATATTTTGGAGCATGGAGCACTGGAATCAGGGTGCTTTTCTCTAAGATGCTGCATAACTCACTTCACCTCCTTTGCCCTCATGTTTCTGTGGTGTTTGCAATAACAGGGACAGTGGAGACATGATCATGTTGAAGCTGCAGAGGTCAGGTTTGCCTGCCCAGGTAGAACCTTGCAGATGAAGCTCTGGGCTGGCATCTGTGTTGGGTTTGGTGCCAACACAGCTTTCCTCTGCAGCCTTGGGCAAGCTGCTTAGCCTGCTTGTTGTGTACAGCTTTGACAGAGTTGCTCTTGACAAGTGCTGTGCTGTGATTTTTAGCCCTTCCACCACCCCCTCAGGTACAGACAGCCTCTTCGTGCTGCACAGAGCCTTGAGGGAACATTCAGCCTCGTTAGCTTGCATCCTAGCATCTTGGCTTAATCGCTCACAAAGGTGGTTTGTGTTGCAACGCCAGGTGGTAAGCATGAAGCCTCTTCCACTGCAAGAGGAGTAGTATCTAGCGTAAAGGACAGCCAGGAGTCAGAGGGTATGTGAGTTGATAATGCTGTCTTTACTAGATCTGGTTGGGCTTCTGTGTCCCATCTGCAAAAACAGGTTGAGAATAACATCGACTTTGTCAGGCTGTACTCCATACATCTCAAGAATTCTGGGAAGACTCTGTATAATCAATGTAAACCTCAAGAGAGTCCTGGATTTCCTGTGATGGCTCTGTGAGATTGGGTCCCCTAAAGAAGCTTTGCATCTTGCATGAAATAGCCTGGAAGTGAGGCTCAACCAATTTCTGTCTTCTCCTGAGTCAGTTCATGGAAGTGCTTGTTTCGTTTTTAGGGAGTAGCTCTTCACTTGAAGGTTTCTACATAGGGAACACAGGAGATGAAAGGTTTGTTCTCTTTTTAAACACAGGAAAATATTTAATAAAACAAACAAAGAAAGTGGATGTTACGTGTTTATTGAAACATTTCCGTACCCTGTACCTCTTTGAAGAATTCATTTATAACCAGACATTTTGGAAACTGAAATCCTGTGTTTATGGAATAAATGGGATAGCTGAGGTTAAATGTCAAGGGACCTCCTTAGGCCATGGGGACATTAGTGGCATCCTGCTGCCTGCAAGACAGAGACTCCAGCTACAGAAATGTGTGAAATTAGTAACATGGCTTTCTTTTCTTTCTTTCTTTGGATCCCTTCCAAATTCACCTCTGCCTTCTCTCTCTGGATGCAGACCAAAGACTGTAGATGCTTCAGTGTGTATCCTCAGGAGCACCTCTGCAGATTAAATGCCCGCAGCTATTGTGCATCTAAAGTCTCTGCTGAAAAATCCTTTCTGTGACAGAGGAAAATTAAAAATCTAAATTCACAATGGAGCCAAATTACCTACTCTTGCTACGGGAAGTCCGACATATAATTACAAACTGGTTTACTTGTCCGTGTCCAATTTAATGTGCCTGGCTTTTCTTATGAAAACAAACAAACAAACAAACAAACAAACAAAAAGGAAAAATCAAAGAAAAAAAGAAAGAAAAAAGCCAGACAGACAAACCAAAGCAGAAGAAAGGCAGGTAATGATTTGTTATCTCTGTGGCAGGTGTGAAGTGGACATTGTAATGTAGATTGTTGGGGCTTCCACTGAGGGAAACTCTGACTGTGGGATCCAGAGCTGCATATTTGACCGGATAAGGGGTCTGAGCCACTGCCCCGTGTTTCCCCTCGAGTGGGCCCTGGTAGATGCTTCAGGGGCAAGCACAAGAAACCCTGCAAAAGGCAGATATGGAACAACTGGCCTACAGGGAAGTTTCTTCCTAGACTTCATTAATTAGAGGGTAGCTCCAGCCCTGAAGCATGAGGGTTTATATCCCGAGACTAAGCAGTGATGAGAAAGAGTTGTTGGTCTCTTCTGGGTTGGGAAGTGGCTTCCTGGGCAAGAAATGTCCCTGAAAATCTGTTTACTGTGTAGAAAGACTGCTTATCTTCCCAGCACAGTATGGTGGAGTCCTCTGGGGTGTGTGAGCTGTTCTGGAAGGTGGAACCTGGGTCCTGTTTAAAGGTCTCATACCTTGTGGCTCTGCAGAAGGGGATATCACAACTGCCACCAAGGAAATGGAAAGCCAGGCTCTTCTTGGTGACAACCGATGGTAAGACAAGGAGTAATGGGTTCAAACTGGAACACAAGAGGTTCCACTTAAATTTGAGAAGAAACTTCTTTTCAGTGAGGGTAACAGACACTGGAACAGGCTGTCCAGGGAGGTTGTGGAGTCTCCTTCTCTGGAGACATTCAAGCCCGCCTGGACATGAACCTGTGTAACATCATCTAGGTGTTCCTGTTCCAGCGGGGGGATTGGAATAGATGATCTTTTGAGGTCCCTTCCACTCCCTGACATTCTGTGTGATTCTGTGATTCTGTAATGCTAATTTAAAGTATTTGGCACTTTGACAGGTGGAACCTGAAATGGAAGAGGATAGTGAGGGGTGTGGGAAGCATAGGGGAGACAAAGAGATGTTGAGGAAGGCCAGCTCACAATAACAGGGAAATCTTTCCTTTTAGGAAAGATAATATTTCAAAAATATTATTTTAGATTGTGTTTCTTAAAAAAAAAATAAAATCCAAAACTATTTGTGATTGACTTCTTGGACAACTTGTTATAGAGTTATATAAATGTGTTTAAATCAATTCCAGGTTTCATCTGTTGAAACTATTTGCAGACCTCTTTAAGAATCTATTTCTTCCTCACCTTCATAAAATAAAGCAGAAAAAAATACCCAAAATTACAGAACAGAACAAGCAAACACCCTCCTTTCTCTCCTGAAATTATTCGCAAAACACATACTTTCAGTACAGCAAAAAATTCTGTGAATGCTTTCTTAACTAAAAGCCCATCATTTTCTTGGGAAAACATGTGTAGACAAAAATACACAAGCCAAACTGATAAATACGATTGACCTACTGTGTTGTTAACTTAGAGCTCATCAATTTCATTTCTGATGTGCCACAGGAACATTTATTTGCAGTGAGTGCTAGCTACGACCTTTTCATTAGTGCTGCAGCGGCTGGATTGCAGCTTTGGGCTGGTCAATGCAGATGAGCATAGATTGACCTGGGGTCTTCTGTTCTTGCTTCTGTCTGGCCAGCTGTGAGCTAATTATCTAACGGCAATGGACTGTTACCCTGAAAGACAGAACATGTTAGCTCAGGTACACTGCTGGAATAAATACAATGTTTCTGAGCTCAAGGTCTATGTCATGATGAAATATTGAAAAAAAAGGAAAAAGTTAATTTGGGTTAATCCCGGTTATTTACTCTAAGCAGGCACTTATAAGACTATTTGCAAGATTGCATCAAAGCATTTTCCAGTAATGATGTATGCATTTCAATGAAAGGCTCACTTTCTGCTCCATGATTTCTAGTTTGGCATCTGGGTCACAAAATTGAGTGTGACCCATTGGGAGTCACTGCTCTGACAAACTCAGCTCTGTTGGGGCATTTCTTCATTGAAAAGCCAGGAGATGAATGGGTTGAGGCAGATGCTGCTCTCACTGAAATGAGCAATTCATCCCACACAAGGCTTAATGTGGATGATGAGCTCGTACCTCCTACATCTCAGTGCTGGGGGAAAGTTGGATCTAAGAATGGGTTCAGCCCATTTAGTATTATTTTTTTTTTCCCAGATAGAATTGTCTGTCTGCAAAATGATACATCTCAACTTAGGTTGACCTTTGAAGTTTTCTGGGATGGGGTGGCTGCATGTTTGCTCCCCGTTCTCTCTCTAATTTTGTTAATCAGGAGCCTGTCTGCACCATGCCGTTCATAACCGCCTGGGAGAGCTGTGACAAGTAAATTTCAATCTCTCAGCAGAGCTGATATTCTTGGAGCTGCAGGAGCAGTCATCATGAAGGGGAAAGCTGTGAACGCCAATAAATTATTGAAGAAAGCAGGAGAAATATTTCCTTCTGTTGACACATTGGCATTCACCTTTGGGAATGTAATCATGGGAAAGGTAGGCAATCTTTTGTCATAGGGACCTTTTGCTCAGAGAATTCGGTCTTTTCAAAACCTTAGTAGGGAGCCTGCAAGCTCAACATGGAAAGGATATTCAAGCTATAGGACATCTTC
Source organism: Patagioenas fasciata (assembly GCF_037038585.1). Classification (NCBI taxonomy): domain Eukaryota; kingdom Metazoa; phylum Chordata; class Aves; order Columbiformes; family Columbidae; genus Patagioenas; species Patagioenas fasciata. Next base: position 80,183,012 of record NC_092560.1, on the reverse strand, counting down.
AGACAGGCACGTTGCTCAGAAATGACAGTGAAACTGAATCAACTCTGCTGCACATAAATACATGCTCGATAGTACAACAGGAGGTTTGCGGGGTAGGCAGTAAACCCCTCTGGCTCTCTGACCCCTGGGACAGGATCTGCTCAGGAATAGGATTGTTTTCTATGAATAAAACAAGACAGCCTTAGAAAAAAAGAGTGTAAACATGGCAGAATGGAAAACTTGGATGAGAGCAGGAGGTGGAAGCCAACAGAGACACGTTAGTCTAAGCCAGAGAATGAGCAAGGGCAGGTCTGCCAGGAAGGACCATTCCCTCTTGGACCGTGCCTTGGGGGAATGGCTGGGGGCCGGACTGTAGAGTTGGGATTGTGCCAGGGTTGTTTCTTCTCATCAGAAACACTAGTGCTCCCTCCTTCTGCCACCACTGACAAAAATGAAACTGCCCAGGCCTGGTGACAAGGAGGATTTGTTCCTCTGAATTTCAAATTCTGCTTGGGAAGCAACCAAATTAGCACTGATGTTTTATTCCAACATCAGAAATGGCAGGGAAAAAATACCCAGGAGCTCCCTGGATTTAAATCCGCAAAATCAGCTCCAGTTTTGTTTAGACAAGATGAGTGAATAACCCCCCTCCTCAGCATCATGTTTGGCTCAAATCACCAATTTAGTAGTTTACAAAAATCTAAAACTGCCCCTCTAGCAAATTAAGGGATTACGTCAATCACTCACGTCCAGTCTACCTGACAACAGCACGCGGCAACAGGGCAAAAGGTTTGATGCTCTGCTGGAATGTGATAAGGAGAAAATGCCAAATGACACATAGGCAAAGTTATTACCAGTGAGATGAAGACAAACTGGAGGGAGTTCAGAGAAGTGCAACAAAAATGATTAGAGAGCTGGAGGGGTTGATTTACAAGGAAAGTTTTACACGAACAAGCGTCAATATGCACAGCAGGGCTGAACAACATCTGAGGGGGGAGAGACAGCCAGTTGCAAACGTCTGAACAGTGCAAACACCCAGGGAGGAACAAAATTACCCAAGGGGGAAATAACTAAGATAATGGGTTGAAATTAAGAGAAAGAGGATAAACATCAAAATAACTTCTCAGTGGAAAGACTGTGGAAAAATCTAATACAGGAAGAGATAGACATCCAAACCAAACAAACTATAAATTCCTTCCCAGAGTCTCTGCAGATGCAAACATCGGCCACAGTTAACTTTATAAACTGAATATTTTTAAGCAACAGGTATCAGAGCTTTCAGAAGAAGCCAGGTGTGAGAAGCCATATAAAATGGATGGTTTCCAGATAATTCAGTGATAACTTTCTTCCTGTTCAAAATCACACCAGGGGGGAGGTGAAGAAGCCTCTTACTTTCAGTTTAGTTAGTGAAGTGAGTGCACTGAAAACTCCCAAAAGTGCAGTTTTGGCAATTTAGTCACTAACATACTCCTCGATGAAAAGTTTTCCAGTTGAGACAGTTGGTTTCATTCTGCCTCCGATCTGGAGTGACTGGAAATCAACACCAGATAATGGCTACTGGGTAGAAGATGTGACATGAGTTAATGCACTCGGTTGAATTTCTACTGGATATTGGACATGTGCTCACATTAGAAATGCTTTGAGCAGCATGATCAACATTAAGTTAACATCTAGGCTGATGATCTTGCCAAAGAAATCCAGAAGGGGATGGATATTGGTGATGAACTGCAGGTTCACCTTTGGAATGAAGTAATTAACAAGGTAAACTTTACCTCGTGAGCTCTGAAACTCATGTCCACCACCACCTTACCCAACTCCTGGATGGAATGTCCATTTACAAAGCAAATCATTCAGCATATTTCCTCAGCCTACTAGAAACAGCTGTAATTAAATAAAATTTACATTACAGAAAGTTTGTTTGTTAGATGTCATTATTTTTTAAGTAACTGCTTTTAAGCAGCTTCTTGACAGAGAAGGTGCAAGGGGTTTGTTGCTTGTGACCTGATACATCTGATTGTATAGAAGGTAGTAATAGCTGCAATGAGTAAAGCAGCAGCACGGGAATCTCCTACAGAGTGGTATTTGAAGGTCTGGCTGAGCAGAGCCACTTAGGCCATTTCTAGTTTAGTGTTGTTACACTTTGGTGTGGCTTTCCAGTAATTTATAGGGGTGTTTGTTGAGTTCATGAGCTCTTGAGACCTGCATCCAATAAAATAGTGATGTACTTTCTCTTGACTGAAGGCACAAGCATATATCATCGCATGCAGTAGATCGGATATCATTTTATGCTGGATGGGGAAAAAGGCTGTAAGGCTCTGTAGCTTAGTCAAAAGAAGAGGAAAAGTAAAGAAAAATGTCAATAAAGGACACTGCATTGTGAAGGGCACAGTTTTACTTCTGTTTTCCTCAGCTTGATGCATTAAGTTAGCAGGCAAAAAATTTGGTAGGTTAATCCTATTCTTTACTAAAAGATACCATATTAGTTTATGATCTCTTGCTGAGCTTGATATAAAGCCACAGAAGCTAATGAGCAGCTATTAGATATATCATTATTTATACACACATATATATTTTCCCATACATTTTCATCTGTAGTTTACCATTTCCAAGATGTAGAGTGCTAATCCTTTATGCCCTTGCAGTGTTAACAACAATATCCTTTTAAATTTAATTAACATTTTAAAAAGTTGTCTCTTCCTCCACCATTAGCCTCTTCCCCTCTATCAAACAGTAACTGATGGATCAGACTTGGTTGATTAGCTGTGCAGAAGGGGAAAAATCACGAAAGGAGCAAGGTTTATTCTTAAAATAACTTATTCCTTTCCACCTACAGAGTAGTCTAGACATAGAATGGTCAGGCAGCATGCAGAACAATCTTGTCATGTAGGAAACAACCCAAAAAGGGTTTCAGTTCCAAGAGACAGTGTGTGCCTCTGTATAAAATAAATATAAAAATCTTCTCCTTGCAAAAAAACAAAGCCAGCAGTGGCTTTGCTGGTTTTCTCAGAAGTCTGAACTTACTCACACATCAAGAAAAAGGACCCAGGAGCCTCTCTTATGTGATAGCACCTGGCAGCACAGCCCACAACAGTGATTTAAAGACGCTCTTCAGACGTAGACCCTACTGGATCCCAACTAACAACAACCCAACTAATGACCCGGCAGCCACCTACCATTGAAGCTGGGGGAGAAATGATGTGGCTTTGCACATCCATGCAAAACAGTGGGAGATTTCAGTGGAGCAGATATTTCTGTTGGACAAACATTTCCTTTAACTTTCCACCACCCTGGTGCAGTGACGTGGAGGCATCACACTTGCACACCATCAGAAGAAGATGATGCCAGTTGGGCTGCAGACCATTCCCAGTCTGCCCAGCTTCACCAGCAACCACAGGCGAGTGGGTCTGGCTATGAGCCTTTTGGAGGGAGAAGGGATAATCAGAAAGTTTCAGTTTGTTTGTTAAATTCAGCTTGGGATTTCCCTGTGTATGCTTCCAGCAGAAAGTGTTAGTGTATGAATTATTTAACATAAACTCATAGTAAGTCGTCTGACTGTCTGACTTCTGTGGGATTTCCTTAGCTGAGAGTTTATATTCCTCTGTGACAGATGCATTTTCCGACTCCAGATTGTACCTTGTACTGGTCCAGAAAAGGCAGCTCCAGACTTAAAGAGAAAAGGGCTCTTGTGTAGAGAAATAAGTTAGGATTTAAAGTTCATAGTTTCTGTTGTTAAATCAGTTTTAAGAAAGAAATAGATCATAATTCAAATTAAATGTCATCTTTGATCTGTCTCCATCTCCTCGATTTCTTGTTACTCCCTTTGTTCAGGAAAAGAATAAACCCTGTATTATTACTCAGACATAAAGCCTTGAAGGGAGTGCAGGCTGTTACAGATTCTACAGCTGTATTTTGCATCTCCATCTGAAATCAGGGAGCCTTTCTAATACCGGCTGCAAACACACCTCAGTACAAATTAAAGTTGCCTTGAAGAACTCATAAGATAAATGGACAAGAGGGGGAAGAAAGGAAGTCGCTGCTGAAATGGGGAACCGAGGCACAACAAGGTTAAGTGACTTTCTGGAGGTCGCTTGGAAGCCTAACACCCAGCTGGGAAGAGAACCAAGCTCTTCTGAGTCATCATCCCCTGACAAGCCCATCCTTCTTCTTTTCTTACTAAATGGAACAATCCTGCATTGGTTGTGGTATAACAGTCTACATGACCGAGTAGGTCTTTTCCATTTCCAATGTCTATGATGAGAGTAATTCTGCTTAATGGGGATGCAGTCATCTGGTGCCAATGGTTAAGTGTTGCTTAACCAGGTGTTAAATAGGTATGAAATTCCAAGCTCTGGGCTTTGAATGCAGAAGTTGCCAAATGAAAATGAAAATAAAATAAAAGAAATAGCAAAGGGAAAAGAAAAAAAAAAAAAAAGGTAGAAGAAAAAGGAAATGCCCCAGAGTATTAGATCCATGTGCTTACAAAAATTCAGTCTGGTGTTTTCCTTCAATTCCCACATTTCCAAGGGAGTTTAAATAGCATGTTTACTTAATAAGGTTAACAGACTATGTAATACCCGTCTCTATTTAAGTAGATTCCTCCCCCTTTCTCTCTTCCATTTTTTTTTTTTCAAATATACTCAATAGCTGTTTTTTATCATCTGTCATTTTCTCTTGCAATGTCACCTTTAACTTGCTGTTGAAACTTACTGTTCTGGTGAGGTCTCTCTGCTTTCATTTTGACATGTTTATTTAATGTCTGGTAACAAGACTATCAGGCATCAGGCAACAGATTCCACCTATTTTCCTTAAGTTATGATTCTTAATAGTCTATTTAGCCATCTAATAAATTTCTATGGAAAGTATAGCTTGTGTCTTTACACATGTTCCTTTTATAAAGGAAGCATTTTTGTGTGATATATAGTATTAGTTCATACTTGATCTTTGTTCAAGATGGTTATTCATGCTTACTAATTTTTCATTTTAGTGGGGGAAACACACGAAATCCTTTTCTTTCTGCTGGGGAATCTTACACTGGTGCGTTTCTCACTTTTCTTCCTTTAGGTGTTTTGAAGTTTGACACATCTGAAATCCATAAATTATTTCACAGCCATCAGTGTTTTTCCCAGGTTAAATTATTTAATGGCATTGTTTTATTGAAAGGTTCAGATTAGCTTCTGACATCTACTGACAGGAAGAAACACATTGTTCCACTGGGATAAAACATATTTTTTATTGAAGAAAGAAGTGATGCAGGATTGGGTTCCTGTCTTGTCACATGAGAAAGAGGAAATGAAGGTAATTGGCCCTTTAAATGAATGATTTGCCACAGTGACACATTGCACTGTCCTTTATTCTCTGTCTCTCTGCCTCCAACACCTTTATTTTAACATATTCATTTCACTTCTTCCATCCACCAAGTTTCAGCCTTAATCCCAAGTAGTAGTTTCCCCATGGAGAGCAGAAGATTAAGGGATCTCAGCTGAGGAATGAAACTCTAAGCTTTGATTTCAGTGGGTTTCATTGTGTGGCTGAAGCTGACTCCCCAGGATTTACAATGACCGGCAGCCCTGGTGCTCCCCCGTCCTGAGCCAAATCCACACCAGAGGGGTTTCCTTCTGCCAGGTGCATCAGGAGCGGGTGCACGAGCAGTGCCATGGGTCTGACCTGTATTCTGTTTTTCCTTGGAGAGCAGCAGTTTGATCTCAGGTTGTTCCAGCATTTTAAAACTGTTATGTGTATGACAGAAAAACCAAACCAAACCAAACCAAACCCAATATCCAAACCCAAACCCAAACCAACCAACCAACCAAAAAAACCAAAAACCAAATCCGAGACACAAAAGTGCCCTAAAAGCCCCCCATAAGCTCAAGCAAAAGAAAATTAAAGCACACACACTCATATATATGTGTGCACCTGCATATTTATAGATACACACACACAAGTACATGTAAACACAAACACAGGCATATAATTGTAGCAAATAGCACTTTTCTTCCTTGATTTTAGCAGATCCATCCCAGCTTCACTTTGCAAGTTTCAGCATTTAACTGCAACACTACAGAAAACAGCACAGGTCTTCTTCATAAGGATATTACAAATTCAGTTTTCTTGTTGCCTTTTTTTTTTTAATTTCCAGAAATTGCCTTGAAAGAAGCAGTTGGGTTCAGAAATTCACCCCAAAATGCCTCCAGAAGCATGGGGATAGATCCTCGGGGGATGCAAACTGGAATAAATCTGGGGACTGGAGCAGCGATGCTCTGTCTGGTACCAGCTGAAGCAACAGTGGTGCCTGCATGCCCTCAATTGAGAAAGGTGTGCTGGGGTGGGGAAAGCCTTATGGGGGTGATTCAGGTTGGTGCGAAGGGATAGGGGAGAGAGAGGTCTCTGCAAGGCAGAGAAGAGTGGTGGTGAAAGAGGTGGTGGTTGCTGGCATCATTTTGGAATCTCAGCTTTGTCTGGTTTACACTGTTATTAGGTGGAGAGGAGCAGGAAAAGTGTGATCCCCTACCCTTGTTCTTTGCAATTTGGTATCTGCTGCACCTGGGACACTTTAATTTTTTTTGCCTTCTGCCTGTATGGCTTATCTTTGCCCAAATAATTCAAATCCATATGCAGCTGGGAATACGAACAGCAGTGAAGTTCATGGTGGTAAAGCAGCAAGTATGTTGCTGCAAAACAACTCTTGCACAGACTTTTGCTGTTGCAATCCCCCTCCACCCTGCTGAAGCACAGAAAAGAAAATAAAAGATACATTATTGGCAGTGCTTTTGATATAAGAAGCTGTGAGAAAAAAAAAAAAAAGGAGCCTGAAACTTTTCTACACAATTTTGGTCCCTTCTCTTGGCCAGAGAAATGAAAAAAGCGGAAAAGGATGCTAAAGCTGCTGTCTCATTCTCCACTTATTATGTCTGTTCTCTCTCTGATCTGCAAGGAAAACATCTATATTTCTGTAGGACAGCTTAATGCATCCGTGATCGGATAACGTGTGTTACAGCCTTCTTTGCTATTCTCAGAAGAGTGCTCTAATGCCTTGCTTATACATAGGGAACACACATCTGTGAGGAAAAATACTGTGTCCTTCGATTTCATCTTGGATTTGTTCAAAAAGTAACTCTGCACTTGCAGCCTGCCTTACAGGAGTGTGAACGAGAAAAAGCAGCAGGGCCCACGTCTCCCTGACTTTTAGGTTAAAAATGACATTAATATGGCAAAGCTTCTTTCAGAACTTCATCATTTCCACCAGCGGAAACGAGACGAAGGCCCCAATCACATATGTGCTCAGACATGCAGAAGCAAATGCCAAAATGAATTAACTGGAATAGCTCTATTAATTTATGCCTCGGCAGTAATGACCTTAAGACACAGAAGAATTATATATTAATTTGTTTCTAGTGTATAACACTGCTAAGTTAACGCATTTAGGAGAATACACTTCCCTCACCTCCTGCTGCGGAGGTAAATGAGGCAGTGTCTGCTGGTGACAAATCAGACCAGCTTTCCACTAGATGGCAGCTGGTGCTTGCACAACCTCCAGGCATATTTTGGTGCAGCAAATCCTTTTTCAGTGCTAATCATCTCACAAGCTGGAAAATGGGCCATTTCTCCCCTCCCTCTCCCCCTCTTTGTTGCTCACTTATTGGGGAGGAATGAGAGAGGAAAGCGGGGCGGGGGGGCATCATTTGACCAGCGCAGTTTTGTATCAGTCCTCCATCTGCTGTGGAGATGGCCTGCTTTATTTTATCTTTTTTTTTTTTTCTTTTTTTTTTAATTTTTATTTTTTTAAGCCTATGTTGGCACCACACGTACAATGGGAGAGATAAGAGCTGTTGCGCTCGTGGGTGTATGTGGGCAGGGGAAGAGAGAATCTGGTGCTGAGAAGTTTTTCCGAGGGGTTTGCAGCAGGGATGGGGGACAGGTTCAGCTTCTCAGGGAGCAAGGGTTTGTGCCTGAGTGAAGGGATGGGGTGGGAGAGGGATGGACATAGATGAGATGGGGAGGACCACCCCTTGCCTGATGCGCTGGCATCTGCATCAACTTGAGGGTGGCCTGTGCCACCATGGTGGAGTTGAGTACCCCAAAGTTCGAGATCACACAGCAGAGGACACACATAGAGATGCTGTCCCCATGCTTTGTCCCACTTCTGGCCAGGGAATGATGGGGACAAGAAGCATCGAGATAACTTACTGCTTTCCAACAGGCTGGTATAAAACATTTTAAACTCACTTTTCCCCTTCTGCTTGGGCTGCCTTCCCAGTCCTAAAAATAACATATTTTTGCAGAAGTTTCCACATGAAGCTCTGCAGATTTTTAATGGTATCTAAGCAGCCTTGTAAGTGAGCACCACCTTGCACAGAGGGAAACTGAGGCACAAGTCAGCACCTTTCCCAGAGGTGATGTACAAAAGTCTCGTGGCAGAAACAGGGCATAGCCCCATTTTCCTGTTTTTCTCACCACTGTTTGAAGGACATCACAGGAGACCCAGGTGGTGAGGTCTCTCATAGTGCAGTCTGGGGAAGGAGACAACAGAACAAGACCATGAGGCTCCCTTGAAAGAAAAGCTCTACATTTGTAGGAAGTATATGAAAGTGACACTGGTGCAGACATTTTTTTTTTTTTTATTTTCTCTGCTATAAGAAACTAGGAAGTTTAATTGTTCCTCCTCCAACAAGCAGGTTGCAGACAGCAGGTTTTGTTCTGAGCTGGTGTCATCTCCAGACTCCTCTCCCCAGTGCCTCCCTCAGCCACACCGAAGATTGTCCCTCTCTCCAGACATTTCCAACACTGGTCCTTTATCTCCTGTTCTATGTGTTACTCTCTGCAGCACTTTTTCGGTTAACAAATTATTACAGTTTTACTGGCCTTACATCTTCCTCCTCCTTCAGAAAAACAAAACAATAACAACAACAACAACAAAAAACCCAAACCAAACAAAAAAAAAAAAAAAACAAAAACTCCAATTACCAAACGCCAGCAACAGCATCTCTGCAGCTTCAGGTTGGCTACAGCTCTTTGGTTGCTTCTGAAAAGTTCGGTGTAACAGGCAGGAGATGCTGTGACATGCTGAATCTCCTCTGACTGGTTTTGCCTTGACTTTCCCAATTCTTCCCTCGTCTCCTGTTGTTTGTAGTTGAGTGCCTTCCATTTGGTCCCAAGACATCTGATTTCTCCCCTCAGGGCATTGCCAGCTGCCATATATGAGTTTTTCCTATAGAGATTGAATGAAAACATATACTGTGCTGGAGTGTTAACTTGTAATGCAGCTATCAGCAGAAGTACATATCACTCTGGGTGGCATTAGTCAATTATGACAGAAAGCCCATTGGCGACACAAGTCAATTGATAATAAAGCATAATCTCTCTTTCCCCCGTCACATATTTACCAGCCATGAACTACTGTAGCATATTTCCTATTCACAGATGAATGCTCCAGCCGTTCAGATGGGTATTTTTCAGAGCCGAATGCAATCTAGAGGGTTAATGACTCCAGTGCAGTGGTCTGAGGATAAAGCCACTGCAGGTGCACAGCTAAACGGGGAGTTAATTAGGTAGCAGGTGAACATAAACAGAGAACACAGAGGGTGTGGAAGAGGCTTTAGTGAGGAGGAAGGACTGGTGGGAATGCTGAGCCTTGAGCTCCAAAATAAAGACGTATTGAACTTTCCTTCCCTGTGCCACAGTCTTTGTTGCATGCAGTCTCTGCTCTTTGTGTATCGTTCGACTCTCCAAAATGCTGCTGCTCTTGCTGTCGGGGCTCCCAGCCTGGGATACAGACAGGAAGCATCTTAGCAGCTGCTGCCGGAGGATGGAGCTTGCAGGGCTTATTGGCGGACGATTCATCTCACCCTACAGGGATGGGGCGTGCGGAGGAGAGGAAAGCTTCCTGCGATACCAGAGATGGGCTGGTTTGGGGAGGCAGAGACTGAGACTGCTCCATTCTGTGCAGAGCATAAGGCTGGGTGCTGGGAGCCAGAGAGGGAAAAAAAGAGACAGAATCAGGTGGATGGCAATGGCCATCCTTGTTCCCTTTGCTGGACAATGAAGCGAGCCACGAGCCAGGCAGGGATACAGGCATTCAGACATGGAGAGGTGGGCAAGCAATGCAAAGAGCGGGGAAAGGGAGCTAATAGAAACCACATCCAGCAGGCACAAGGGCCCCAAAAGAGCCAAACTAAAGCAAAACTCATAGGTACGAGTACAGACAGTATAAACTTAGAGCTGAATAGAACCAGCTGAATAGGGTCTCAGTCTTCCCTGAGGAGGTGGATGCTCTCCCAGAGCAAGCTCAGAGAGGAGACACTACCATTAATATGCAGGGACAGGAGTTGTACTCGGTGATCCTAGTGGGTCCCTCCAACTCAGGACATTCTATGATTCTATGAGCCATCTCTGGGTGGACCATCACAAGCTATGACCAAACTGAGCCATTGCAGAGGATGCTCACCAGCTTCTTGGTCCTGTACCAACTGGCTTCACACATTTGGGGAAAGCTTTAGTCTCCCCACCATCAACGGTCAGGGACATCAGGGTCTCCCCCCACAGCTGCTGAGGGCAACAGGGTCTGCAGGAAGGGGCTGGATGGCTCCCCAGGGCCCACCTGAGCAAACCTCCAGGGGTGGTTGAGAGCCATGCCCTCAGTTCCCTCCACATCTGTGCTGAACTTTCTATGAGTTTGGGGTTTTGCTGCTAAATGCTGTCTGCCTGAATCTTGCAGAAAGGAGCAGCACAAGCAGACAATACTAGTCAGCTGAATGCTGGGGTATAGCTGCTGTGCTGCTGCTTAAAGCTAGTTGAAATAAAGTAATCCTGGTGCAATTTTTTTTCCTTGTGTCCTTAAATCAACTGCTCCAGATGGGTCACTGTTTTCCAGTCAGACAAAGGGACAAAGCAGGAGGTTTTATTTATTTTTTTCAAAGTCAGACCTGCATCCTTTTAATTAGTGCAGCTCTTGGCTTTTGCGAGAGCACATCAGGCTGTGATATTTCATGCTGTGCTCCTTCAGAGTCACCCAGCTGTGGTGGGATGCCAGGGAAGCTGTGTCCTCATCATACTCTGTGCTGCTCCATTGCTAACATGCCATGCTTGCCCTGCCCCACCAGTCCCTTTCCCTTCTCCATCAGAGATCCTGGGACCTCACATGCACAGAGATATTCATCCCTGTATGGGATAGAGCAAAGCAAGCGATGCTTTCAGGGACAACTCTCGGAGCTGGGTACTCCCAGCTCTGGAGGAGAGAAAGCAGCAGGCCACCTTCATGGTTGAATTCTCCCTCACAGCCTGCGCTTTATCTGGATATTGATAACCTGAATAGCTCTCCTAATCAGCCAGTAATGGATTCCACCGGGAGCACCTTATTTATCTACCACCTCTTCTGACTTCAGTCCTCTGTCTCCTTGCAGTCTCCTGGCCAGGCCACCGTGCCAGGCACGTGCTCCTCATTTTTCGGAAGAGGGCAACTCTATTCTGCTGCTGGTTCCTCTGCAGCAGTATACCCTCTCTCAAGTACTTGAAGGCAGATGAGGTGGTTTTAGCTGGACAAGATGGAAAATTTTTTTCACTTCTCACCTGATGAGGCTGCATTAAGGAGAACAAACACACCATGCTAGGGCTGCCTCTGTGAGCAATGGAAATGCACAAACCTCTTTCTCTGTCTTCATATCTTCGTGTGCCTATGGAGATGTGCACATGTGCATTCCTATCAGTATGTTTTCCTAAAATCAGGAAAACAAATGCTTTTCCCTCCTGCAGTCCGTCAGAGGATTGAGCCACTCCATATTCCTGCCCCAGTTTTCAGTGGTTGCATCTCCACAGCATGACAAGTCCTCAAGATGTGTACAGTAGTCACACTGCGTCAGGAAGCAATGTGTTTATGTGGCTTTTGAGACCCCCAAAAAGCTCAGGCAGCCTCTCTACTGAGTGTGACTGCGTGGCATAAATTGCTCCTTTTGTTTGTCTTTCTGTGGTTTCCAGACACTGTTGGATCAGAATGGAGTTTGGCCACTGATTTCAGTAGAGGCAGACTTTTGCCCTCCAGGCAGCAGACAGTGTCTGGTGTTTGCCTGTCCAAAGGCCAGGTGCAAAAGCAATTCCTAGCCTGAAAGATGCGTTGTGACTGCTCTCATGAAATATATGGGTCAGTCTGTAGTCCCCTAAGTCGAAGCCATTGGCTACTGACACTGAAACACCTGCATGGAGAAGGGAGATAAAAGGTGATTAACAGCTCCTCTTTTTTCTTTTTTTCTTCTTCTTTTTTTTTTTTTTTTTTAATTCCCTTCCACACCCCAATCAAACCTTGTATACCAGCAGAAAAGATTCCATGTGGCACAAGAATAAATCATTACCTTGCTGCCTCTAAAAATTTATGTTTTCCCAGAATGTATTTTCTCTATGAGTGCTGAGGATGTCTCATGGAAATCACCTTGTCACACCCAGGAGAACTTGACCTCCTAATCCTGTTTTACAGATGAGGAAACTGAGGCATAGACAAGCAAAACACATTAGCCACCATCACACACCTGGGATCAGCAGGACTTGTTTTTTCTTACCTTGGAAACAGAGACTGATTTACCTGGAACGGATGGACTTATGTGACTGTAAAATTGCTTTGAATGAAGATGGGTTTGGGCTCCAGGAGTCCTGCCTTCCAAATCCCTGTTCTGAATAGCATATTGTCATAAAAAGCTGACTTTAAAACTAGCTTGTGCAACTTTTTGCATGGAGAAGCCAGCAATTTACACAGTTGAGCAAATCATAGAGAACTCTAAATGTGGAGTGGGAAAATATTTACACTTCCAAGGTCTGAGTGTAAATTGGAGAGTTACATCCCATTAATGGGAGTTTACGCACATTGATACATTTCATTTTTCCCTGCAATGCTGAAAATGAAACACTGAGACATAAACGCACCGCTTCTGCACTGGCTAGCCAGATGACATAGCAGGTGTAATACTGAAATATATTTCACATACTGCCTTGACATGGGGAAGGACAGAATGTGGTGGAGGTTGTTCTTAGCTCTTTTTTGTCATTTTACACAGCTCTCTGTGGTGGAGCTGTCCTTGATTTCTGTTCTTGTGAAGAAAGTCACAGCAGGGTTTCCCAAATCCTCTGCTCAAGGAAATCCACTGATTTCATTTACTTTATGTGGGAATCTCTTCTAATGTTCTTAAAAGCCAAGCGTGAAATAAAGGAAGAAGAGGACAAATGCCACCACTCAGTTGAATCTTGGTGTTGGTCATTCCTACCCTTACTGAGCAATGGCCACTGGTGTCCCTGACAGAAGGGTCAAGTTCAGTGTTAAACATGTGCTGGGAAAAATTAGCAGTGCTCATCAGAAGATAAGCAGGTGACACAAAGGCTGAAGTTCAAATTGGGTTTGGAGTCTGCCTAAGAGCAGCCTTGTTTTGGATTTCTTCTAAGATTTACAGTTTCTATTTAATTTTTCTTCCTGGTTTTATATTCTTTATATACAGCAGCTTCTTCTAGATACTATAGATTTCTTATATATATCCATATACATATAGTAGCTTGCTATAGATACTGAATAAAGATCTGGAGAGTTGCTCTAATTTATACTAACATTTTGAGAGGGATGAAGCCCACTCTTGCAGGAGTATTTTGGTTCCTTTTGGTGTAGAGCTGGTTATAGAACACAGTTGTTTCCAGAGATGGGCTTTTCAGCTTAGATTCATTGAAATAATTCTCTTGGTACCTTTCATCTTGTGAAATCACCTTTTCAGTCACTGATCATCTAAGATGATAGTCAATGCTGAAGAAAGGAAATGAAAAGCTACCTGGATGTGCTCCCTTCTCCGTGCTAGCTTTAACTTAAATAGAAATAAAGAACCCTAAACAAGGACACTTCAATCAAAATGCTGGAGAACTTAATGAAGTGGAGCCTGTGCATAGGTGAATAGACTGGGGGAGGGTACATTGTGCTCCAAGATGTTGGAGTAGCCTCTGTATTTATCAACATGAGGTCAGAGAGTAAAGAAACAAGATGTCTCAGGAGGGGATTTGAAAGTAGGGAAGTCTGTAACTTATACTGGGATCAAAACAGGGAGATGGAGAAAGTAAGAAAACCCATGAAAGAAGGGGACCCGAGTGGCAGTGAGTTGGCAGTGAGCTCGAAGTGACAGGTGACAACAGGAGCAGAGCCAGTTCATTAAGACAGTCCTTAAAACATTATGCTGGCTGAAAACTCTGTGTGACAGGTTGGGGAATGATTGACACCAATCAAATCCTCACCTTTCGTAACAGAAGGTGTCTAGTATGGCCAAAGTGTTAAATCCCCAGCAATATCCCTGACCAGAGTTTCACAGCAGTCAGAGACAGGATCAAGCTGAAGGATGCGGACAGAACCTATAAGTTTGATTTAAAACATTGGGAATTCATCACAGTTTGCTCACCAGCTCAGTTCTCTAGGTGAAGCAGGATTTAAGGCATGATCGATACTTCTGCAGAAGACCTTGCTGCTGAGGATGGGGAGAGGCAATAGGGCTGGAGCAACAACTAGGCCTAACAACGAAGAAGCTGCCCTTCTGCCTTAGATTGGAGAGCAGGGCTTTTTAGGCCTTGCCCTTCACTCTAATCTTGTCCCTTGTCCCTTCAGGACATTTAATTGATCGTTCAGGTACAGAGGTCAAAGCATCGATACAATTAGATAGCTGCTGTTGGTTATATGTACATGTCATCTAGAAAATTATATGTGACAGGAGTCAGGAGAAGGAGGATAAAAAGAAAAAAATGAATAAAAATGATTGCTTTTGCATTTAGAGGATGTCTTTCTGGGACCAGAAAATTGCTAGGTCTCCTGTAATAGAACTGCAAGACTAAACTCTAAGGGTAACTGTTTCTTTCAGGGGCTTGTGTTGAAACACAACGTCTCTGTAACATTTATGTTGAGACAGGTTGCTGTTATTGGTGTTGGCAGCTAGTAACAAACAGTTCGTTGGGGTTTTTAATTTTTTTTAATTTTTTATTTATTTTTTAAATTTTCTTTAACTTAGACATTGTTAAAGATTCATCACACATATAAACACCCAATGCTGACTTCTCATTGTTCACTACATAAAAACACTGCATAATCCATCTTGCAGACTGCTTTCTGGGACACAGAGAGGTTGTGGCAAAGATTTCAGTTCAAGCTTTATGACCATCCATGCAGGAGAGTCAGAACTGCCTTATTCCTTAACTCCATCCCTGTGGATTGTGGATGTGGGAGTAGAGGAGTGAAAAGGGCTGCATACTGTCAGTTGCACCTTTCCAGGCAAGGTGAGTGGGTACAAGTGAAGAGTGGGGAGAGCTCTGAGTCAGTGAGCTCTTAGAGCTCCATGACAGGGAATATAGAATAAAGCCTGACCCACATGCCTCACTTCATGGATGTAGGCGAAGGCTGCATTTAATAAAATGTAAAAGTTAAGAAAGAGAAAGAAAAAATTAAGTTAAATCCTTGCAAAGACCAGTGTAAATTTGATGAAGGGTTAAAAATTCTGTACCTACTCTGGAAGAAAGCCTGAGCCAGATGCTGCTGGGCAGCAGACTTGCACTCAGCAAAGTGTTTCACTTCTCATCCCTCACTTTCTTCTGCAGGTGAATTGCAATGCTTATTCTTAACAGGCTTTGAGATCTCAGTGTGAAATATGCTATATAACAGCTCAGTGTAATTACCTGAGGTTAAGTGTTGTGCTTGCACAGTGTCCACAATATCTTTTTAGCTGTAGAGGAGATACCTCTGTGTTGTGCCGAGGCACGTGGATGAGCAGTATAGACTGGAAGCTTTTTCAGAGATTGCCGGGCAGCTATTCTGCAGGGAGACAGAGACTGTCAGCACCCTTCACAGACACTAAATGAAACAAACAATATTTAGATGAAAAGCCCTTTAATTCACAAAGCAGAATGCCTAGAGGAGAATGTTCCTCTTCTTCATTTAATCACAGACAGACCTAAGCCAGAAGTTTGTTTGAATTTGACATACGAGGCTGAAGGCTTGTGAAGCTCTGGGGCACTAGCAAGCTCTTACCATGGTCTCTGGGAAGGATCACCGACGTACTCAGCTGTCAAAAAGCATCGTTGTTTTTCCAGACCTGTTGCCCACAAACTCCGCTTAGGCTTTCCATTACCATTGGAAGACAATAAAAGCCTCTTACGAAGACAGCCAGAATTGCTAGAGAATCTTCTTTTCAAAAACACAACCTGGAAGTTTAGCCTTTGGGAAATTCATTTTCTATTGAGATGTAATTTGTGAAGTTTTTAAAGAGAAACTTCAGATTTTCAGGTTTAAGAGGACCTGAAGAAAACTAACAAAGAAAAAAACATGAGAAGGAAACTTTTCTCCTCCAAATGTATTTCTTGACATGCATTTGAATGCCATAAAATGGCATGTCTGCCTAAAAACTAGTGTTTGTCAATACCTAGTCTTCTTTTGCTCCTTGGAAATGCGAACAGGAGATTAAAATTCACACTTCCAGAACAGCAGCAACTCATTGTTATCTGATGGCAGCACCGTGCAGAGGGTAAATGGCTAAAGACTTTTCACCCTGCCCTGAAAAGGCAGCAACAGAAATATATACTATCCAGTTTAGGATGCAATGTGCAGAGTACCATTTGTATAATTCAAAGGGGTATCTCCAGCTGCTGGAAGCTTTTGAACCTGTGAGACAGGTTTGGGATTCTTACAGAAAGGTGACTGATTTTACAAAGGGTTTTCTCAGGAAAATATCCTTTTTCTCACAGATGTGTGGGCACCTCCCATTTTCCCAGGATTGATAAGAGAGAATGGAAAGTCTTTCCTTTCCACATGCCTCGTCCAGCTACATTGAGTTGGCAAACGGCTGTAATAATTTGGTGGTTTTATAAATCAGACACAAAGTAATACCAGAAGTGTACAGGAATTTGAAAGGGAAAAACAAGCAGCTGCACCAGAGAAAGGGGTCTTTGAGGAGGCACAGTCCCTCCCAGAGCTTCTCTCTACAAATGCATGTTTTTTTCCCCTTGATTTCCACTTGCTTGTATGCATAGTAATCAGCAGAGAAGCACCGGGGAATAAAACAGTTTACAGTTAATAAATATAAATATATGGTGTGGTTCTAGGAGTCCGTGGCAGAGGGTAAACTCTTTCATGTCCCACAGCCATCTTTCAGAGGAGGTTTCTGCAGATGTTCACTTGTGTTGTCAACTGAGTTCCTGCCCTTGTTTCCATCAGCAGCAGTGCTGGTGTTGGTTGAGCTGGCATCAGAATCAGGCTCCTCTTTTCATTCCCTTCCTATATTGATAGAAAGTCTGTGTGCACACCATAGAGCATGAATACATTGCTGTCCCTTGAGGAAAGAAACTCATTGAATAATCCTTTTTGTTTAGTATTACTAAGTGGACCATGGCCCTTATTTTGCTTGTTTTGCTGCTGTTCCTTTGGGACGAGAAAGGTGGCCTTGTTCATGCCACTGGCTTTCAACATGGTGAGCAAAATTTAAAGAAACATAAATCCGTTTGAAAGAGAGAGAGTTACACGGCAGAGCTGAATAATTGGCTTTAATAGGCAAACCAAACAGTTAAATAAAAGATGCACACGGCATGCTAAAACTTAAGGAATGCATATTCATTGCAATGCATTATTAAATACAACGGTGAACATATGGGTGCCTACAATTAATGTATATAAATAGCTGATAAAATTGCTCAGTATTAGAAAGCTAGCGGCAAAAATGACCTCATATGTCAAGCAGACAAGCAGGCAGTTACCATTTTCTTTGTACACCTTACAGATGATAAATTAGTTTTATGGTCTGCATGGGGCCCTTATCACATTACAGCACCAAGTGTTTGATAAAGAAAAAAAATGCCTCAGCTAAAAATCGAACTGAAATTTGGAGTCCCTGTGGACCTCATTTTTTTAACGTAAAGAATTTTAACCAACTTCCTTTTGGAAAGATTTATTGCTCTAAAGAGAAATGTATATCTCTATCCTATGTGCTTTTATTACAACTTCTTCTCTTCCCTTCTTCTTCTTCATTTTTTTCTCTCCCTGACATTAGATATAATATGAGTCTGCCGTAACGGATTAATTATTGATTGGGGGATTTAGTGGTTACAGCAAAGCAAAGGGGCAAACAGGGCTCCTGGGTTCTGCTTCTGTCTTTTCTACTGACCTTGTGTGAGCTGTTTCAGCTCCCTGAGACTCAGTTTCTCCATCTCCAAAACAGGAGGGAGCAGGTAGTGACTGTGAGGCAAAACTTATTCATTGTGCATGAAAACCCTAGAGAAAATCCAGGGACCAGTCTTGTTGTGCAGACAGTGCTGAAGGGGGACTCTGCAGTGAGGGACACATGGTGCTGTAGTTTGGAAATTAGTTTTCCTCCTTGCAAAGGGAGAAAGGGGTGGAAAAATCTATTTGCCAAAAAATCCATCAACCTCTACTTTCTTGCTTTCAGCAGTCTCTGCTATGGTGGCACATGCAGTTCCCTATGGTCATATTTCCCAAGCCTTATATCTGTTTTCTGGAGCTGAAAGAGTTTCTGAGGCTGTGGAAAGGATCTGACAGGGACTCATGAGCCGGTTGCTGGACTTGCAGGCTGGTGTGTGGGGCTGGGATCTGGCCACACTACCTGGATGCACTGGGCAGGCACACGGCATCAGGTGCAGCAGTTTTAAGAGGGAAGAAAGTAATTTCACAGACATTCTGTGGTTCCTATTTCTGCTTTGGAAATGCTCTTTTCAGAGGTGGTCTTCAGTAAATACCAGCTTTCCAGGTTCTTTTGTGGCTCCAAGCCTTTGATTTTTTGTTTTCCCAGCCCCTATACCTGGAAGAGGTACCTGAGGTGAAGCACTGAGGCTGCCTCAGAGACAGTACCAAGAACACAACTCAGGTTCAGATCCGGACCTGCGTGGCATCACTGATGAACCTCCAATGCAATTCACTTGGGTTTTAGTACTGCCTGTAAGCAACAAGCATTTCCCTTTTTTTTTTTTTTCCCGGCTCTTTTATCCTGAAGTTTTGTTCTCTCTTTTAAGGAAACTCTCAAACACAGAGTGGGTGTTTTTATTGCCATGTGTGTGCACCCAGACTGGGCTTCAGTGACCACTGGCTTGGGTATTTCTGACACAGAGTCCGATGAGATGGTGTCACACCACACTAATTGTTCTGGCTATGGATTACGCCAGGCAAGTAATTGGTTCCCAGATGAAACACTGAGCAGAAATTTGGTTAAATACCCTATGGCTGAATTTAGTTATTTAGGTGCATCTCTATTTCCCTCGGCTCCCCCTACCAATGTAAATAATTAGCTGCTTGTAATATAGCTTTTTAAGGCACTGCTTGCTGGGAAGACTGGTTACATTTAGTCACTTGCTGAAATCACTAAGAAGACATTAAGATTTAAGCATGTGCTTAAAGTTAAGCATAGAGTTAAGCACCTTTATGAATTAAATTAACATGTTCTTGCCATGCAATGAAGTTGAAAATACCTTTGAAAGTCCCCCTGTAAAAATGAGTAACACTGTTTTTCTCCACTGACAAATGTCTACTAAAATGCCAGACAATGAAAGAAGAATTTATAACTGTAAGCATGGCTTACAAATAGGGAGGCAACCTCCAGAATTTAGCAATCACATTTGTTAAGGTTTCTCTAAAGCCTAAACTCCCAATTAACAAGCAAATCATCATCAGACAGTCAGTGAATGGCAAATTCATTCTATTCAACATCTTTTCAGAAGTGGATTTTGTGCACTTATCTCCATGAAAACCCAGCAGGAAAGTTTTCCATGAGAGTGATCCTACATCTGCCTGTTTTTAATGACTGTAATGGCAAGCAATATTCTACAATTACTTTGGCGATCTCATTTCAAGCATGCAAATCATATTATTTAAGAGCCCAGCAAAAGTCATTTATTTCTTGGAACTGCCAAGCTAACTTTGGTGGGATGAGGAAATGCTGTGCTTGGAATTAAAAGCCCTGATGTCTTGTAACCTTCCATGGTGGAGCTGTAAAATTTATCCAACAAGGTCAGACAAGAAATCCTGAAAATGAGTCACAGAGAGAGAAAGAGAAGGGGGGCAGAAACCCCACCTGCCTATACTGTTCATTACCAAGTCATCTAGGTGTTCTTTTAGCTTAGATGATGAATGAAGAGTTCATAACCAGTTCATCACATTAGACACCATCTAATAGCAAAAAACACTGCACACAAAGTCATCCCAGAAAAACATCTGGGAAACAAGATCTTTTCATCGCCATTGTGAACATTCTGAAAATCTGATTAATATCTTTTCCGGTTTGCTTGTGGACAAAGTCTTATATATATATATAGATGTGTGTATATATATTCACCCTGGAGCTTTTGGGTGTATATTCTGTTGCAGTTTTGCTATCTCATACATTAAGATGCACAATATCTTACTGTCTATCTCGTGTTAGTACAACTGTCTTTTGTCTTTACTATAGTTGTTTTGTTTTGTTTTGTTTTGTTTTGTTTTGTTTTGTTTTGTTTTGTTTTGTTTTGTTTTTTCTTGGGATGACAAAGACCAAGGTGTGAGGCTATAGAAGCCTGGTAGCTGGCAATAAATTTAGATACCATAAACAAAATACAATTACCCTAACATTGCCTATTTTCAGCTCAAAAATTCCTTCCTCCCTTCCTCCCTTCCTTCCTCCCTTCCTCCCTTCCTTCCTTCCTTCCTTCCTTCCTTCCTTCCTTCCTTCCTCCCTTCCTCCCTTCCTCCCTTCCTCCCTTCCTCCCTTCCTCCCTTCCTCCCTTCCTCCCTTCCTTCCGTCCTCCCTTCCTCCCTTCCTCCCTTCCTCCCTCCCTTCCTCCCTTCCTTCCTCCCTTCCTCCCTTCCTTCCTCCCTTCCTTCCTCCCTTCCTTCCTCCCTTCCTCCCTTCCTCCCTTCCTCCCTCCCTCCCTCCCTTCCTCCCTTCCTCCCTTCCTCCCTTCCTCCCTTCCTTCCTCCCTTCCTCCCTTCCTCCCTTCCTCCCTCCCTCCCTTCCTTCCTCCCTTCCTTCCTCCCTCCCTTCCTCCCTTCCTCCCTCCCTTCCTCCCTTCCTTCCTCCCTCCCTTCCTTCCTTCCTCCCTTCCTTCCTTCCTCCCTTCCTTCCTTCCTTCCTTCCTTCCTTCCTTCCTTCCTTCCTCCCTTCCTTCCTCCCTCCCTCCCTTCCTCCCTTCCTTCCTCCCTCCCTTCCTTCCTCCCTCCCTTCCTCCCTTCCTCCCTTCCTCCCTTCCTCCCTGCCTCCCTCCCTCCCTGCCTTCCTGCCTTCCTCCCTCCCTCCCTTCCTCCCTTCCTCCCTCCTTTCCTCCCTTCTTCCCTCCCTTCCTTCCTTCCTCCCTTCCTTCCTTCTTCCTTCCTCCCTTCCTCCCTTCCACCCTTCCTCCCTTCCTCCCTCCCTTCCTTCCTCCCTTCCTTCCTCCCTCCCTTTCTCCCTTCCTTCCTTCCTTCCTTCCTTCCTTCCTTCCTTCCTCCCTTCCTCCCTTCCTCCCTTCCTCCCTTCCTCCCTTCCTCCCTTCCTCCCTTCCTCCCTTCCTCCCTTCCTTCCTCTCTTCCTCTCTTCCTCTCTTCCTCTCTTCCTCTCTTCGTTCTTCTCTTCCTCCCTTCCTCTCTTCCTCCCTTCCTCTCTTCCTCCCTTCCTCTCTTTCTCCCTTTCTCTCTTTCTCTCTTTCTCTCTTTCTCTCTCTCTCTCTTTCTTTCTCCTCTAATGTTTACCTGCTCATTAATTTTTAACCCTTGTGGAGACTCAATTGATGGCATAAGATATATATGTGAAAAGATACACACGATAAGAATGATGTAACAAGGTATAAGATACTATTTCACTTTGGGTTGCCAAGTCTGTCTAAGCTTGATAAATGCTGACAAAATTGGAGAACCTCTAATAATTATTATTTCAGGAAATAAATCTCAACCATTTTCTATGCTGTTCTGTCCCCATTGTCCCCTCTCTGCTTCAGTTTCCAGTCACTTAAAGAAGGTGTGAAGAGGCAGGTGTGAAGAGACCATGGAGGAGAAGCAGCCTCTTGCTGCTGTGCTTCATATCAAACCTTTGAAAAGTTATCCCGTACCCATATCTCATAGTCACTTTACTACAGTTAAAGGGAAGAGATTTTGCGGAAGGGTGTTATCATTCTGATTACCAGTTTCATAAGTGACAATTGATTTAAAAATGACATATCAGACTACTGAGAGAGACCTCTCCAAGTGGAAAGGAGACTTAACTCCTTAACAAAAGATTAAGAAAGACCCTGAGTGGGTCTTAGAAAGTGATAGGGAAGGTCCTTTTCTACCATGTGCTTTCTTGAGCCTCATCCTTTCATCCTTTGTCACCAGCTTTCCTTTGGAAAATTTTGGTGTGAGCAGTCCTTGGGTGATGAGGTACAGGAATTGTATCAGATATGAGGCAAGGGGAGTCAATAAATGTGAAAGTATTAAAGCTTTACACAGACACTTTTTTTCGCCATTTGATCCATCACCAGTCAAAAGGAACAATGTTCTGTTCGGACTCAAAACGATATTAAATCAAAATAAATCTGGGATTTTTTCAATGATGTGTATCAGAGTTTCATACCAAATACCCATTAGTTTAACATATTTAGAGTCTTAGTCTTCTAGCCTTTGGTTTCAGTTCTCCATTCACAAGATATTTTGTCTCACACCCATTGAAATTAGTGGGGCTCAAGCTCTCCGATATTTTTATAGGTCTGAGACGTTTACTGTTGAATTATATTGCAGAGTTGTTTAGTGTCTGAGCACCAGTGATTAAAATACTATATTGCTTGCAGATCTTTGCTTTTGTATTATTCACCCTCATGCTGAAGTCTTCAAGTCTACTTGCAAATTTAACCTTCTTAGCTTGGCCATTGTTCTTCAATGACACAGTTTTAGCCAAGTGAATGACCTTGATTTTGGTTGTATTGAGGTTTACACAGGTTTTGGGGAAAGTGCTGTTCTTTATTATGTATATAATAGTATGCAGGGTTCTTCAGAAACAAATTAGGGACACAGATCTTACCCTCAAGAGTTTATGATTTGAATGGATCTATAACATGATGAATGAACACAATAGAAAAAGAAAGAGGAAAGAAAAATATAGAGTCAAGCATCACTAGAAAAATCTGTGTCGTTTCATTGATGAATTACACATACATTTACTGGTTCAATTCAAGTGTTATGGAGTGTAATCGGTATTGTATGTACATATACATGAAAGATGACCTAGAGCTAAGACTGCTAGAAATCAGTTGCTTCTGTTGATGCAGCAAATCTGTTATATGGCATATATATTTATATGTATATAGATATATTATCAAATCCATAAAATCATTAAATATTATTTTGGAAAGATTTAGTCCCCCGAGTGACTAGCATCTGGCATGGTCTCACTGGCACATCGGACAGTCTTGGATGGCACCCAGTGCAACTGGCTTTTTGAGGGGTAGGGATGCCAAGGTTTTAACACAAAAATTACTGCTGCCCAAAGTGAATCAATAACTCTGTTCATTCATTAGTCACTCACATTTTGAGTCCACAACACTTGGTCTGCATGACCTTATTTATCCCGCGATGGAGTTCATGGTAAGAAAGCAATCAGCAACTGAACCACATCAATAATTGCAATCCCTGTATCTACCAGCCCAGAGATAAATGCCCCAAATTACGATTTCAGCTAGTACTGTTAACCCATAACTGGCTTTGATTATTAATTTAATAAAGATAATTCTTTAATTAACGAAACTAATTATGCATTATCCTCAATTTGAAGGGCTTACAAAATGTCTTGATGATCCTAAACACATCCTAAGAAGAAGATAAATCATGCGTCTGCAAAGATGTTTTCTCTCTTCTTGGGATATTTCCATTTGTCTTCTTCATACTTTCAAGGTGCTTTTTTCAGGCCAATGCCAACAAAGGGCACCAGGTACCAAGTCATAGTGAGGAAATACAGGAAAACAGGAAGATGACTGAGGACTGCTGTTGGATTAAAGTGGCTCGAGCATGTCAGGAAAGAGACAAGGTGTGTGAGTGTGTGAAAAAGTGTGGTCAGATGCAATTTTTGAGTCAACAGCCAGAGCTAGTTTGTGTAAGAATTAGGAAGGTGAATAACTGAAAATATAGAAATTTTAGATGGATTATATTTTTTTCCACTATGTTTTTTTTTTTCCCCCCAGTCTGCCAAGAATGACCTTAGTCTTATACTGGAGTCAGTCACTGGAGGGGGCGATAAATACACCCTGCACACATAAACTTCTGACAGAACTTTATCACCTATAATACAGTCCCCTTCCCTGCCTGATGGCATTTGCTGCAGTTTTCTAGATTAAGCACTGCCAAGTATGTAGATGAATAACTACGTATAAATCCATACTTAGAATCTGCCCATACGCAATATTTATGTTGCTGAGTGCTAAATTATATCTAAGCCATTTTTACATGTCTCCACTGCAGACAAAGACATGCTTGGCAGTTATGTGTCACTGGGCTAGCTTGAAAGTGGCTATCAGATTCAACAGCCATGTAGCCATGCTAGTTTAAAGTTTGCTGTGGGCTGTAAACCTTGCTGGAGAGGGGAAAAGGGAGGAAATAAATACCGTGACAATAGTGCAGTGAGCTCTGATGTGGGGAGCTATGTGGCCAGCTGAATCAAAACTAACTGAAGGTGGCTAGATGAGTTATAGTCTGACTTTTGACTGTAGTAAAACCATTTTCATTTGGAACATACCTAAAGAAAGGAAAGATGCAGTCTGAATAAAAGTATCTGGTTTGAGCAGAAGGTAGGTTTGAAGGCTTTAAGAAGCAACTGTTGGTGGAGTTAACGTATGGGATACAAATATACAAACATACAAACCAGTTCAGAAACAGACACCTAAAGTAAGTTTTTCTGATCTCCTGTCTTTTTTTGTAATTAAAAGCAAACAGAACCCCCACACAAATACATACACACACAAAGACCAAAAAAACCCAAACAAACAAACAAACAAAAAAGAAAACTAAAAATCCCCAAACAAAAGGAAACCACACAGTAATATTTTCCACTTCTATTTACGTTTGCAAGTGAACAGACTAAGGTCAGAAACCCGAGCTGCTGTACAATGTACGCTGAGTACAATGTGCTCGCGTTTGGTCTGTCTGTCTGCCTGCCTGGCTAGCTCACCCTCTAATTGTGTAAAACCACAGAATGAACTAATAGTATCTTTCCCAGACAAAAACAAGTGCATTATCTTTTTATATTTTCTAAAGCAGGTAGGTATTTCATCATTTCACTGCATTCAGTTGTTATGTTAGATTGTTTAATGTAATAGAATGACATGACACTGGTACAGCAGATACATCAGAATTATGTACGCTGGAAAAAGACAGTGATAAAGTGTTTCGAGATACATGCAATCCTGATAGTGCTATAAGTTTTTGCAATTGATTAAAGACATTTCCCCTGTGCCACCTCATTATTACACATCAAAGGGGAAAAACAAGGGCAAGCTTGATAGTGAAAGAAAAAAAAATAGAAGTTGTTCTCTCCATAAAGCAGAAATCTAACAGATATGTTAAGTTAATTTGTATATACAACTATAAATAAGTATGAGAGAGATTAAAATAGGTTTGAAGGGCAAAAAACTTTGTGTTTGTTGTCTTCTTGATTGACACATCTGGAAGAGAGATTATGTGAAACCATCTGAGCAATTAGAAAAATGACAAACTCAGAATTGCTGTAGAGATCATATTCCTTTGCAGTAGCTGCAAGAATGACAGAAACGCTGATCATCTGAAACTACTTTTTTTGGGTAGACCTGAATACTGGTGTTGGGCTTGCGTCAAAACTAAATTTCTCCACATTTTGAAGGAGCTCAGGTATAACATCAATGTTCACTGCCAATTAAGATCAGATTGAGCTGGGATCTCTGGCACTCAGTTCATCTCCAGATTTCTAGAAGGAAAAAAAGAAAGTCCCATGATCCTATTCATCTGTGTGTAGATGAACCTGTGAGGCACTCCAAACACTTTTTTAAAGGTGTTCATTGCATTTCAATAGACAGTCATGAACTAAGGGTTTTACAGGTACAGGAGAACTGTGAGATGGCCTGAGAATGAATGATGTTGATCTGAGTTCATGCGAAATATCTCCAAACCTTAACCAGTTGTTTTTTCAATAGAGATTGAGAGAATCTGTGGAAACCATGAGGATAAAATGAAGACCGGTTTATTCAGATCCAATAAAATACTATAGCGTTTAACTGAGGAAGTGCAAGGAGATGCCTGACAAATCCAGAGCTCAGGTGTGATAGGTACAAGAAAAAAAAAGATCAGCACAGTACCTTTTGTTGCCAGCGACATATGACTTTCTTATAGACTAAATTCAGAAGTTATCAGAGGACCTGTATTCCTCATTGTACATATGATGAACAGTGAGGGAGAGAAGCAAATAAACAAGATCACAGGAGGAATCTGAGCTAGTTGTCTGAGAACTTAACCTGCATAATTTGGGGTTCAGACCCATGTTTTAAGAGTCAGATAGTTTATTTCCTTCCTGTGTTATGGTATTCTGTATTGCACAATACTTCTGCCCCACTGAAAGGGTATACTTGTTCATAATCAAGTAAATCTTTACATGAAAAGCCACTGAGAAGCCTGTAAATCTGACTGCCATTTATGGCATTGTGAGGAAGACCTAAGAAGGGTTGACACAACAACACACAACACAGATCTGAATAGTTTTCATTGAAATTCCTACCCACTATTGTGTGGTCTTCGTGGACAGAAACTGGTCTCTGCTTTGTCCAAGTTTCTACCATTTGGTCCTAACTGAAATGCTTGTGGACAGTCTATGCAAGAAGCCAAAAACTGTGGTCACATTTAAAGGTAAACTGCTAATCAGACACCAACGTTTCTGAACAGGTTGAAAACCCTCAGGTCAAGCAGTCTTTTAGAAAAATGTGCAAGTGCTCCCCCTTCCAGTCAGGCTTGGGGACTAGCAGAGGAACACATGCCTACAGAACTATTTGTCTGTCACATTTTACCATCGTTTAACTTACTTTTATAGAAGGAAAAACACATTTAAGTTCTGGAGTCTCAAAACTTCTCTCCCATTTTCAAGCCTTCTTTTTTTTTCCTTAGTGATGACTCATTCAGGTCGTATGTTTCAGCCAAAGTTCTTATTCAAGCTTGCAAACACTACAGCAGTGAAAAGTGATTTAATAATAATAAAAAAGTAATCTGTGTGACTTGTCTTAATGACACATCCTCTCTCTCTCTCTCTCCAGGGGAAAAGTGGGAAGACATCTAGCTAAGAAAGACCCCAGTGTCTGTATCAGACTGCACTGTCCAAAGGACTTCTATGTACTCCTCTATATATGAAATCTTAGATAATAAAATATTAACACTACTAATGTCCTTCATTATAAGGCAGGACAAGACCTGAAACAACACTTCGTTCATGACTCATGCTCAATAAAGACAGGTCATTACAAGTGCCAACTCAAGAAAACTATTTTCCCAATCATAATCAGATAAGCTCTGAGAAAAAAGAGTAGATTCATAGTGTTTGTAGAAATAGCCAATAGGGAGCCTCCTATCTATTGGCAAGGCCCTTATTGACGTCAGTGAGAGCACAATAGAGCCCAGGATGCAGCAGATGAGGCAACTGGGATACACAAATACCAAATAAAAATACCACAGGCATTTTGCTCTTCAGCATTAATAACAAATGTCAACAGTCAAGTGCTGCTTCTTCAGTATGAAGCTGTGATATCCAGCCAGTGGGTAATCTCTTAAGACTTCCCAGCAGCCATTTATAGCTTTCTGATAAGGTAAAGGATTCATTTTGTTAGCTTGCCCCAGCACCTTTTTCTTCATAACAGTAGATTTATTTGTGGAAGTGAAAGTGTGGGTAGAGTTCAACCACTGATTTCAAGGCAAGGTGGGTACTGAGACTAGGATACTGTTGAGGGATTAGGAGTGCCTTGCTTTAGTCTTCATCTCTGTGATATACTATTTATGGCAACTGAAAATATATTCACACAGATACTCAGCTATCATGTGATTTACATCTGAATTATCCCTGTGTCAGTAGAGCTTCAGATTATCAGGCTTGGAAAGAGATATTGGTCCAAGGAAGGGATCCTACTGACATAAGTAGCAGAGTTTTGGTTCTTGGCCATGCACCCCCAGCCAAACCATTGTCTTGTTCTGCATACAACCACTGGTTGTAAATCCTCTTCCAGAAGTATCTTCTTCAGTCTGACTTTCAGGTACACAAAAAAGCAAATATGGGAAGAAACACCAGCATTGAAGAGATGTCAGAAGGTGTATGTGGCCACACATCAGCTGATGATGGTTCACCTTTCCCAGTATTCCAGTTCCATCCTAATCTTTGCTGGCAGTTTGAGTTCAGCTGTATAGTTTTGTAGGGGGATGTCTGAGATATAAGCGTATTTTTCTTTCAGCTGGTGATGATGTGGGAGTGGCAGCTTGATAAAAGGAGAGTCTCAGACAGTGGTAATAATTCAAGTTACAGGAGAAAGATTTTCCAGAGATTTTCTGGTTAGAGTTGATCTTCTCAGAAGTGTTCGAGAGCCCAGATACCAATGATTACCTAAAGCTTTATGAAATTTGAACAAGTCCTTCTGAAAATTTGGATCTTACTCTCACTTTGCCTAAATTCACCATCCGTGAAGCAGAAATAATTATGCTGGGAAAATGAACACAATAAAGATTATGAGAAGCTCAGTGCTGCAGAAATAGACACCTTCTAAATACCTCTGAGAGAATTCCACGTCCTGTGACTTAACCATCAATCGAGGCCTGAGTTAACCACTCTTCTTTTCTGTTTTTAAGTCTGGCGATTTCACTGCATGGAGCTAGACTCTTGGCAGCTCCACAGAGATTTTCCTCTCACTTTCTGGTGCTGTTTTATTCTATGAATTGTTTGCACTTCAGGAACAGGAGGATGAATTGGTCTCTACAGAGTGTTGATGCCATTTCAGAGTGAATAGACTGGGGGACAGCTAACCCACATGACAGAATAAAATACAAAGAAGGCTTTATTAGTGTTCCTCTCTCCTTTTAACCTTTTAAATGCCTTTTTGTAAAGATCCCATTGTCTGCTCTTTGGAATAAAATTGGAGATTAGGAGAGGTCAGTGTAAATTCTAGCAGGTGGAAGGGTCAGAAAGCAACTAGTCTTAGCTATGCAAACTTTGTTCGTATTGAGAACATACACTTGGGAATTCACTTTTGCTCTTCAGCCTAGTGCTTATGAGTTTGAGCAACAGCGATCTACTTTATACATATGGGTATAGGTGATACCAGAGCTGTTTGTGCTATATTTCGTCAGGTCCCTTCATGTGGTATTCCATATAAATGAATAATATTTTGCATTCATAGCTCATTTTAGTTTTACCAGTTTTATTTCCTGGTTTAGCTTCCCACCCCTCAAATTTGTGAAAGTCAGGTCTTGAATCTCTGGCAATTCAGAATGCCTAGTCTTCCTTGTTACCTTAAAAAAATGCCCCTATTTCTGCCTTTCACAACACGTTCATCTTTCTGCCTCAGGCTTCCTACTACTGAAGTTTCAGAGAACCAGGCACGTCCTGTCTGGAGAGGAAAAGACTAAAGGGAGTCATGATGAATGTCCATAAGCACATAAAGGCATGTCCCTGAAAAAGGAGAGGAACCAATTATCCTCATTAGTCAGTGAGAACAAAAAAAAGGAGTGATAGGTTCTGGATGAAGCTCTGAATATTTAGGTTGACTGTTATGGAAAACTTCATAACTATTAGTACATTTAAGGCAATGAAGTAAGTCACCCAAGGGAGGCAGTCGGATCACCTTCATTGGAGATAGTCAAGGGAAGGTTTGACACTCATCCATCAGAGAAGTGTTAGAGATAATTAAATCAGTCTTGCCCCAGGCAAAAGGATGGACTAGATAATTTAGTAGTGCTCCTGTTCAACCCAGCAAATTCTATATTTTTCCTTCTTCACTGGAAAGATATGTGTGTGTGTGTGTGTGTGTGTGAGTGTGTGTAAGAAACTGTTATACTTGTGTGTGTATGTGTACCTAAATTCCTATCAACCCATTTTTCCCATGAAACAGCCAATGTATTTTAATCAGGAAGTGACATTTCTTTCTGTGGCATTATTCTCCCTGTTTTGAAAGGTTTGCTCTAAATCGCCTCAGTAATTTTTCAGATGCCTGTATACAGTGTTGTAGAAGAGGACCAGGTACTAGTGACTGCTAGTTTTATTTTTTTCACTTCATTGGATTTGTTTTGCTAAAATTTAGCCCTTAAAATATACATCTAGAGGGGAAGAATTGTCTCCTTGCCTGCTTTGACTAGTGCCACCTGCAGACTAGACAAGCACTGTCAGAAGGTGCTTTTATCCCATCCCTAGAATGGGTTAAAAATCAATGCATCTCTGGAATTGCCTGTCTCTTTCCACTGGTTTTATAGGAAGCCCAAATATGTCTTACCTTATTAGATACCTAAAAATAAGTGTAGACATGTAAAATGAAGTATCATGAGTCCTGCCCTTTTCAGCCCTATACAGTCTGTTTTTCCGCGCCTTTTTTTGCCTGGCAATAAAGCAGGGTAATGGCAATGGCAAGGTACCTAGTGTGCTGTGCATGTTGCCTATTACAATTATTGTGATTGTCTCAGTGTTACTTTGTGCTTCTCCATCTGTTTGCAGCCTCCATCTGTTGCCTCTCCTCTTAGAGTTAGGTAAGTCTAAAGATTTAGATAAATGTAAGAGATAGGTTGCAAGTTGTATGTTGCAACAACCACCTATTTTCCATTCTGGCTTTGCATCACCTACTGCAGTAAGACTGTGATGCTTGACAGCGGCCTACAATGCAAGTGATGATAACAACAATAACAGCAGAGTTCCTTGATGTTCCATGTTCCAAGAAATGCTGCTATTACATAAATCATATATTATCTCATTTTGATTGCTTATAGGCACAGGGCACTACAAGGACACCTTGGTAAGTGATTTTATAAAGGCCTTTGAAATATGTTGGATATGTGAAGAATAATTTTGACATTCAGACATTGGGACAAATCCTGAGCACCACCACTTTCTTTGGCAGCTCAGACTAAACACCCTCTATCACAGCTGAGATTACAACACAAGAGTTAATTCCTTTGTTAAATGTGCAAGCTGAGACTAATGCTATTTGAAGAGCCTGCTCTGAAAGGCAATTAAAACTTCACAAAGTGACACTTTACAGACAACACAGGAAAGAGACTGCCACCTCCTTTCCCTTGATCTTTAGAATCGTAATAATACCCACCACACTGGGAGAGCTACATGTTTTTTTTTAAGCAAGGACCCTTTTTCAGTTTGTGTGCAGGCAGTAAGGAAAATCATTGTCTGGCCTCACAACTTGGAGAGAGACCAAATGCAAACTAATTGTATACAATAAATCAGATCTGAATGGGGTCAGCAGCAAATGGACAGACGGAGAAAGATTTTCTGCCCTTTCATCCAGATACTGTTACCTAGTGTGCCACTGACACTCTCCCTTTAGGTAGCAACCTTTCCAAATTCTCTGATGCTCCAAGGCCACTGTAGCACTGTAGATAAGATAATTAAAGCATTTCTCTTAGTCAGTGATGTTCCTCACTTCACAGGTTGCTTTTATGCATATGTCCAACTGCTAGAGCTGAGCATTGTCCTGGTTTAGGTGAGTAACAGTAATGGGTGAAGATACTTGTTCTATATTTTTATTCTAAAGTATCCTCAGGATATGTTATGGAACAACAAAGCTCATCTGGTCTTACCAGAGTGAAAATCTTTATTCTTCAGAGCTTGCAAGAAAGCATAGCAAGATATATTGGAACCTGCATAACCATGTCTCAACTCCTCCTGTGACCCTTTGTCATTACAGATGTTTCTCAGTGCTACTCCATCCAGTAGCACTTAAAAAAATACACAAGAAACCTCTGGGTGAGTATATTGCTACATCTGGTATCTTCTGTTGGCTTCCAAAGCAAAACGAGGCCAAGCTTCTCCTTCCCAACGCACATACAAGTAGGGGCAAAGACAATGTCTTTGTAGAGCAACATTTCAGGCTACAGCTAGTCATTAAAATGTGGTCCCCTAGCTGTGCTAAAGAACAGTTTAGCCAGGGTCTCTAGCAGACTGCTGTCCTTTTTGGATTAGACACACTGCAGTACCCACTTGTTGGTTATATATTTCCCATGTGCAGAGAAATCTGATCCCAAGCTTCTAAGATGCATATTGGATGTACCATAACAGATATCAGTACTAAATAAGTTACAAGTTTTAGAATTTGTTAGCATCCATCCTCTAATTTTCCAAACTATTTCATTTTTATGATAATACGTTCTTTCAGTGACTTGCAACAGACCAAACCAAAACAAAACTCTGATGCTAACTGTACTATGCAAAATGGAAACTGTTAATTTGCCTAGTTAGGAAAAGAGAACATATTTTTTATTTTATTAGGGTTATTGTCTTGCAAATTCTTAAGCTTGTGTTTAACTTTAAACCTGTGAGGCTTTTTGAAGACAAAGGAGCTATTGACACACTTCAACCCATAGCTTAGTCTTCATAGGATTAGCAATGACACTTGCAGCCTTAACTTTCTGACAGTGTAGTTTCCTAGTTTTGCATAACAATAATGGTAAGTTCCTGTCTGATGTGATTTACACAACCTATCACTTCCCTTTGTCTATGTAGCTATAAATCAATCTGGTTTTTTTTTTCTGAACTGATCTTCAGCCTGATTCTCTGGGCTGTAACCGTGATTATGCCTGTTCCCTCTCTTTTCCCTTCAGATTTTCTTGGGTGGCTTCCACCAGCAAAACACTTCTTGTCTAATCGGGACAATGAACATTATCCTTTTTTATTTTTTTCTCCCCTGCCAAACTTTCTTTAATGATTTCTCTTATAGTTACAGACTGCAATTTCCTTTAATTACTTGAAACCATCAAAATAAACAATGAGGCATTTGTTTTGCTGGTGCCCTCTCCCCATTATCCTTCAATTTTTATTGTTAATGGTACTGAGAGATTAAACTTCATCCTACAGGCAGCGACCTACTCTACTGTTTCATTTTAATTTTTCATATCCCCCTCCCTCTATTTTGGCTGGCAGTCCCTCCAGGTTACACATTACATCAAAGTCTACATCATTTGCTCTTACTTCTTTCTGCATGCTGCCTCTAGGCTAGGAAATTTGCAGAATGTGGCTGTTGCTGCTGAGAACTAGTCCTTTCTCCTTAGTCAAATGTTTTTTGACTTGAAAATGTCAATACAGAGATAAGTCATAAGATCAACTCATAAATATTCACAGGCTGCTTCTTTTGTTTTATTTTGTTTTGTTTTGTTTGTCTCCCCAAGTCACAGTGCTATCCAGGGTCTTACTTTAACTGGATACTTTACCATATTCCTGGGTAGTCTTTCTTTCATTAGTGCTTAAATAAGTACCAAGAGTTAAATTTTTCATTAGCAATTCTTGTGCAGTGTAATATCCTGCATGTATTAGATACACAAAGATATTTCCCTTATGGAAAAATCCTATAGGGCTTCATAGAAAATTACAAACTTTCTCATATAATTTTTTAAACCACCTTGTAAAATCAAACATACAATGAAATATACTTCTATGAAATGGTTCAAAGAAACCTGTCAGGAATAAATAACTGTCTAATAAATCCTGTAGGTTTTTGGAGTAATTTCTATAACCCTATTAAGTTTCTTTAGAGCTCTACCAGTTCCACCCCTCTGCATGTCTGCATGTTGCTTTGAAAAGGGCACAGAAATAAGGCCAAAAGCCTGTTATGTCATTTCTCTATATAGGTTCATATCAAATAAGGTTTTCCTTCTCTTTCCAGTCCCCAATGGCTTGCTGAGAACTCGCCATTGCTCTCCTGGAGGTTATGTTTTTTAACAAATTTATTTAAAACAAATTATGTCTGCTTCTTGTACACTCACATGCTCCATCCTTCAGTGGTGGAAATTACCACAGATCCACTGAGTTACAGAGATCTACCACCAAAGTTTTAACCCCTTGGCTTTTGCTTTCTGTGACAGCATAGATCTGGAGTCTGAAGTCCCAGACCTCACTGTGGGAGCACTCCCATGTTGAAACCTGCTGTGCACAAGAATACACCAAACTGAATCAAAACCAGGGCAAATGAAGGTAAGCAATGGAAGGATTAGATCCCCTTCAGTGTGAAGAAGTGAAGAACCAAAATTTGTAACATGTTTTATCACAAACAGATTGTTGCAAGTTACTTACAGCCTACTCTCATGATGAACAACCAAACTGCAACATAGCCAATGGACTAGATGAGGTCACACCAACTTGTTAAGCTGTTCTTATTGCCTCATGATTGAGAGCAATCATTCAAGTGTTCAAAGGCAAATGTATGGTGATATTGGAGGTTAGAGAGAAGTGAAGTCCCTTCTGGCATCTTCTCTATGATTATATTATGCCTCAATTTCCCCAAGGGATGTTTCTATGTAATTTTGTAAGCATTCATCGCTGGAACTTTAAAATTAAAAAGCTGAGGTGAACTCCAAGTATTTGCTTCACAAGGGGTGGACATAAGAACTCCTGTGATCCTGTCTGAGGCAAAAAGCAAACAGCATATTTATTGCTAAGAATTGGTATACATTCCTGAATAAAAACAATGATGTGATCTCACCAGCTGGTTGATTTAATATAAATATTAAACCACAGAAACAGTTTATTAAACAGATTGGAAATCATCACCTTCATTATTGTAATAGAGCAAATGCAGTATCTTGATTCTCAATAAATGGAGTGATCTACCGTATGCCGAGTCACTTGCTGTCTGTTACTATATTCTATTAAAAAGAAAATAATGATACTAACAGAATGTCATGTAGCCACTCCAGAAATTAATAGAATTAGTGCAGCAACCGCAGGACAGAATATAAATATTCTATTGAATTATCAGTTAAAACCTCATAGCAATAAAGGTAAACTACATCAAATAAGTGAACAGAAATTACAGACTATTTCCCAAATTCTTGTATCAGTCTTCATCTTCAGCCTGGAATGAAAATTCTTGAGAGTAACAAGTATATAATTACTTGAGATTTTTCTTCTATGAGCCATCTTAGGAAAACAAATATATATTATAGAAGTGAAGCTTTTTGGATTTCTAAACTACTGGTATAATGAAGAAAACACTGTGTAGTTATTATACATTGAACATTCATTGAGATTAATTTTTGCTCAAAAGACTGAGGCATAGATCATTTTTTTTGGTTTCTGATATGAGGCTGCTTAAGTTTCATTTCCATCAGATACCATTTGTCCCTGTTGTAGGAAGAGAAGTTCAGGCCAATTGCCTGTTTTGGCAAGACTTTTTTCTTCTGGCAGCCACCTGCAGCATAATATCATCCCTACAAAACCAACTTCTTCCATAAGCCAGTTGTGTTAATTAGCTGCAAGTGGTATGAAGGTGAAACGACACCACAAGAGGCAAAAGAATTTTTAGGGTCATATGTAGAGATGATAAGAAGAAACTGAGAAAGGGATAATACCAGAGAGAAAAATTCTTAATCTCTGTTAGACCCTGAGATCATAGTCATGTCTAATTTTAAACTGGATATTCATATAGATGGGGACGAGTGAATTGGTAGGTACTGGGAAGCACAAATTAATAAGGTTTTCCATGTCTAGTTCCTTTCATATTCTCCCATATATTGAAGATACTTCTGCTTCATGCATTATAATATTTCTTGGCTCCATGTTCTAACCAAAAAGGTAATAGCACAGCACATGACAGTACTTTTCATCAAGGACTGAGTGCTGTTATAGTAGAAAGAAAAGAATAAGGATGTAACTTAGGTATTTATCCAGTGTATTCAGGGGAAGGTAAAGAGGAAAAAAAAAAAAAGAAAAGCAAAAGAAAAAAAAAAGAAAAAAGAAGGAAAAAACAGAAAAAAATCCAAATAAAGAGCAAAACACTGAAGTAACATCCAAGGGTAAGAGCATCAAGTAGCAGAAAACCTAGATACTTTTCTGGTTCCATCTTTAATATAATGTGCCTTATACACTTCAATTTCCTTTCATATTCCTTCCCTTTCTGATCCAGTTTGCTTGTAGGGATTCTCTAACTACTACATGAAGATACTAACCAAGTGACTCAAAACATGCAGGGTTTTCTGCAGATTGAAACCAGTCTTTCATTTCAGTGATATCATAATAATCCCTACCAGTGGAGGTTTGAAGTCATAATGGGTATAGCTTTGTCCCTGTTGCCTTTTTCATGGATAACTGTTGACAGAAAAGGTCTGAATTTATTGACTTATTTCATTGAAGAACAGCAAACTGTAAAAATAACGCTATCATGTAAAAAATACACATTTTACTCTTTTTAAAATACATGATTTTGAAAGATAAAGCTTTACAGTGAAGCAAAGCTTTCAAAAGATACTTAGAAATACTTGTCCCAGATTGTTATACTATGTGTTTTTCAGAATTCTATCTTCAAGCCCAAACTGAAATGAAAACATAGGTAGTATTTTTTTTTTTTTTGTAATTTGATTTTATTTTCACAAAAGGTATATAGTTTCCCCTACCTAGGATTTTTGATGCCTATTTAACTGCTCTCATCCTCTTCTTGATATAATTCTTTAAGAGATTCTTCTAGGAAGCTGTTTGTCTCCTTACTACATCAAGCAACCAGAAGGAGGTATTATTGACACTGGAGGTGGTCATTGCTCAGTTGTCTACTCACAAAGGGCATCCCTCAACGCCTGTTTAGTAAAACTTGTGAAGGGTATTTGAAAAACGGGTATGGATTGGAGGAGGTCAGGAAGTCCATTTCCTTGACAAATATTAAACAGTCTTTTCAGAACAAACTAATAATAGACAAAGAGTTAGTGAATAGGCCTTACTGGATACTATCATGATGGAAGTTTAACTTTGTGTTTATTTCCCTAATATATCTAAGTATTTCTGAAAATTAGGACATAATATGATACACATTATATAGCAGGTTCTCACAGCTCCAATCCTGTTTCACATCCTGGACAACTCCTGATTTCATGAAATCATGGAACAGTTCGGGTTGGAAGTGGCCTTTGAAGCTCATCTGGTCCAGCCCCCCCTGCCATGAACGGGGACATTTTCAACCAGATCAGGTTGCTTAGAGCCCCATCCAGCCTGGCGTTGAATGTTTAATATTTTTTTCTTCTCCCTAAGGTTTTCTGCCTGGTCTGATAGTTTGTCATATACAGAAAGGGAAAACATGAAGCCCACCCAGTTTATTCTCACAAGTATAAAAAGCAGAAGTTGTTAAGGAGAAAGCCTGATGCATAACCTCCCTTTCCCATCCTGTTCTTCCCAATCTTCACGTCACATAATCCTCCACAAATCAAGGGTAATGGATACAATTCTCCCAACTGATGTGCCTCTGCATCTTAAGATCCTCAAGTTTTTGCACAACTTACTTGTGCAGTCGATGAAGAGAAAACTTTCTCCGAATACCTGCAGGCAGAAGTGCTGTCAGACTTATTTAGTGCTTAAATGTAAGCACAAAGTAGCGTAAAGTTAGTTGACTCCATCAGCTACCCTCAGTTGCACCTGATGTTCTCAAGTCATAGAAGGAGTGGCCTGATTTGGTAGCTAGTTCCAAAATTTCAGTTTTGAGCCAGGCACTAACCCAAAATATGGCCTTGGGCATGTTACTTAAACTATCGTTGCCTCTGTGCTACTATCAACAAAATGAGATCTTCCTTCTCTGGGGGAACTATGTGAATTAATTAGCTTGCATTTGCCAGAACTTCTGAAGTGCTAAACAAATGCTGATTAGAATAATTTTACAGGCTTCAGAGGACCGCATATCTCAAGGGATCATGTGGAGAACTCTCGATGGGGAAGTAATGCAGCACACTCAAAAATGCATTTGCAAGACTTTAGTCTATGTTTCACTTGAGTGGATTCATATTTTAAAATCTTATGGCTCTATTCTTTCTAACCCTGCATACTTCATATCGACTTGTGTTTAATCTTGCATGCAGAGGGTGAGGAAACTGTCTATAAAGCGGCCTTCCTCACACCCCTAAGGAATAATCTACGCTCATTGCCATAGCATGTAACTGCAAAGACCAAAATAGCCGTGCAAAGAAATGAATGTTAAGACTTCCCATGGGGAGAGGAAATGGGGAAGAGCGAAGTCTTAACCAGAGCACATGGGGTTATGGACGTGGTCACCTATGAAAGTGCAGAGAAGCTACTGTTGATTTTTGTGTTTTTGCAGTGTGAGGTTGGCCTCAGAGAACGCCTCAGTTGCTCAGCATTTCCTCTCGCTTCTGTCAGGCTTCTTTGCTCATACAGTCCTAACAAAGGAAGGATTATTAGCTCAGACTGCAGAGGAGTGCCGTCATGGGGCTTTGGGCAAGAGCTAGGTGACATCTGGCAAACTCTGACTGAGGACTAGGCAGGCTGGGTCTCCCTATGCACGCCAGCACAGCTCCGCCCCAATGCACCCAGCAGCCTTGGCAAGCACAGGCAGGAATCAGCACCCTCATATGTCCCAATCATCAAGTCTCTCCGGGAGCTACTTTTTTTTTTTTTTTTTTTCCATTTTAAGTAAAATTTAACCATAGTAGACTTTTAAAGCTACTTAAATTTGAACTAAATATAGCCATTTATATAATTCTTCTAAAACATCTCTGTATTGTTTGTCTTAGCCTGGTTATTCTTCCATCTCTCTAAAGGTCTGGGTTTGGAGAGTCAGGGCTTTTGAGTCATTGAACACCATGAGATTTTTGGGTTTCCCATAACAGAAGTTGGGGATCAGGGCTTGCCCTTACAAATTAATTTCTGAACATCCTTTAAAAAAACCCTATTATTTTCATTTATTAAAAGGAAGTTTCCCATGGCTTTCCAGAATCTAGCTTGTCTGCTTGGTGTCTGCCCCCTCCTCAAACTGCAGGGGTAGAACTGTCCAACATGTAAGATTCAAATGTGAGACACTGGAGAATGAGAATCATTTCCAGGTTCTGCTGTAATCAGCCAACTGCAGGTTTGCTGGGTCCCTTAATCTCTCTCTGCCTTGATCTTTGATCTGCAAAATCTGAACAACAGTGCTTTCCTTCCTCACAGACCTAGTGATTAATTCAGAAGAATTTTGAAATTGTAAATTGTTAAAATGCTGTAGAAGTTTAAATAATTGTGCTTATTCTTTTCTTTTTCCTAAGTTATATGTTTTCAAAATGCAACAACTTGTTAATAAAGTGACTAAAAAAGGCAAATGCAATATTCTTTATTAAAAACAAACAAATCCCCACAAACCTCAAACACTTTCCTAACTATAAATTTTATAATAACTCAAGCTTTATGCGTGAGCTTAGTCCAACACTCACAGAAATGAATGGAAGTCTTCCCACTTGTTCAGAATCAAGCTCTGGGAAAACGAAAATCATGGTACCTACATAAATAATCTTATTTGTGGTTCGTTAGAGCCATTCTCTAATCTACCTTAAAGAACAGGAATATTTCCATGAAGAAGAGAAATTTAGTCTATGCTTTATTGTACTTTCACCCTTACAGGCTCAGGAGGGAAAATTCTATTCTCAGGCACAATGTGGATCTGTAGTCACTACCCAAGAGGCTAATGGGATGACACACACCCTGCTGTAACCAAGAATAAAATGCATCCCCACATTTTTAACAAGATTTTTTCGGAAGAACCTTTGTTACTCATACCCCAGAGCTGCTATTCCTTCCTCCTCTCCCCCCTCCAGACTTCAACTGCTCAGCACATGATAACTTGTCCAGTGTCCCTTGAAAAACAGCCTTCAGAACTTTCAGTCTCCTTTCATAGGTATATATATATATCTGTTGGTTGTTTTGTATTTTTTTTTTTTTTCTGGAAAGTTCCTCCTTAATGAATTTTACTTACAAATAATTCATTAGAAATTTAGAAAAGCAGCCCAAATCATTCTTGAGAAGTCTCCTCTGCTGTCATGCCAGAATGGCCTCTGGGTGAATGTTACACCTGCATTTTATTTCAATAAATTGTGCTGAGCTGTATGTGCACCTTAAAAGACGATGTGCTTTGCAAGTTGCGAATGAGCCCTTATGCATGGAGGGCGGCAGGGAAAAAAATTAGTCCTCCTCTTTCTTCTCTGTGACTTATTTGACCTTGAGACTTATAATGGCATCTCAGACAAAATGAACATAATCTAATGGACAGCGGGGAAGAGGGAACGGCTGGGTACATCTGTCGTATTACTGGGCTGTCTGAACAGTCAATGAAGCAGGTCCAAACCATAAGAGGCCTGTTCAGTTTAGCTCCAGGGTCTGCAGACAAGGAGCACAATCATTTATCTTTATTTACTGAACTCTGCTTTCTGTTAAAAAAAAAAAAAGAAAAAAAAAAAGAAAAAAAAAGAGGAATTGACAGGTTGACAAAAACCCAACTTGGCGATGCCCACTGCACTGAGATAAATGCTATTCACGCTGTGCAAAGACAAGGACAGCTTCTCATGCCCTTTCTCCCGTTCCAGTGGGCACCTATTATACAATGAATAAAAGCAGCACAAGATACCTGTATGCTGCTCGCTGTACTCAGCTAGCACAGCTGCTCCAGGAACAGTGTTGTTCAGCTTTTTTTGTTTGCTTGCTATTCTTCTTTGTGTTTCTTTGGGAGATACACATAGAAATATCAGAGCAACTGATATTTCAAAAACTTAGGGATTCACTTTTTTTCTTTTTCTTTCTTATTTTTCTTTCACTCTCTATAATTATTTATATCTTTTCTTTCTTTCTTTCTTTCTTTCTTTCTTTCTTTCTTTCTTTCTTTCTTTCTTTCTTTCTTTCTTTCTTTCTTTCTTTCTTTCTTTCTTTCTTTCTTTCTTTCTTTCTTTCTTTCTTTCTTTCTTTCTTTCTTCCTTTCTTCCTTTCTTTCTTCCTTTCTTCCTTTCTTCCTTTCTTCCTTTCTTCCTTTCTTCCTTTCTTCCTTTCTTCCTTCCTTCCTTCCTTCCTTTCTTCCTTCCTTCCTTTCTTCCTTCCTTCCTTTCTTCCTTCCTTTCTTCCTTTCTTTCTTCCTTTCTTTCTTCCTTTCTTTCTTCCTTTCTTCCTTTCTTTCTTCCTTTCTTTCTTCCTTTCTTTCTTCCTTTCTTTCTTTCCTTTCTTTCTTTCCTTTCTTTCTTTCCTTTCTTTCCTTTCTTTCCTTTCTTTCCTTTCTTTTCTTTCTTTTCTTTCATTCTTTCATTCTTTCATTCCTCTCTACTTGCAAATAAATCAGAACAGAGAGATGCATCCCACAGAGACTGTCTGTAATAGATAAAAGGAGCACAAACCTCAGGGGAGGACTGTGGGCTCTCTTACAGATGCTGCATTAAAGACCAGTCAAAAATTCTGCTTAATGACCTATGGTGCTGGTTTCACTCATATTTTTGGTTGTGTTGACAACACATAAAAGTAAAGACATGAAGGTTGTAGGGTGAATTCTGTTCTTGACTAAGGACATGAAAATCCTTTGACTTCCAACCTACTTCTCCTTCTTCAAACCATTATAATTAAGACCAGGAAAGAATCACAGAGATTTATATTCAGGAGGGAGGTGGCATTTTTTAGCACTTATATTCTGAGGGGGAGATTTCCCATGGTAATGGGAGACATGAGGCATTCAGCACTCACTGACCTTCACTAAAAGTTGGGTATCTAGCCGGTCTTTCTGTATTTGAACCTCCCCCTCTCCCAGGGTGATTGATGGCTACCTGTATAACTAAATTCATGCCTGATTTTCTGACTCTGCCACAGGTGACTTTTATGACCTTCAGTAAGTCACTTGATCTCTGCAAACCACATTTTCTGTTCTAAAAATGGACATTGCCAGGCCATTGACTATGGGCCAGCATCACCCCAGACCTGTGTTGGTGAGCAGTTGTTCGTACTCATCCTCTCACAGGCTTCAGTGGGACACAACTCATTACTGCCACATCATGTCCCCAGGCATGGGTAGATGTTCAATCTG
This sequence comes from Patagioenas fasciata, assembly GCF_037038585.1. NCBI lineage: Eukaryota > Metazoa > Chordata > Aves > Columbiformes > Columbidae > Patagioenas > Patagioenas fasciata. Next base: position 80,141,066 of record NC_092560.1, on the reverse strand, counting down.
CCTGTCAGGCTCTTTGGTGCTGCCAGATCAATTATTTCCAGGTTTGTAGAATTTTTCCAAGTCTTTAATCTTATAACATCCTTGTAAACATGATATAGTTTTTCATTATTATTAAGTATCCAACACTCCAGATTATGAATGTTTAATAATATCTAGTAATTTACAGCTGAGGTATTTGCAAGTGATCCCTAAGAAGCCTGAAAGAGGCTTGGAGGCTGTGACGAGCCTCTTTCAAAGAGTTAATTTTGCAGGCAATATGGTTTGCAATAATTCAGTTTATTTTTTTTATTTTTTTGCCAAACAGGATGTTTTCTCTCCCGCCTCCTTCTTTCCTTCCCCCATTCCCCTTCTGCTTCTCTTTCCTCCAACCCTGATTCATATGGAGCTGAGAAAAGAGACAGCTGGGAAGGGTTTGAGCAGAGAGGTAGGATATGTATCTGAAAGTAATTTGAATAGTTTGTGAACCGTGGTGTCCATTGGTTTGTAACACCTGGCTGTGTCAGCTGTGTCAGGTTATGTCATGTTGTGGAGCTGGGTTTGACTGATGCAGCTGGATGGGACCAAGCTCCAGCCGACATTGCAACAACCCAGGAAAACTGAAGAGGTAATTTTCTGTGAGTGTGCCTGAAAAACTAAGAACTCCTAATGAATCCAAACCAGCAAATATTTCTGGCTTCGCCTGAGATGAAAGGGAAGCAGCAGCACACTGGCAAGCTCTGTCCACTCAAAGCCAGTTACAGAGGGCATTGCCAGGCAGTTTTGCTCATGTCGAGCTGTGATTTACACCCTGGTCAGCATCACGGGCCTCCCTGAGCACGTCCTGCGGGTCCGCGGGTGGGGGTGACAATCTTCCCCTGAGGGAACAAAGCTGCATGTGGAGCAGCTCCCTTGTTTCTGTTGTGTGAGTATTTTTCAGCATTTGACAGCTGATTTTAGAGGGAATTGAACTTCTGTACAGAAGAAAAGAACACATCCCAGCAGGCAGCACCCAAAGATAAATAAATAAATGAGGGAGTGATCTACCCCATATAGCAAACCCCATTTTCATGAGGAGCTATGTTTCTAATAGAAAGGAACATTTAATACCTTTTATTTACACTTCAGTAACATCCAGTAACCTCCGCCATGGAATCAAAGATTTAAACGTGACTTGAAGCCACTGTTGCGGGAGGCAGGGTGCTTCCGTCCATGGGAAGTGATGTGTTTACCAGTCTTCACTCAGATTCAGTAGAGTCTGCAGGAAAGACTATTACTTGTCAAGGACAAGACAGAATGCTCTAAACATGTAATTTTCTATTTTGCTATAATATAGGGGGTGTTGAAAAGGTGATGAGAAAGAGTTTGGCAAAACCCCTCTGCATAGCCATGTCTCCATTTCTGCATCTGTAAAATGCTAAATGAACAGTACCAGCAGGATAAGAGAGAAAATTATTAAGTTCAGTCTGTTTGCTAGCAAGCCTGGCTCCACAAGTTTCAGTGAAATTATCCCCCTTTACAACAAAGTAGTATGCAATTCAAACACACCCCCAAAGCAACCATAGAACTGAAGAGCAGTAAATATCTTATAATAGAAACCTTCCATATATTCCTACAAAAAGGACTGCAGACTGGGATGTCACTCATTTCCTCTTTAGATATACAGCATACCTGGAAATGTACAAAAAAAGAAAGGAATAGAGCATATTTTAGCTATTTATAGCTGCCTTTAAACCCTTGGTCATTAGAGCATTGAGAGAAAGGGAGGGAGCGATAGTAAAATATTTTTTGCAATTCAAATTTATATTTTAAGAATGCTTCTTCTACAAGATAAATAAAATTATTTCCTTTTCCTCATACTGTTAAAGATAATTTTAATAGCCTGACCCTAGCAGAAACACAGCACTTCACAGAACAAGACCCTCTAGAGACAGGTAACATGTATCTACAGTTATTAATCTTCTATAATTAGATATATATATATGTATATATATATCTCTACAATTACAGCTATGCTCCTTTGAAGAAGAATAGAGTGTTTTCATTTGTTAATGTCTTTTGCCCATGCAGAGTCTCCAAGGATAAAGATTTTAGCATCTGTAGGTAAATCTGATTCCGTTATCATGTGCCCTTCAGTTCTGAGTCAATCTCCCTGATAATCTCTCTCTAAAGCTGCCAGTTCCTGTTCGTGAGGCAAAGCAAGGATGAAAGAACTCAGGCAGGCTGTGGATGGAGCCAAAATTGTGAAGAAACATTAAGATGAGGTTTTTCTCTTGCCAGGATATGGCTCTGATTGAACAAATTGGTTAAGCATGTGCTTAACTTCAAATACATCAGATATCCTTTTGCACTTAACTATGCACCAGCTTAAAGTTAAGCACATTTTCAAGTGTCTTTATGAAAGGTACATGAAAGGGGAGGGACAGCACTGATGTCTAGTTGAGACAGACATTCCTAATTAACCATTAGATCTCAACTATCACTGGAAACTTTTTCCTTCCTGTGAAGCTTAAGGATTTATGTGAAGACTTTTTTTTTTTCCTTTAGTAATTAATTCGGACCCCAACAGCGTGAAGATAGAAAGAAAAGGACCCTATTAAGACTTGATATTAAGCTAATAGCAGGTGACAGTGACTTCATCAAAAACCCTGTGCAAAACATCAAGTAGATGGAAATTTCAGTTCTGGTACATTACTCAGCTGAGTATCATCAGACCTGCTTATCAGGGTCACAAAGATTATTTGTACATTATAAAAAGCACCTGTCCATCAAAGTCAGCTAAAAAAAAAAAAAAAAAGCCGCTTTCTATTTCAGATTAATACAATCAGACTCAACTAGAGAATGATCAAACTAAATAAGGGGAAGTTTTCCTAATCCCACTAATGAAACTAACCTTTCTTTCAGGGTTCACATCCATTAAAGGATGCCTCTTGGGTGTGGGGTTCGGATACTGAACACTGAGCATTTCACCTGCTTATGTACTCTTGCGGTAAAGGAAAATCGGGCATCTGGGAAAAAGATTTGCTGAGTATCCTAAGAAGAAATGCAAAAGGCTCAAGCAGCCATGGAAAGCAGGATGGAAACTTGTCTTTACTCTGACACATTCAGTCTTTAAGAGTGACTGGTAAAGGCAGTGATTTAGAATTAAACACTTCTGTTGGTTTCAAGTTCTGATATGTAAAAAGAATTCTTCAATGTTATTAGTCAAAAATGGCAATTCTTTAGGAACTGCATTATAAAATTTCAAGCTACTTCACAAACACATTTTTTTCTGCAGTCAGTCTTTGCTGCTCCAGTGGTTGAGAGTGTTCTGCTTCTGCCTTGGAGATGTACAACCCTGCCCAGCTCAGTGCCCACCTCTGCTCCTTCTTGCCTCTTCTGGGTGCGACAAAAGTGACTTTGAAGAGTTTGGCTTAGCCTCTTCTCGGACATGTGCTGAGCACACTGTTTCTGGCAAACCTGGATGTCAGCCCATGGTGCCACAGCTCCACAAGCAACTTTTCCCTCTGTTGGGGCTATTCCAAGCCCAATTCCAAATGTGCTGGTACAGCAGTGTGGTGGTTAGCCTGAGCAGTCCTGAGACTCTCACTAGTTCATGTGTACTGAGCACCGTGTGGAATGACACAAAGCTATAATTGAAAAATTTTCTCACTTGGAGAGAACCTGAGTATCTCTGTATATTTTAATGTATTGTCCTGTGCAGACACATCTGTCCTACCCAGACTTTTCAGAAGGAATGCACCCAAGAAGAAGTGCACCCAACCCTAAGAATTCTTTTCCTTAAAGCATCAATTAATGCAAACATATTTTGCAATATTTGACTTTTTGCTACTTTGGTTTCTTTTTGTCCTATACAACTCACTTATTGTCTTCTCACAGAACCTGTAGCAATTTCCTGATCTTCCCTTTTATTTTCTGGTCTCAAAAACAATTTAGGGTTGTTGAAAATATTAATTCTTGGAGAAGGATGGCTCTCATCTGTGTTTGTGTGTTCCCTCATGCCACAAGGTCCTGTACACACATCTGAAGTCCTGGATACTCTCATATTAGCACTTCACCTTGCTGGCTGTCATTTTTGATAGCTTCACATATTACCCTTTCTTCCAATTCTTGCAAATGGATTAGTGTTGAAAGGCACTGGGCTCGATGGACTTCTGGGCTGATATCTGCTAAGGCTGTTCCAGTGTTTTGACCTCTGTGTGTGCCATATTGCAAAGTGAACACAAAAAAATGTCATAGGGCTCTCTTAAATATGGCATATCTTTATCTCTATCTTGCTTCTGCCCTTCTGTGTCACACAGAAGCCAATAGGACAGTTCTGATTAATACAGTAATTATGTGGTTATTAAAAACAGTAATCATCCAGGAATTATCCAGTGCTGTAAAAATCCCATAGACAGAAAATATATGAACATTTTTAAATTGAGCATTACAATTGTCTGCATATGCAAGAAGCAAAATGACACATAAAGAATTTTTAAGATCCCAAGGAAGCACTTTGAACATGTTAAGAGAAAATGGTCTCCTCAATCAGGATGGAAGTTAGCACTGTGCAAGGAGCCAGATCCAGATTCGTCCTCTTGAAGGATGTTAGTGGTTAAGCAGTAGCTATTAATGAAGAGCACCAATTTATAGCACATGTGTTGGATAGACTTGCACAAAATAGGGGCCATCTGAGGAGTTTATTCATCCTTGCATAGCTCCTTCATTTCCAATTTCTGAGCCTGTTTTAATTTGTTACGAAAGTAATCGCTCGCTCCAGCTGGAGTCAGCAGTGTGTTTTGTTGTCTATGGGCCTGGCAGACTGTTCACTTTGAATAGCATTCTGTAAAGATCACCTGTTCTGCATCTGTGATGGTTTTCCAGGTGCCAGGAGGTACTGTTTTCAGATGAGAAACATGCAGACAATGCGGTTCTGCAGCTTTTCAGATCTGCATGGGTTTCATCAGCCACAAGCAACAGACAAAGGGAAAAAGAAACAACCACGACGAGTTAAGAAACATAACAATGCAGCAAAATAATCTAGTTGCTTCTGAACAACAAGGTAATGTTAACTCAGCCATTTCTCAGATAGCCTGAGTTCTGAAAGGAACAACATGATCTCTATTGCCATATATTTAAATATGTATGAATTCCACACACTTCTATATAATTATAGACATTTGCATGCATGAAATACCTGTGCAAAACAACCTGTTTACTAGTTAGTTTTGAATTTAATTTAGGTCTAGCACAGCTCCAATTATAGATCAATGGAGTGAGAGCCTACAAATAGCTTCAAAATAGATAAAAGAAACACTTTGCATGGTCTTGCACAGGGTAGACCCTGAAAGCTATGCTACGGAGGACTTCAGTGTAAAGATTGTAATCACCTTCCAGTTGAGGGAGAGAATGGCTCCCTGTTCTCAAGGATGGGAGGATGTGTCTCCCCCTCTGAAGCAGGGAACTGATTGGCAGTGACTCGAGTTTTACATAGGAGGGGTAAAGCTCTGTTTATCTTGAAATACAGCTTATCTGCCCAATGTTCTGTGATGATCCCAGAGAAGGTGCTGCAGAAGCCCGAGACGGACACAACAGCCAGGTGAAGGAACGTGTGGAGGGCAGCACATGAATGTGTCTGGGCCAGTTCAGGGGTCAAGGCAGAGGAAAACGAGATTCAGAGCAGCTGGGCTGACTCAGGAGCTGCAGCAAAGGTTTTAACTGTGAGGAAGCCAGTGTGAGGTAGAGATTTTGCCAGAGTAATTTGGGTGGACTGAACCAGGAGGCCCAGACCAGCTCTGGATACCCCACCCAGCCAGTGTGGAGCTCAACTTTCGTTTAGTTTACTGTGTGTACCACTGTCACTGAAAGCACAGAGGTGGACAGACTCTGTCAACCTCACATTTGCCATCCCTCAGTTCCATCAGCAAATCTCTGCGATAACAAGAACGTAGTTTGAAGGAATTTAGCCCCTGCTGAGCAGGCATGTCACAGGACAATCTTCATGGCATTAGTAGGAAAAGATCTTTTCTAGGCAAACAATGCCATCAAGTGACCAGGTCATGCCTTTTAGGGTGTGTGTTGCTCTTCTAAGTTGATGAATTCTCATCAGTAAGCTCTAACTCTTGCATTTCAGTTATGCTGTTTCTACAGATCCCCAGAAAGCTGACTATTCTAGGGATACAAGGAACATTGGTACAGCTATCTGATAAGAACCACATCTGAGACAACATTTTGGATGACCGGAGAAATCTGCTGTGCCTCAGCTCCAGAGGAAGATGCAGGCTTTTATTTCTGACCTCGTGACACTAGCTTTGTATTAGTTCTTGAAATTTAAAAAATCAACCAAACAAAACAAATGTGAGACTTCTTGGTGGTTTGATTTTGTATAGTCCCACAAAACAAGATCTGAGCAGGAGACAGAAGCCATACAGGGCCTATGACTTTGTTTCTGAGATGTCATTGCACTTAACAAAGGAAGCTTCTCAAGCCTGGGTCATTAAAACCCAAAAGAGTGGAAATACAAATCTGGGTATGCCCTTAATGACAGAATTTCAGTTACTCACAGTTGACCTGAAAGATCAGTTGGGAATCGACTACAGCATCTAGTACTCCAGATGGTACTGGGTTCCACAACATTATCATGCTGGCAGTCACGATTGTATCTCACAAAAAGTACAGATTTTTCAAGCTCTGTTTCTGAGGAGGAGCACAGGTGAAAAATGACATTTGAACACCTACGTGAACAATGCTGTGTAATGAACACTTGCGGGACTGGCCCTCTTGATTCCTCTGTTTTCCACTTTCAGACCCTACCCAAACTATGGAACACGCAATGTCTGATTTGGGCACCAAAGGACTAGAAACACAAGGAACAAATAGGATAACTTATATAGTTAAAATGAGTACACGTGGTCTGTCACATCCATGGTGCTAGCAAGTTATACCACTTTCATCTTTAGACTAATTGTCTTCTGAAATCCACCAGGCAAGAATCATGCCCACTTTGAAGATTGCATCTCTTTTGAGAAAACAGGTTTTTCTAGAAAAAGGTGAGATGCAATAATGGCTGGCAAGTCTGCAAGTTTTTACTGGGAAAAACAAAATCTTGTGCAGTACACTATTTGACATGAGTGTTTGAATAGATCACATATAGTGAGAGTGGTTACATAAAAAATGCAATAACACTTTTAAATGGTGAAGCTAATGGTTAAGTACTGCTTTGTAGGCATGTAATAAGTGGAAGAGAATGATAACTCTAAAGTGGAAAAGCCATGAGTGAGTTTTCAGGTCTGTCCTCACATCTGAAGAAAAAGGTCAGAAGACAGAACAGCTATCAGCTGGTACGCACCATAAACATTGTTTTTCTGTGTAAACGTCTGCTGTATCAACTCTGAGACACCTCCTTAAGGGATTATTTCTTCTGGTTTTGTTTGTGGTTGTGGTTTTTTTTTGTGTGTGTGTGGTTTGTTTTTTTTTTTTTCAAACCCATCATTTAAGCCGAAGCCATGTTTTTGAAGAGGAGAGCTGCACAATCGGCACGCTGGTCTTTTCAGACTCTCCTTACCTTACTCACTGCTCATTCTGTGTTGCTTTCAGGAGAGCCTCTGTCTCCACCCTCCCCTCTATGGCTGCATGAGAGGAATCTGACCTCCACCCTCCCCTCCTGCCCAGCTTTAATCTCGTTTAGAAAGAAGAAATTCAGGTCTCTGCACTGGCAGATAACAACTCTTCCCCTCCAAATCAGTAGAGCTGGCTCAGATTTGAGCATTCAGGATAGAGGTAAAGTAGGCAATAATATGTAAATAACTGATAATGGTAAGTAGAACTATTGTCATTCAACCTCAAACTGCATCTCCAATATTTTCAAGAGTTTATTGAATGCCAGTGCTTAACCAACACTTCAAATTTGCTCCAAAGTTTCTCTTTCTCTCCAGCTTCTCAGGTCACTAGTGCCTGACACATGGTACATCAAAACAAAGCTGTTGTATTCTCTTACCACAAAAGATTAAAGAAAGGGGAAAAAAAAAAAAAAAAGGATTTTAACTCAGGGAATTTTGGCATTTTATTCTTATTATTATTTCAAAATAAAATTCACCATTTTGAAATTGGCCTTGTTATTGAAAGTTAGACATCCTTAATTTTAGAAACACTGGAATACTTTAATTTGATAAAATAAAATGCTTAATTTCAAGAATACCAGAATCTGGTAGATGTTATAAGCTGTATTAAATATAAAATAATAATGCAATCATGGCAATATGGAATTCTAAAGAAATTTAAATGAAATCTATAAGAAAACAGTTTGTTTCAGTACCTGCCTTTTGAGAATGTTGCAGTTTTTAGACTTTCCCAGAACACTTCTGATTTGAATGCAACATTTTTTTCTTATAAGAAATTGTTCTGTTGAAAATATCTGGCCCAGTTCTTGTCTGCGGTATTAAATTGTGAAGATAATCCATACTCTTGCTGGCAATTATATCTGAAGTAGGAAGAAATGACCAGACATTGAGGCTGAAGTGCTGCTATCACCAGAAATAATTTTTCCAGGTTAAATTTGAGACACTTTGAGAGGATAGCATGGCAGAAATTGGCGTTATTTTCATCCATACTGTGCAAGTTCTGTAGTTTGATAGAAGACTTCAATTTCTGAGGCTGTCATTTCAGCACCATTCATGAGTATCAGATTCATTAAAGTGTTTTAACAGGTACCACAACTGCCTCCGAACACAATCCAATGAAGAGCAGCAAAGACATGCTTTGGTGAATTCAACCAGGCATCATATGTTGGTAGCATATTCAGTCAGAAGCAGAAAATCGACTTCCTTCCCCTTGAAGTAAACACACACCACATACACTGGTGATTGTAGCAAATTAAAGTCCTAATAGTGCCTGTTGGGTGGGCTTGTGAACTTGTAACCTTGTTGTTTATTTATCCAACTCCTACGAATCTCAATTTCTATCTACTCTTTTATTTTCCGGGAGCTTTACTCATCTTCCTCCTTCCTACTCCTCTTGCTGAGAGGCACCATTTTTCCCACTTCCGATGTGTTTATTCTCCTGTTTGGTTAAAAATCGTTTCTCTATTTTTCTGTATAGGGTTGTGTATTTTTTAGCACATAAAATTAATTGAATATAGAAAGAAAACAATTTTTTTAGCCCAGCCTCAACTTCAGCTTTTGCAGGGTCCAAAGCACAACTCATCTCTTTATTCCCTCTTCCCTTTGCTTGGAGAACTGAAAAGTTAAGGTTAAAATTCTCTTCTTAAAGAAGGAATATTTTTATTGGTTCTAATGTGAATTTGCCACTACTCAAAACTCTCAAAAAACAGAAAATGGAATGAAGTTCTGAAATAGTGTGTATTAATAAGATCCCTTGCCTGATATTTCAGGCCAAAATGATTGCAGTAAGTCCGGATATCACATGGTTACAGATACCACATAATTACAAGGCTGTAGCTGAAACCAAACTTAATTTTTAATGACAATCAATTGTTCAACCTTCTTGCAACATGAACAAACAGACCCCAACTGAACTATATTCTCAGATAAAAACCAGTGGTCATGCTCCCTAAACACACCCTATGTGGCTCCAAGGAGACATTAACAGGTGAAGTGGGAACACATCTGAGGTTAGATGAGAATGTAGACTAAGCTGGGGGCTCTCCTAATTTCCTTTTTCTTCAGAGTATTGAAGAAGAGGAATGCAGTGACAGCAAAGCCTTTTTCAGACTTTTTTGTTTTCTGGTCTCTGGTGCATATTCCTTCACTTAAATAAAGGGAAAAGGGAGTGTGTGGGAACAGTATAAATCCTCCCTTAAATTAAACTGGGAACCAGTTAATGTGGACAGAGGAGACCGCACCTCATCTCCTATGCTGAGGGACTACAAAGCTTCACCGCAGAAGTACTAAATACTCTCTGACTCTCTGAAGCACCAATTGGTATGGAGGAAGCTTCCAGGACTGATAATGAAGAATTGTTCTTTTTAATGGTATTGGCTTAAATCAAAGGTCGCAATGCCAACACTGTTGAATTACTTGTGTCAGCCACTGAGGTAGAGAATTTTTTGCCTGAACTCCCCAGAAAAAGGGTTAAACTGCAATGTAACTGTGTAAGGAGGAGCTTTTGTGCCTAATAACTGTGTTTCATAAGTGGTTCAGAGGAAAAGTAAGAAGAGAAACTCTCAGTTCCTTTCCAATTTTATGATAAAACTAATTTTATCCTTACACCTGCTAGCTTTCCCCCCTACCAGGTCTCCATTCCCTAGGTGGAGAGCTAGCAGTGTTCATAAATGTCTCTTAAAATAAAAATTTCTGTTCCATTAAACATATGAAAAATATGTTGCATTGAATACAGTTGGTTTGGGAAATCTGTTTTTATCCATTCTAACCAATCGTCCATACGAACTGCAGCTGCCACAAGTGGCATGGAATCTATTTTCTGCTGCAAGGTTTAGGAACAGTGATTTTCTTCCAGAAAATGTGGCCTGGAGATGACCAGCATGCTGCTCCCAGGTCATCAACAGCCACACATCAAATTCAGATTCTGTCTTGGTAAGCCCCCTCTTCCCTAGGAAATGGCTTTAGGTTACCAAGACTGTATGAACCGGTGAGCCTTTTAGAAGGTGGTTACAAAGAATCACAGCAAATTTGGGGAGACAGCTGACAGACGTGCCAGAACTGGAAAATTCTGGCAGCCTTTAAAGTGTCAGTCTGTGATGTCTATGGCCATGTGTTGGTGAAGGATGACGAATTTTGAAGCTCAGTCTACAGCTGCGGTGCATAACTTTCTTAGTTATTCTAATCTTGCTTTAAATGCACTGTTTTCTCTGTACTCTTACCAAATGTTTTTGATACTTTGAGTCATTTTGGAAAAAAAACCAAAATGTGTAATATTAGTTTTGCTTCAGATATGGGCATCATCAGCCATACTTCCCAGACAAAAAGCAGCCATAGCACACCAATGTCAGTGAAGTTGTCCCATGCACTTTTGTCAAATAAATGTTCAATATTGTTCAATATTTGCAAAGAGCTTTGAAGACAGAAAGAGGTCTTAGGTTTCTATGACAGATGTGTGCTCTGCACAAATCCAATGCAAAACCCAGGTTCCTGGTAAGTCACCAACCCTAGTCCTAGGGCAGCATTTCTCTAATCTTTACAAACAGAGTGCAACAAATCTGTTGTGTTTTGTCAGAACAGCAAGGATCAACAGACAACTAGATACGGTGCGTGTCTTCTAAACAGTGAGGTTGCTGAGTGACATTTTAGACTCTATCATTTACTGTTTTAGAATGAAAATGAAATGACAATATCAGTGTAATCTTATACCAGAAATGACAATGAAAATGGTCTCAGAATTGACATCCCCCTTGAGAAAACACTTCTATTTTGATGAAAGTGTTTAAAAATAGAGGTTTTCCTGAGATGCCAAGGACCACCCATTGGAATGCAAAGGCTCAAGCAGTTCAAGTTTGTTCTAAAGTCACCAAGGTCCACCCAGATTAGAAAGAATGAGACATATCCTTCAGTATCTGTTCTTCTAAGAGAAAAAGTAATTGTCCCATATTTACATGTATTTTAGAACCTAGATTGCATTGTTTTCAGTTGCATCCCTGATAGCCTTCCTATAGAAGCCAAGGGCTAAACCATGAGTGCTTTTTTAGCATTTAGGTATTCTCTTCTGGTACCTCGGTGACCACAATGCCACCTCAGCCACATGCTTTTGTGACAGGTACATCTGCAAATGTGGATAGAACCGGGGTTTCTTAATCTTATTTTAGTTATGAGTGCCATAAACTACTGAATCCCCCTTCCTAAAAAAGGCTGTTTTTACAACCGCAGACTGAAGCACTTTTGTCTTCGTAAATAAGAAATTATGCAATTTGAGGCAGTTACAACTGATGTACTGCCTGTATCCATCATCACATGCTCTGCTGTGTAAGAACTGGGAGGGAAGAATCAAAAGAAGTCAGCAACTAATACCTTCGAACCAGTATGAAAAGAGGTGGCCGTGCAACTAATTGGCATATAATCTTTAGAACTCCTTGCCCTAAGGTATTATAGATGTTAATTTTTTTCAAGGCTTCAAAAAGTTATTAGAAAAGTTTCTGTTTTCCAGCAAGTGTTGGAAATACCTGTCAGTGTTCAAGGGGTATCTAGATGACATTGTTGTCATATTGTTTAGCTTTAAATAGTTTTGTAAGGAGAAGGGAGTTGGACTTGATGATTGTTATGGGTCCATTCTGACTATGATTCTGTGATTCTAAGTGCAAATTTAACAGTAAATTGCAGAAGACAAGGGAGCTACTCTGAAGAAGGGTTACTATATACTTGTTGTATTTCTTTGCTTTTTCCCAGGTATCTTCTGTTATCCCATGTCACCCTATTATCCTATCCCATCAACCTCTGTCATTTGATACTGAGCCAGATGGATCCTTGACCTGATCCAGAATGGCCGCTATTACATTCACGTCATCTAAATGTACATATCTGTAAAGGCAATCTATGTGTTAGTTTCTTATGCAGGGAAAAGATCAAACCAGAGACTCTAGGAAAGGTTTCATGTAAAGAAAAAGAAGTAATATATTTTTGTACAATTTTTTAAATTTTCATTTTGTTTTTCTCAGCTTGGTGACCCGCTCCTAGCTATTTCTACTAGCAGAGTACTTTTCATGTCAGCTGCCTTCTCCAAGCTAGGAGAGCTGTCCTGATCTTTGTATCAAGCTTTCCACTGTGGGGTCCAGAGCAGCAGTAACAGCTGCAGGACTTTATGGAAAAAGACTGTGTGTTACTGAATGCCCCTGAAACTCTTCCTTAGGGTCAGGAAGGTGTTTCTTCAGGCTCCCTGAAAATTTAAGTGGAAATCTGGTCTCCTCTGAAATATTTTTCAGAACCTGATTCCCCTTCCTTCCTCCCTGCAAATATATCCACTTTCTCCTTGCTCTTGGAGGTGCCAAGGAAACATGGTTTTAGCAGTAATGGATAAAACTGTCACCTGCTCTGTACCCTTGGCTAATGTCTTGCAAGGCAGAAGCCATGGCCATTGCTCTCCCTCCTGCTCAAGGCAGAAGTGGAATAGTAGAACATAATGTCTCCTCACTCCTGATGCCTCCTGACATTGATACAAGGTCTCAGTCATGCAAGGGCAGTTCCTTCTCGATACAAGGAGTAAGGATATAGTGTAATCATGGCCCCAGCTGCTGAGAGTAACCAGTCATTTCTGTTTTAAAAAAGGCAGTCATTCTGTTATCATCCTTTTGGGGGAAAAAAGAACACAAACTTAGAGCACTTGTTAGTATCTAAACCACTGGGGCTTTCAAGGAAATTAAGAGACAAACCATTTACTTATACTAAAAATGGCAGCCATCCAGTGGGCATTCTTGAACCATCCTGTGCAGTTCCTCACTCTGGATAGAGAAAAGCTGATAATTCACTATGGAAAATCCAGCTTTTTCTGTTCTTTGCTAGAGGATTTTACTCTCACAATGTCTTGTCAAACATGCTTTTCGTTACTGGAAAAGGGGTTAAAGTTTTCTGTTCTCCATTCAATCACAGAGGTTTATGAAATAGGAGAATCACAGAAAGAAAAGATGGGGGAGATATATTAGGTTATTTTGTGCCTCCCTTTGCCAAGGCAGGATTGCTCCCTGGAGTATATTCCAAAGTGCTTTGTCTAGTCCAGTTTTAAATGACTCAAGAAACCAGGCTTTCACCACTTCCCTTGGGAGACTATTCTGCAGTCTAATAGTCCTCACTGCTAGGAAAGGCTTTTTTCCCTAAACGTCAGCCTTTTCTTTCCTTAAATTCATCCCATTTGTCCTAGTTATAGTCTCTTTGAGTAGCTTAAAATTCTTTTTTGTGCTTAAAGTTTAAATTCTACCAATGGTAGACAGTAGTGTGCGTACTCCTTCTGTTTATCTACATTAAATGTCTCTTAAAGCTAGAAAGACAATTGTGATGGCAGAGAGCTAACTTATAATCTTCACACAGTGAACTGTGCGTGGTATGACTTTCAGCAATCTATTTAGACCTTAGTTTTTCTTCCATTGAAATGAATAGAGTTTTCTCATTGATTTTACCTCATGCAAGATGGCCAATATGCGTTCTAATTTTGACATGAAGATGACAAGGAGCTCAATGAGCACAAGATATTCCTAGCAGAGATCCAAATGAATCTTCAATTTCTTTACTTCCTTGTTGGTAAAAAAAACCCAAAAAGGCACAAAAGAAAACCCAAGAAATAATTCTATCATCTATTCTTCTCCCATTTCCTCATTAGCATTTTACTTTTCTGAAAAAGCCTGCAAAGCAAAATGAATGCAATGTCTATAAAAGTCTATAAATGCTTTTCTAAGAACTTCAGAATTTACTGAGATCCTGTAATAGACACTTGTGTGGAAGGAGAAAGTATTATCCTTATTAACCTTTCCTCCCGAGGAAATTTAGTGAAGAAAGAAACCATGCAGGGAAAACTATTTTAAATATGCTGTAGGGTGGAATTCATGCACCATGTAAATCCCTTTTAACCTCAATATTGCTGGTTCTCTGCACAGAGGTGAATATTGCCCCAAGGCCTTTTCTATCAGGGGACATCACACTGATTTAACCAGAGTCAGTTTTAAACTAGGTACATTTAAACCTACACAAAGCCTTAGGTTCATATATGTAGACTTACCAGTCTCAGGTTACCTTAAGCTGACTTTAAACACTACTTTAAACTGAAAATGAGACTGTCATACAGTGTTTTGCACCAGTTTTAGTCTAAACTTTAAGTTACATGTGTATGACTTGCCCGTATAGATATTGCTTTAGTTGGTAATTCTAAAAATAAGGAAGATTTCTCATCTCACCTCATGTGAAAGTAAATATCATATGTGGTTTTAATAAAAAGAAGCTTTATGATAGATTTTATGACCAGAATCTTCACCCTCATCAGCTTGAGCCTTCTTTTACAACATTTGTTTTTTGTCCTTTCTAAAAAATGAGCAATGCAACCCATTTCAGGTTTACAGCAAGCTCTTGATTCTCATTTTGGTTACCCTGTGTGTATCTAAAGTCATTTCACAGGCTTCAATCACAGATATAGAGTCCAAAAAATTTCCTTAGGTCTTTTATTCTGTAAATGAAACTACAGTTTTTCCTAGGTTTTTTTTGGTTCTATTTTCTACAGAGTAGTCAAGGATTTATTCAAAATCATGTGATCCCTAAAATAATCATTATTCCCTATATTATGGCTAGTATTATATCCCATGCACTTTCACTTACAGGCATGTCTGTCAAAGGGACCATTTTTCAGCCTCACAGCTCCCATGGCTCTGTCACTTTCTTACTTACAGAGGCCCAAAATGGAAACTATTTTTCTTTTCATTATGAGCTGTCACTTTTTCATCTTGGCACTGTGATGATAGACTTCCATTCATCTTCCATATTACCTTTCCTGAAGCCTCTGACACAGACTGACACAATGCAAAATGCAAGAGATCTCAGAGCATACGTTGGCAATTTCTGGGAAAGGCACTTGCTTGTCTTGGTTTGTTGTTTTCAATATGTATTGAAAATACCAAGCTGTAAGGTGTGTTGGAAATGTTAGCAGGGGATTTTCTGTTTATTATGATCATTACAAAGCGATGCTCTCACATCCTGAGTAGGAGCAGTTGGATTCAGCATGAGATGCTGTTACCTGCACCTTTTCTAAGGGCTATGGGCAATAAGTTTGCCAGAAAAGGGCGTTGATGCAAGGAGATAAAAAGATGATGGCCATCAAGTCCTCATGCAGTACTGCACGTTGTAGCAACCAAGCCACCATGGCATGGTGGGTCCAGTGGAAACTCTGGGAAGTGCCTGCTTAAACTGAAGTGACTCAGTTGTTTTGGGAAAACGGAATTATTACAATCAACCTTAGAGCAGAAAAATCAGGCACCCATTCACATGCAGTGAGACTATGTGAAACTTGAGGACAACCTTGCTCAGCATTCGTGCTGAATTTATCACCACGATTTCTGAACAGTTAGTATAAAAGACAACATAGGGACCCATAGTAATGATACTGTAAGGTACACATTCTCTCTGCATTGTTTATCCATGGCAGTCTTGAAATCCATCCAAATGCTGGGACACATCCTGTCCTCACATCCTTCAGTGAAACCAATATACAAGCCACAGTAACAGAGGAAGGCATGGATGCAACTGCATCCCAGAGATCCTGGACCCTCCTGGGTTGAAAAGTCATTCCTCTGTGTATCAGGCTATGACTTCTGTAGTTTCTGGGGATTTATTAGCCAAACTCAAAAGCTATCCAAGGCAGACCTGAACGTCAAAAGCAACCACTTTCCTGTTTTTGTGAAGTGGGATAATAGTATCAGTTTTATTCATAATTCACACCTACCTCATTAATCAAAGAGGCACTAAGAATGACTTGGTGAGGATCTTGCAGAACTTGTGTGATCTGTGGATCTCTGAATCTCTTTGGATGACTTTTTAAGCTGTCCAGAGAAGTCAATGAAGGCTGTATCCACAATGGTAGACACAACAGTTCCTAGCAGAGCATTTGGGAGCAGCTCCTCATAACCTCTACATTACAGGAATGCATGGTTGTTTTCTGGATATGAGCTGGAATACTCCAGTTTACTCCCTCAGAGAGAAAAACAAGCAGTGACCTGGGAAGAAGAGTATTCTGAGACCAGGTCTCTAGGCAATGCAGACAAGGCTGTACTAGTTTGGTCTTTCTGCCCTACACAGCTCTCCTTTGTATCTTCAGACAGTGCCGTGTGTTTTCTTATTATTCTCCAGGGGAGTCATAACACACAGTCTCAGTTTCACGCTGTAAAAACACCACTCTAAGGGGTTGCAATATTATTTTAGATACTTTGAACATGAGATGAACCAGAAACCTACAAATACAAGTTATACTATGGAGCTATAGGAGTGCAGATGGGGCCCATAAAAGATTTATAAATAGTGTGGACATGGCATGTAGCTGTAGAATGGGAGATGCCTTTCTTTCATGTAGATGTGTATCACTCTGAAGCATTTGTACTGGAATCCAGGGAGAACAGTATGAGGCGTAAACCTTTTGCAAATTAGATGTAGCCTATGAAAAGTTAGACTGTTAGTTGTCTTGAACCTCTACTCTGATGTTCGTATTTCCATTGAAACTTAAAATAAGTGCAAAACATTGAAAAACAATAATACAAAACACTTGCCTCTCTTAACACAAAATCAAATAAACTCATAGTTTCCTAAACAGATAGTTATCTAACCTTTTAAAAATCTCCCATGGAGATGGAGGCTCCACAGCTTTACTAAGTAGGTAACATTAATTCTTCACATTCTCTTCTACTGAGAAACTTAATCTTACTGAAACTTAAACCCATTTTTTTCTAGTCCATGTATGTAGATAACAAAGGTCCCCCTTACTGCTTTGCAAGAGCTTTTCATGTGCTTGGGGAATGTTCACATTTTCCTCTCAGCCATCTCCTTTTAAAAAAGCCAAATGAATCTATATCTTCTGGTTTTGTTTGTTTTGTTTGGTTTGGTTTGGTTTGTTTGTTTGTTTGTTTGGTTGGTTGTTTTTCTGTTTTGTTTTGTTTTGATTTTCATTGGTCATGTTTTCTAGACCTTTGATCATTCTCATTGTTAGCCCTTGGACTCATTGGAATTGCGTTTCATTTTTCTTAAAAACAATATTTCAGTACAGGACATAACATCACAGTAGAATAGAAAAATGATGATGTGTCTTTCAAACTATATTGATATCTTCTATTCTTCCTTTTGCATGACGTAAAAGTGTACTATTCTGTTCATATTGTGTTGGCTTAAGATCTCATAAGGAGAATAATTCCTACATGTGAAAGGGTATTTTGCCATTCAAGGCCTGAAACTGGAACTTTATATTTGTTAAATATTCTGATTATTTGTGAGGGTTTGCTGGTCTGGCAAACAGAGTTGTATATACAAGTTCCTGTCCCTCCCAAGGCCCTCCCAAGGCTAACAGACTGATACATTAGCCAACCTGTTATACTGCATAATTTACATTCTTTTAGTCAGAGTTGCTAGTGGTGATTACTCTACACTAATCACAACTTAAGAAACTTATATTTTACCTAGGATATGCCTACCAAGAGATAACTGCATCTGAAAATGAAAAAGTAGAACAAAAGGAGGTGAATAAAAGACAAAGAATGGAAGCTACAAATTCTAGCACTACTGGAAATTGAATATTCTACACATGAATAAAGAAGTATAAGCTACCTCTCAGAAAGAACTAAAGAAAATTGAAGACTTTTGATCTTAGTAAGAATGTAACTTTTGAAAGAGATGGGTTTCACAGAAGTATTTTAAAACTTTGGAGAGAAACTTTGCATCCCTTGTAAGAGAGCTGAGGCAACATTTCACGAGTGGTTGGAATATTTTCAGATAGTTCAATGAATCTCCAATGGGAGATCAGATTACAGCAGAAATCAAAGACTGAAAATGAGACGAGAGTCCTAGAGCACTCCAACCTAAACTTAGAAAAAGCCATTAAAATGTATCAAGCTAAAGTCATTAGTAAGACAAATATGTAAGTTTTGACAATGAGAAAATAATATAAACTGATCTCAATATATGTAATATATGACCAGAAAAAAAGTGAAAAATCTTCATGAAGGACTTCAAAGGCCAGGAAAAAAATAATCATGTGTGTTCGACCTTTGGTAATAGTTGTTTTATTTATAAAGATCAAAAGTGTTTTGTCTAAGTTCTCAGATAAAGACTGAAAGTACCTGAAAGGAAGGCGGTGTGTCTGTTGTGCAAATAACTCTTGGGAATGTAGGGCTTTGAACAGAAAATGAACTCTTCTTGTTTATATTATTTGGAGGTTAATAGAGCTACTGAAATTGTGGCAGAGGATGTTGTGAGAAAATTGGTCACATTGAGTATGAATTAGTAGAATTTACATTT
Source organism: Patagioenas fasciata (assembly GCF_037038585.1). Lineage (NCBI taxonomy): Eukaryota > Metazoa > Chordata > Aves > Columbiformes > Columbidae > Patagioenas > Patagioenas fasciata. Next base: position 80,122,173 of record NC_092560.1, on the reverse strand, counting down.
GCTCTGGAGAATCGTGTCCTCTGGGGTGATGGTATGTTAACTAGATGTGAAAGTTTAACAATATTTCAGAAAGAGAAACTTTCATGATTGTCTTTGGAAATGAAATGTGTGAGAAGCACTGCATATGTAGAAAAGAAGAACGTATCTGGGAGACAGAAAAGTAGCGAAGGGGACATTTGGTCTGGGAGCATAAAGAATGCAACAGCAGTCATACATTAGAATCATAGAACATCCCGAGTTCGAAGGGACCCATGAGGATCATCTAGTCCAACTCCTGTCCCTGCACAGGACAACCCCAGAGTTCACACCATATGTCTGAGAACGTTGTCAGTCTCTTCTTGAACACTGTCAGGATTGGGGCTGTGACATCTCCCTGGGGAGCCTGTTCCAGTGTCCAGCACCCTCTCAGTGAAGAACCTTTTCCTTATGCCCAACCTGAACCTACCCTGGCACAGCTTCCTGACATTCCCTTGGGTTCTATCATTGGTCACAGTGAGAAGAGATCAGAGCCTGCCAGTTCTCCTCCCCTTGTGAGGAAGCTGGAACCACCATGATCTCTTCCCTCAGTCTCCTCTTCTCCAGGCTGAACAAACCAAGTGACTTTAGCTACTCCTCATTATGGCTTCCCTTCCAAATCCTTCACCAACTTTGTAGCCCTCTTCTGAACACTCTCTAGTAGCTTAATATCTTTTTCATGCTGTGACACCCAGAACTGCACACAGTGCTCCAGTGCAGAGCAGAGCAAGACAATCACTTACCCGGCTGGCAATGCTGTGCTTGATGCACTCAGGACATGGGTCCCTCTTGGCTTGCCAAGGCACACTGTTGGCTCGTGTTCAACTTGCTGACAGGCAAAACTCCCAGATCCCTCTCTGCAGGGCTGCTATTCAGCCTCTTGTTCCTCAGACTTGTGACTTGAGAACATCTACATAGCAGTTCGAAGTGTGACTGTGGTTTTAATAAGTAACAGACTATAGGCAAAACAACCTAACAGTCCAAGGACTTACTCAAATTCCCATCCGTGTTTCGCAACCTGTATCAATAACTTACTGACTATAAACAACCAAGGTCACTCAAAGCCACTGAGGGGTGTACATGAGAACTCCACTGTCGGCTATCATGTACAGGTATCTCACACTGTCCTATGAGACGGTTAGCTTACACTGTTCAAACTCATGCTTCGGGCTTCAGAAGAGTTTGCAATAAGAAAAAAGTTTCCTAGTTTTGCCATTCCAAAAGAATCTTGCAATTAAACATATAAGTACAAATAAGTAGGTTGATGGGATGCTGACTTCCTGGAAACATAGAATAACTTTGGAATACAGGTGTGAAATTCTTCTCTATGTTTACTTATCCTGTTCTCTGTTGTTAGAGTTGATTAAATTTTGATTAAATGTGAGAGATGTACGACTTCCCTTTATTCTTGCATTAACACATGAACTGACAATTGCATTCTACTTTGACATGTACATTGAAAATCGATTAAAACATGAAAAGGAAAAAGCATGATATGCTATTATAAAGACTTCATTTCTACATGGACTGAAAAGTTGCCAAGTTTAAGGAATGATCAACCTTAAAGTCAGCCTGAGTTTGATAATTGGCTTCAAACAAGAAGAGAACATGGTGTTTATATTTTCATGCCGTATCTCCTTAGAATTTATTTTCTTACTTTTTCTGATACATAGATACAGCTTCTATTACCTATCTCATTATGTGACTGTCTTCTCCAAATATGATTTTTCCAAGTTACTCAGATGTCACTGGATGATTGTTTGCATAACAGGGATTTAATTGGTGGTGTGTCTGAGAACTCCCTAATTTCCATAACCCAACTTATTCCCAAGACCTGCTGAGCTCAATAGTGTTCCCAGCAGACCCAGTACTTCAATTATACAGGCCAAGAACCTGGATGAATCATTCTGCCACTTATTTCCATCTCCCTAACCAGATTTTATTTTATGGTAGACTGGAAGAAAAGAGAAGGGTGTCAAGATATGGCTGGGATATACCCCAAACTACAAAAGCAAACATTTGTGTAACTTAGTCTTTCTTGTCCTCTATAGGCAGTTTATGTATTAATCTGCTTTGAAACAAACAAACAAACAAACAAACAAACAAACAAACAAACAAACCTGATCTAATGTCTACAACTGCTGAAAAAATATGGGGGGCAGTTTTTAGCATGTTTATTGAAGCTAACATAGTGGTTTATGATATATATATATATATACTGTCCGTGAGGCCTAGATCCAAACCACCTATCTCGTGTAGGTCACTGATCTAATATTGCAAGAAAAAAACTTCTTCCCTACTTTTAGTTTTAATAAATGAATATTGGCTTTGGTCTTATTATATATCCAGAAATCAGTTCTAGTATCTATAATCCTTTTCTTTTGCTCATGTGTAGTTCAGACAAACACTGGTTTGACATTGCAATAAAATAATGATACAGGCTCTGCATGCAGCTATAACGTCATCGACAACTCTGCTGTTTATGGAAGGAGACAAAGTGGCAAAGCCATTCCTGATAGGCAAAGTATGGGGTTTATTACAGGCCATACATCCGCATTGTTAAATAAGTCTCTGCTTAAAGAATTAAAGGTTAAATTATCTCATCTGTTTGTTTTAAAGTGAGTACATATTTTTTCTTACTTAGTTTCCATGTCTGAATATGCTTTTGAACATACAAAAATGTTCAAAAGCTGGACACACACACGTGTGTGTATAAAATATATAATATATATATTAGCAGTACACTTTATTTTCCTGTTAATCAACTCTGGAGGAACTCAGAGAAGAGTTATTTAGAAAGGCAGATACTTATTTAACTTTGACTTGCTGGGAATTATCCCAAAAGTATGTTTAAACTTCTGAGATTAGAGTTATTTGTGATTCTATGTTACCGGTTTGTCTTTCTGGAAGATGAAGAAATTATTTTGGCTATTTTAGGGGAGGCTGAGATGACCAAACCTGTTTGTTTCTGGTTGGTGAAGATCCAAAACCTGAAATAATAATTTTCTCACACTGTTTTGTCACTTCTATTATGAAAGCCTGCATCTGAATTCTGCTTAAATAATTCTGTATTACCTTGGTACCATATATAGGGTACTAAAGTATGTAGAAGAGGCAATCAGAGAAAATTTACTGATTACGGAGTGTCCACAATCATTGCAAACTAAAAACATCTGCAGACTGCCCTCAGTTAACCTGTGTCAGTGGAAGGTAAGGGAACATGCCAGAAGTTGACCAGACAGGCAAAACTAGGGCAATTCTCATTTCTCAGGACTAATAAGGTATGAAAAAGAATAGCTCTAGGATCTAATGTTTACCTTCAACTGGGGAATCCATACTTTATTCCAGGATACACATAAACCAATGTGAATTCAGTCCCCATAACCCTCATTTGTTTTTGCCCAGTGTTCAGGAATTAAGTGATACAACAGGAGATTAGATCTCCCTCTTTTTATAAAGAACGTCAAAGTCCTTGTCTCTATTTTATTAAAACTATAAAAAATGAAATGTTATTTACTATTGGTATGACTGCCCAGGCAGAACTACAGCAATGTACATTGTACTGGAAAAGCTATTTCCCCTTCTTATATGGTCATAGAAGTCTGTAAAATAATACATGTGAAAGTGTATTTATTTTCTTTCAAGACACAAAGGAAGGAAGTGGGGAAGGAGTCCTGCAGCAAACCATAGGCCCAAGGGGTAAAGCAGGAAACCAAACACAGAGCAAGATCAAAGGATACCTTGGAAGGACCAACGGAACTTGCACTTCAAGCAGTCAAGAAATTGAAGCTGACACAAAGTCAGTTAAATAAAGTGCAGAGCTCATCTGATGTTGGCAGCAAGGGTAGTCACTGCTGCATTTCCACTTGTAAATAAATCTGTGTGTGTAACACAGAAACAGAAAAAAGCACAAAGAATATCCTGTCACTATAAATAAAACTCACTGCTTCACACAAGGGGCTGTGTTTGTATCATGGAAACTCTCAGGTCAGTCTCAGCTGCTGCACCAGTGTAATATTACAAAAATAGCAGGAAGAGAAGAATATAAATGTGGAAGGGGAGGTACATCTTCTGTTGCCAGCAAAAATGTCTCCAACGAATTTAAATAAAACTCTTCTTTATTTCTTGACTTTGTCATATTTCCCAAAGGAGCCCACTGTAGTGGAGGTTATCAGGAGCAGTAGAACAGAGGATGGTGATCAATGGGTTTATATTTTAGACCTCTGCCTTGTCTTGATAATTGCATTGAAGCTCACATCTGTACTTCTCACTATATATGTGCAAGGTGCAAAGAAGTGTTATATCTCTATCCTGTTGAAAACATGTCTTTTGGGGGAAAGGAATCCAAGTTAGACTAGACAAGAAAGTGAACAGTAAATTGAAACATGGCTTGGGCACCCCTGGAAATGTAGAAATGCATAGTTTCTAGTCTTCAAGTATGTTTAGGCATTAATTAACTAATTGCTGTTGAAAACACTAAAGTTCTCAAAGTTGTTAAAGCTGGAAATCACATCCATTCCACTTTAATTTTCCATCTGCTTTGTATCAAGAATCCAGGGTTGTGGTTCTAAAAATCAAAATACTTTTTTTTAGTTGCCCAGTTCTTTAAGAAGAAGATTCACCTCACTTAATGTTAGTTCTTTATGCATGAGATGGGGACTTAGTAAATACAGCTGGTAGAGACTACAGTACAGGCCAGGTGACAAAATGCAAGTTTCCAGTATAAGATTGAAATTAAGATCTCTGAAAACTACATATCAAGTTCGCTGGTTACTCCTGTGCTGAATATAAGAAGAACCTATAAGGACTTCTTCAGATGCAGTCACATATGCTTTAGAAATTAATATTTCATGAGGTTACTCCTATCCTTGCTTACTCAGAGCTAGCCGCTGAGGCCCCTCCTTTATGGAAGTAGACAGAGTTACCCTCTGGAGGTGGATGAGTCCATTCTGCTGACTATAAAAATCACGTCAGTAGTGGTTAAGGCTTAACACGTATGTCCCAGTATCTTAAATATAGGTGAGGCTAAAAACCCTCTTGTTAAACCAAACTCTTTAACCAAAACTAGAGTGGCAAAGTGTGAAAGACAAATAGTTCAGCAAAGTTTTCCTCTAGCTTCATAGAAGGTTCAACTAAACTTGGACTACACTTTGGGAGAAAGAGTTCAGTAATTTACTGTCTATAAAAGCCAGACATATTACTCAGTTTATCTCGAATGAAATGGATCAGTTATTATTGATTACAATCACAGATATGGGCGTGGTGTGTTCAAGTCAAAGTGACATGGCTGAATCATCAATCATCAACATTCATGTCAATCTAACACGGTGGCTATGCCATGCTACCTGGCAATGACAGGTTTGTTTTGCCAGTTTTCCAGTTTTTTTTTTGGTTGTTTTTTTTTTTTTTTTTTTTTTTTGTTTTTTTTTTGTTTTTGTTTTGGTTTTGGTTTTTTTTTTTTTTTTTTTAATTTGCTTTGCCTCTTTTCCTGCTTCCACAAAGAAAGCAAAAGGTTTTGGGGGTAAATAGACTTCTTTGCCTGGCAGCAGACCAAAAGAGAGTACACAAAACAGGGCTTACAGGCTATTAAGATGATAATTGCTTATAGAACTGCTAGAGCATGGCATCATTTCAGACTAGTCCACCTGAGAAATTCAACTTCAGTAAGCCCAAAGAGTGACTGAAATAAATTAGGAGATCTGAAAGATTCAGAATTGCATCAAGCCTAGATGAGCAAGAGGAAGTGAATCAGATAAATACATTAATACACACATGGTGACGGATGAGGCAGATGACATTTTATGCTCCTTTAAACTGACTGATGAAGATCAGACAAATTAGAAATAGCTGTGGACAAGTTCAAGAACGTCTCCTAGTGCGAACTGAAAGGGAATCTTAAGGAGAGGATATCAAGCATATGCATGGAAAGGGGAAAAGGGTTCTGCAAGAAAATACTGTGATGCCTTTGAAAGGTTTAGAGGGACATATGAGACTCTGCAAGGTGAAGTGAGACATAGTAATAACATGGAAGGTCTGACAACAAGGATAAAGACAAGGATTTTTCAGAAAAGGGAATTAAATTTACAGTTTAACATAAAAACGCTTTGTAA